>NC_090268.1:377649327-377973911 GCF_040414725.1 Anabrus simplex | reverse complement strand
TCCAGCCACATATGGATATGCAGTCCATTAGAAGAATTCTCGTTGTGTTCATTTTAAGGAAGGGGCTGCCTGGCCAAGGCGGTAAAGGCGTGCTCGGTTCGCACGGAAGGACGTGGATTCGAATCCCCGTCAGAAAGTCGCAAAATTTAAGAAACGAGATTTCCACTTCCGAAGGTGCATATGGCCCTGAGGTTCACTCAGCCTACACCAAAAATGAGTACCAGGTTAATTCCTGGGGGCAAATGCGGCCGGGCGTAGAGCTAACCACTCTACCCCATCACGTGCCGAGGTTAACAATGGTGGGAGCCTTTACCTTCCACTCCTCCAAGGACCTTCATGGCCTGTACGGAGGTGACTTTCCTTTCCTTTCCAAATGTTTTAAGGAAAATGAACCTTCAGTACATTAAATGCGTAAATACGTCATGCTAACATAAATTCCTACAGTGCGGTACGCTAAGATTCATTTTCCTTTAAACTTAAACATTAATTGAATGATACTTATTTTTCACTTTTACCGCAAAATCTTATAAATTTCTAAACAGAAGATTAAAAATACTTGAAATCCTAAAAACATGCGTTGAAATGCCTAATTTTAGTTTTATAATCCTAAAAATTCGGTTTTTACTAATAACGCTGACAAATAATAACGTTATTTCCTTTACATCTCACTAAGTAATTTGACGGTTTTTTGGAGACGCCGATGTGCCAGAATTTAGTCCCGCAAGATTTCTTTAACGTGCCAGTAAACCTACCATCACGAGGCTGACGTATTTGAGCAGCTGCAAATACCACCGTAGTGAGCCAGGATCGAACCTGCCAAGTTGGGGTCAGAAGGCCAGGCCTCAACCGTCTGAGCCACTCAGCCCGGCTATCGCTGACCGCGTCATGTACTTGATAGGGTGCAATTTTATATGAACTATGTCAATAATGTAATAACGGATATTGTAATATCTATACTAATATTATAAAGAGGAAACATTTGTATATTTGTAACGGATAGACTCAAAAACGACTGAACAGATTTCAGACATTACTTTACCTATAGAAAGGTACATTGCCAGTGAATAACATGGGCCGTATTTTATTTTCAAAACAATTTGACGGGGAGAGATATAAAAATATACAAATACTATTCTAATATAGGCGAAATCGAATTTGTCGTACAAGAACGAAACGAAGCTCATTTTAAGCCCCTTGGCACAAAGAACAAAACTCGGTAAGCCCTACGGGCCCGAAAACCATGCTTTAAGGCCCTAAAACCAACCGTTATGGAGATATTGGCACCACACTACCCCCTACACTAGGAATCGGATAAAGAAATGAACTGCCGTAACCATGGCAACGTCATCTCCAGGATTCTACAGCAACGAGATTATGCATGTACGTTCAGGCGTAGCTGCTAACCGAAATTGGTACACATATGACTTAATATCTGGAAAAAATATACTGTTCTGTAACACACTCATAGGACTCCTTTGGAGGGGGATGGAAAGGGGGTGTTTGTTTGTATGTATGTTTGTATTACATCTCCTCCTAAATCACTGGAGCGATTTCAACGGAATTTGGTACACTTATAACTTAGTATCAGAAGACAAACCGCATGGAAATAAGACAACCCTAGCACCCTTATGGGCATGGGGCGAAGGGGGTAAGGTATACAAATAATCTAGAATAGTATCGAATCAATAGTTTTTGTGGTCGCTGAAATGAATAGTGACACTCCGAAATTTTTAAAGTTCATGTTCAGTCCCCTTTGGGGTGGGTGGTGAGGGGGGTGAGATATAAAAATATAGAATCTACAGTTTTAGGGGTCACTGAAATGAATGGTGACAATCCGGATTTTTTATCGCTTATGCGAGAGGGGAACAGTCTCACTGATAGTTGAAATCCTGTACATCGTATCTATAGTGCGATGGCTAAATACATATAGTTATCACTTACTAATTTTTGACAGGATAAGATACTTCCCAGCAAATTCGAGCTTCCATAAGGACAAAGATTTTCTCGATAATTAAATAATCTAAAACTTGAAATCAAACACATTTCAATAATTCTTCTTCTTAAGCCGTCGTCTCCAAACGGAGGTAGACGATCCACACGGCCAGCTCCGATCTTGACGTTGCAGCCATGCCATGTGGATTTATTGGAATATCTCTCAGGATCTTTAATGCAGTGGTTTCCCGTTGCCTTCTGCATCCTAATGCCGTTGACCAAACTGGTTCCTCCTCCTTTGGGAACAATTTCTTGTCCCCAGGACAATAGAGTGCCCTTACCCATACCCGCTCATCCACTCTCAAACCACATAATAGATCATAAAATATCAATCAACAAGTCAAAAAGGAATTCTATAAAAATTCATTTGACACATAACTAAATGGTAATACAAATCTTAAAGGTAAACGTTCAGAAACTATCCGGGCAACGCCGGGTACTACAGCTAGTGTCTAATAAATATTGAAATATGTTAATAGACTAGCATGATGCTTATTTCTCACTCTTTCCACAGAAACCTATAATTTCCTAAACAAAATATTAAAAATCCTTTTAAAATCCTAAATCATGTTTTAAAAAACCTAAATTTAGTTGTTTAAACCTAAACATCCGATGCTCACTAATCACCCTGACCACGTCGCCTACATGATAAGGCGCGATATTATTATATGAACCATGTTAATATGTATCAAGCAACAGATGAGCGGAGTATTCCATTAATATTCAATTGGGAAAAAGGATGTGCATCTACTTTAAAGGACGTGATTGACGAGGCGTGGGTAAAGCGGCCCAGCGAAGCGTGGTTCATGTCGTCGTTAGGACAATCGCGGTCCATCTTTACCGTAATTCATCCAGGATAATTGATCACCCTGCACTGACCAATAAAGTGATTAATATATTGCCATTGTGTGTATCTACGGAAGTGAGACGTCTCCTGTTCTACTAGTGACATAATTGTTCATAACTTTCTAGCATACCAACATTTAATTGGTGAAGTTACTAAGGTTAATACACCGAGATGATACTTACAAGGGAACTTTTTTGTTCGATTACACATATTGTAATGGAATGTGGATGAATGATCAACTAATGTATTCTACATCTAATGTTAATAATAATTTTATCTTAAAATAAACGGTGGTGATATAATTAATTGCTGTGGGTGGCTCGGCCCAGTTAGCTGATTTAATTTTAATTTCGTATGGCTATTTCTAGCCGAGTGCAGCCCTTGTAAGGCAGACCCTCCGATGAGTGTGGGCGGCATCTGCCATGTGTAGGTAACTCCGTGTTATTGTGGTGGAGGATAGTGTTATGTGTGGTGTGTGAGTTACAGGAATGTTGGGGACAGCACGAACACCCAGCCCCCGGGCCATTGGAATTAACCAATTAAGGTTCAAATTCCCCGACCCGGCCGGGAATCGAACCCGGGACCCTCTGAACCGAAGGCCAGTAAGCTGACCATTCAGCCAACGAGTCGGACAGTTAGCTGATGATTGCATAAAATGGAGGTGCGTGTTCATTTTACCACTAGCTCCATTTTAATTGCATATTATTCGTAGAGCCTACAAGGTCATTTATAGGCAAGAGACGCATACGACTGTTTTTGTATGAACATGCTTAAATGTGTAAGTTTGGAATGTTTACAGTATATCTTGCCGTGTTACTTTACTGATCATGAAACGGTGGCCATTCACTTGTTCTCGACTATTGCAGTAGATGGCACTGACCATGAGTGATCCCGACTAGTTCAACAGATGGTAAACACGAAGCAGGGCTTTGGTTTGGAAATGTTAAGTTCAAAGTAAGACACATTAAAATATTAGAAGTGAACTCAATTTTTCTCCAGTCCATGAAAATCGCATAGAAGTTTTCAGACATCTTCCTTGACTTTCGTGAAAATAAAGTTTTAGTAACATTCAACGCTTCTGTCGCAATTTCTGGCGGTGTTAGTAATTCGAAATCATTGTCACTTTCAAAACTCGAACTTCCCATTTTAGATTGCTGCCTCCAAGGCTTGAGGATTGTACCGTGTACGACATTAATTGATATCGGATAAGGTTAGCTGGAAATCGAGAGTTGGAATAACAACAGTACTTCAATGTTAATCACTCACTGACATGATTCAAGGCATTTATTCTATACGAATATATGTATAAACAGCACATATGTATACCTATGTACAGATGAAGCCTTACAGGTATAAAAACACATCCGCTGCTTGTAGTAGTCATCTTGCCTCTGTCTTGTTTATATCCAAGATGCAGCAGCACGTTGCCAACTCCACAACGTCAAATTTATGAAGTGTGGCATATGCAGTGTTACCAACATATCAAGTCGCAATCGATAAAATTTCGTTATGTCGTGTCGACATGACCTATCCCTTATTGGCCCTTCAAAAACCTGGCAACCCTAACTTAAATTAAGGTGATGGTCGATTACTTTCTAGTCTTAGTCCTCTCCTATCCATCGTAACCATAACAGTCTGAGCCGCGCAACTTAAAACAAATGATACTAAACAAACGACAGGTAAACACTAACGACAATACAGAATACCTTGACGGAGCATACATTCCGTTGAGTCCGTTTTGGCTTTACTCGTATTTTCATAGAATTCGACTGTATGTCTTTCTGAATGCATTATTTTAATGTGTCCGGAGAATCTTAACCAGCGTTTTCTAATGTCACTGTGAATATTTGTGTATTGTTTGATTTCCTGTCTGCTTATGAGTGGGTATTTTCCGTCGGCGAGTTTTGTAGACTATTATTTTTCCTCAATGTTTTCAGTTTCTTCTTTGTCGTCCAAAATGAGCGTTTCTGATCTATAAAAATATTCTGGATTTTTGACTGTATTGTAATGTCTTAGTTTTATTATTATTATTATTATTATTATTATTATTATTATTATTATTATTATTATACCTCTTTTCCCACATCTGTGGATTCGCGGGTGCGAACTATGTCGCACATGTGGATTTGGCCCTGTTTACGGCCGGATGCTCTTCCTGACGCCAACCTTATATGGAAGGATGTAATCACTATTGCGTGTTTCTGTGATGGGTGGTAGTGTAGTGCGTTGTCTGAATATGAAGATGAAAGTGTTGGGACAAACACAAACACCCAGTTCCCGAGCCAAAAGAATGAATCAGACGCGGTTAAAATCCCCGACCCGGCCAGGAAACGAACCCGGGACAATCTGAACCGTAGGCCTCAATGCTGACCATTCAGCCAGTGAGTTGGACCATTATTATTATTATTATTATTATTATTATTATTATTATTATTATTATTATTATTATTATTATTATTATTATTATTATCGAACTTCTTAAAGTCGATAGTCAAATTGGAGTTAACATTCTTGTGAAGAGTGAAGAATTCGTATTTGACACCGAAGGAGGTCACATTTTTCACTCTTCAGCCTCAGACGAAATATAATTTAATTAAATCTGTCGTTTTTAAACGCATGATCAACAAAAGATTAACAATAATAAATCTGGGACTTGTACTGCGTTATGTACTTGAAACTCATAGCAAGGTAGAATAAATACATCACGAGGAGGTGGTTTGCTGAGCTGGGAGTCTGTCAGCCAGGAGGAGACTGCAGCATCTGGCGCATTAAAACAACATTTTCTTTGCCGAACGGTTCTAGGATTGTTCCCGCATTGAGGTTATTCACCCGCAGCTTAAAGGGAGAGTGCCGCGCCGCATATATTAAAGTCCTACTAACTATAAAAATATAGTGAAGTGGATTGTTCTGGAGACACTGAGCGCTAGACTTAACCCATTCGCTTCGCAAGACGAGTAAGTTTTAAATGGACTTCAAATCGGATGACGAGTCTTACCTTCCGAGCACTGGTTGTTGCCATTTTCTTGTAGTTTGGTCAGGTACCCCTACAAGTACCTTCGATGTCTTAAGTTCAGCAAATAGCTAAGGAATGTGGCTTTACCGTTTTCGTCTTACCTGTATCACTAATAGTACAAATCACTTATTATTATTATTATTATTATTATTATTATTATTATTATTATTATTATTATTATTATTATTATTATTATTACATGGTCTCAGCTACCGTGCGCAGATATTTCGACATGGCACCTTATAGGCTGCCTGCTCGCCAATTTCGACGTTCCCATTTACTCCACCAGATGGCAGAGTAACCACGGAACATTCTTGGACAACTTGTGGTCAAGTCTTAAGAAACTTCGCCGGGTGAAACTAAATGTGTCACCAGAGATTTTTTGCATACCGACGTCATACGATATGGAGTGTAGAATGAATTTCATTCCACCCTTCAAAATTCCGACCACCTCTGCTGACGGGTTTGAATCCGAGGCTTGGAATCCAGAATATTCAAAATTCTAACACTGATCGTCGCAGGAAGCTACCTGTACCACTATCTTCAGTATACGTCTCCGAAAATGGAGAAATACTTCATATGTTCGTTTTCCTTTCAGTTCACCTGAGTTAATCGAAATTGTTTTAGGCAGTAACTCAGAAATTACTGAGAGTTGTAACGAAAAACCTGCATGTAGTTGACAAGGAAGACAGGTCACTAGTACCCAAAGTCGAAGTAAGATCGCAGTTGAATATTCTCAATCACAAAAATTGTAATGGTAACCTAATATGTACACTGGAGGTTCAACCCTATGATTCGTTCGTTTATTTGAAACTGGAACGCCTCGTACATACTTCAAATATATTATTATTATTTATTTCCCTTAAATAGTTTATGTACAATTTAGGACTGGTAGATGGAGAAATGGCAAGCCCCACATACACAGAAGTGCCTCCATCTCCATATGTATGTGTAGATAAACTCTACCGAATATTCACATATATGTAGACAATTTAAATTTACATATTAACACTCCAAACACTGTACTCTTATAATAATAATAATTATTATTATTATAGTCTTGATTTTTGCTATACATATTAGATTTAGAAGACCCAGCCATTTATACCCTCACACATACCCCTGTATCAACACTCGTTCACAACCACTCCCATATGCACACGCATGCACATTCACTCACCTACAACTATACTTGCACCCATCTTTCTTACAATTCTAATTTATACAAGTTATATACATCACATACGGGTTTCTATTTACATATACATTATCTTTACTGCGCGGAGGTGAGGAAGAGGAAGCAGTTTTACCTCAGATGGTAGAAGATTCCAGGTACGAGCAGACCTTGCGTAAAAGCCATTTAAATACGAGGTTGTTCTGGCGGAGGGAGGGACAACATATAATCGGGCTGGTCTTCTATTGGAGATATATACAGACTATACGGTTCGTCTGTTTTCAATGATTTCTTGGGAAATAAAACTGATGCATCCGGTATGTAAATCTAGTTCCTGAGTTAATATGAAGTGAATGAGTTAACAGATGCCACGGATTCCCAAGGAACAGGCAGGACAGCGACATAAACCAGGGCATGAATATTGACAATAAGAAGAAAAATATGAGGCTTGTATTGCATATTTAAGTAAAACGTACAGCGTATGTTCAACTGGTCTGTGAGTAGAGGTAGTGTGACGAAATATACATGGAATATACTCAAAATCGTTAAGATCCATCCGCAGAATTATTTATTTACAAGTACTTTTATAAATAACATATGATTAATGGATTACCTGACATGATAACAACTAATCAAATTGTAATAATTTTTACTGGTTATTAAAAATAAAAGCCATCCTTCTCGATTGCTTTTACCTACCCTCTCTTATGGCAACGATGGGATAGGAAATGCCTAGGAGTGGGAAGTAAGCGCCCGTGGCCTTAATTAAGGTACAGCCCCAGGATTTGCCTGATGTCAAAATGGGAAAGCACAGAAAACCATCTTCAGGGCTGCGGACAGTAGGATTCGAATCAACTATCTCCCGGATTCAAGCTCACAGCTGCGTATCCCTAACCACACGGGCAACCCGTAATGCAATATATGTATATTTCAGTGCCTGGTTAGATGTAAGAGAAGGCCTGAAGGCCTTAATCTTGCGAGGTAAAATAAAACATTACTTACTAACTAACTAACCAAACCGCTCGATCAGAAAATTAAAATGGACATGATCAAGGATGTCAGTTTTGCAGCCTTTTTCACTGAAGACGAATCATTCTCTCTCAAATACTTTCATTTCATATCTAGGTCTCCGCCATGTGTAAATTTAGAGTCCTTGTGACCAGTCACTGTTGGTGAATTTTTTTTTCAGTAAATAATGATTCAACGGATTACTTGACATAATAGCAGTTAAATTGTAATAATGATTACTGTTACTCAAAATAAAAGCCATCGTTCTCGACTTCTTTCTCCCAGCCTCTCTCCGCATACGTATTTGCTATCAACATCAGTTCTTGAACTTGAAAGCAGATAGAACTGCGCAGGTGCTTCTGACGTTTTTAAGGTTATTGAATCGTCTTCCTTAAACAGATAATGACATGAACCGGAACAAACCACTGTCAGAATGCGCAATATCCGGATTATATGTTGGAATAGGTAGCAATTCTATTCCACCTAATCCTCAATTTATTCTGACTCAATCTTACTGAAAGTGAAACAGCATAGTTTTATATCAGTTTTGTTATTGTATCATAGTAGTACTGTGTTAAACCCTCACAAAGTTGATCCTATTGCCCATGGTAGAACTCCTCAAGATCATGGTCATTTGGGACTAATTAGAATCAATCTTCGAAAACTCACCAAACACAGGCTATCTTTTCCCAAAATGACCATAATGAACTACTAATTGGGAGTGTTTCCTGAGTACCTATTACTTCGCCTCAGAGTTATCCAAGGAAGTAATATCCCATGGACTATTTTTTAAAAACAATATATGACTATTACTTTTAGATGAACACATCATTTTTTCAAAGTGATTTTAGTATAAGTTGTGGACTCAGGATATCTTATTCGTAAGTTAGAAGTAACAGGCATGAAAGTAGCAAGCATGATTGCTGGTACAAACAAGTGGGAACAATGGCAGGGGGTACTCGGAATGAGGAGATAAAGGCTAATTTAGGAATGAACTCGATGGATGAAGCTGTACGCATAAACCGGCTTCGGTGGTGGGGTCATGTGAGGCGAATGGAGGAGGATAGGTTACCTCGGAGAATAATGGACTCTGCTATGGAGGGTAAGAGAAGTAGAGGTAGACCAAGACGATGACGGTTAGACTCGGTTTCTAACGATTTAAAGATAAGAGGCATAGAACTAAATGAGGCCACAACACTAGTTGCAAATCGAGGATTGTGGCGACGTTTAATAAATTCACAGAGGCTTGCAGACTGAACGCTGAAAGGCATAACAGTCTATAATGATAATGTATGTATGTATGTTCTGTTTTAATACCAATTTTTTTTTACTGTAAACATTTTGCATCCACAGTATTAACACTTGTAAATATTCATCAATATTTTTTACGTAATTTATTATGACTCCTTAGACCATATGTGTTTTAAGATTGATTGAAGCTGATGATGCCCAATAAATAGTGGGCGAAACATATACTTCAAATTTCTGATAATTTCCATGTGTATTTTACCACGCTATAGTGGAATAAATTTGTACTGAATAGGTGGTATTAAAATTACTCCTTGTATAAACTTTGTGATCAGCTATTTTTCAATACCGAATAATGACGAGAATAATGGTTTGTAATGTGAGGTGGAAGGTGCCATAAAGGCTTCCACAATCCGTAACCTCGGCACTTGTGGTAGAGAGGTTAGCTGTACGTCCGGCCGCCTTTGTCCCCAGGAATTAACCTGGTACTCATTTTTGGTGTAGGCTGAGTGAACCACAGGGCCACGTGCACCTCCGGAAGTGGAAATCTCGTTTCTTAAAAATTTCTCATCAGATGTCCTCTTGTATTTCCAGAAATGATTAAAACCGAAACGAAAGCCCATGGTGCATCAGCCGACCGCTGCTCAGCCCGAAAACCTGCGGATTACGATGTGTCGTGTGGTCAGCAAGATGAATCCTCTCAGCCGTCATTCTTGGCTTTCTAGACCGGGCCCGCCATCTCGCCGTCAGATAGCTCCTCAATTGTAATCACATAGGCTGAGTGGACCACAAACCAGCCCTCAGATACAGGTAAAAATCCCTGATCTGGCTGGAAATCGAACTCGGCGCCTCCGAGAAAGAGGCCGGCATGCTACCCCTACACTGCGTGGCCGGTCTAGAAATGATTACCTAAAGAAATTTTGAGGAACTGTATGCAGATATCGACTCGTTGCTGGACTTGAGTTACAGTCAGTTCATAATATAGATTTCTTCGTCGACTATTGTATTCTATGAAGAAACATTGGAAACGCATAGAAACTGAATCTTTGGAAACAGCATGACCCGTAGACACGTCAAGAGTATTGGCAAGTGACTGTTCATCGAACTCGGTCCGCAGAACATCTTCTGTAAATGAAGTCGTCCTGCGCAAGGTTTATCTTCATGACTATTATTTCCATAACTTAATTAGCTTCAGTTCCTTATATATCTTCGAATACTGGCATCGCAATCAAACTTTCCATCCAAAATAATCTAAGAATGTGTGTCTATAAGAATTTTAACAACACTTATTTTAAATTTCATATTGGCACGTTATTCGTGAAAATTAATAAATCCAAATTTTAGTTCCAACTTTGCAAAGCATAATAGAGAATTGTGTCGATGTTCCCTTCTAAGATAGATCATACTTATTTTTTTATGGCAACTTACTACATGTACTGTTTACAATTATAGGTGGTGATGATTTCATACTTTTACTTCTTGTAAAGGAATTTTGGACAACTTGAACATCACTAAGTAGTTTGTCAACTGCTTTTTCATTGCTCTGTTACATATAGATTTTTGGCTACGCTGATATCGCAAAAGACTAGGTCTGTAAAAATACCTCCTGTGGCTTCTCAAGCATAGTCCTGGCATTTTCCTGGTATGAAGATGAGAATCTACAGATAACCATATTCCGTGAGGTTCGAACCCACCATAGTTTAAATTCCTGAACTGCGATTTTGTCGTCGCAGTTTTGCTATGGTATTTTGGAGCCGCACGGTTTTGGTCACGTAGCCATCAGCTTACATTTGGGTCGACAGACCTGAAAATGTTCCCTCCAAGAAAATGCTGGGACTCTGCCTTAATTAAGGCCACGATCACTTCCTTCCCACTCCTAGCCCTTTACTATCCCATCACCACCATAAGATCTATCTGTGTCGGTGTGTCGTAAAAAAAATTGAAAAAATGGAATTTTGTAGAATAAACGCGGAGTAAATACCTGCACTAACTAGTTGAGAAAGTTCAAATCCCACTATTGAACGCCGTGTGGTATAGGCAGCATACACAACGGTTTTGTCATGCAGACTGCATACTAGGCTACTGAAAGAATGTTCGCATCGATTGTTGGAGTAATCCCAATGACAGATTGTATTTTATTTTATTTGTTACTTTACGTCGCACTGACACAGGTAGGACTTATGGCGATAATAGGATAGGAAAGGACTAGTAGTATGAAGGAAGCGATCATCGCCTTAATTAAGGTAAAGCCCCAGATTTTCCTAGTATGAAAATGGGAAAACATGGAAAACTATCTTCAGGGTTGCCGACAGTCGGGTTCGAACCCACTATCTTCCGAATCCAAGCTCACTGTTACGTGGCCATAACCGCACGGCCAACTCGCTCAATCTATTATTTTTAACTTATGAATAAAATATCCTGGGTCCAGCCAGCTTCCACTCCCGTACAGAAAATTATTTACTCTGAAAACAGGCCAATGTAAAAATAGTTCCGACCGAAAGCTAACTTCTTTCTTACAGAATGCTGTTGATGCCAACTGATAGCTCACTGCGTTAGTTTTGTTGTTCCTTGATTCAATTTTACTTAGAAATCTTTGGAGAACATACATTCTAAGCACTTCAAATGATTCACCTGTTGCATCCACCTGGCATTTACTCCACTTAGGTTTCTTCCCTCCTTGTCACTTTAGTCTTAAAAATGTTTATTTCCATGTCATACTCACTGTATTTCTTCTTAAGCTCCTGAATACGGGTTAACAGGCTTTCAGCACAGTCTGCCATTAACACCAGGTGGTCGGAATGGGCCAAACTGCTTACTATATTACGATCCAAGTGCCCCAAATGCTAGTCCGCAAATGCGAAGTCCGGCTCCATGGCTAAATGTTTAGCGTGCTGGCCTTTGATCCAGGGAGTCCCGAGTTCCGGTTCCGGTTCGGGGATTTTAACCTTCATTGGTTAATTCCGATAGCTCGAGGGCTGGGTACGTGTGCCGTCTTCATCATTAGAATTCACCACAGTTAGGGTCCCATCCTCATAGACGCGCAGGTCGTCAACTCGAAAAACCTGCACCAGGCCTCTTCGGAGGCCACACACCATTACTATTACCAGTTGTAAATTATTATTATTATTATTATTATTCTAATTATTCTTCGTCTTCTTCTTATTATTTATCTGTTTACCCTCCAGGTTCGATTTTTACCTCGGACTCAGCGAGGGATCCCACCTTTACCGCGTCAAGGGCAGTGTCCTGGAGCTTCAGATTCTGGGTCGAGAATACAACTGGGGAGGATGACCAGTACCTTGCCAGGCGGCCTCACCTGCTATGCTGAACGGGGGCCTTGCGGGGGATGAAAAGATTGGAAGGGATAGACAAGAAAGGGGGAGGGGAGCGGCCGCGGCCTTAAGTTAGGTACCATCCCAGCATCGCCTGGAGGAGCAGTGGGAAATCACGGAAAACCACTTCCAGGATGGCTGTGGTGGGAGTCGAACCCACCTCCCGAGGCTGAGTGGACCCCGTTCCACTCCTTGTACCATTTTTCAAATTTTCGCGGCAGAGCCGGGAATCGAACCAGGCCCTCCGGGGGTGGCAGCTAATCACACTAATCACTACAAAACAGAGGCGGACATTGTAAATTCAGTGTCCTGGAGCTTCAGACTCTCTGTCGGAGATACAACTGGGGAGGATAACCAGTACCTCGCCCAGGTGGCCTCACCTGCTATGCCGAACAAAATAAGGCTATTCGCAGGTACACATTGGAGGGTAGAGGCACCACATTGATAACAGACTACACCTGACTAGAATTCATAAAAAATGGTATCAAATGTCCCTTTTGAAAAATGAAATTATCATAATTATGTCTTCCAATAAATGAAATTCAAATATACAACGATGAATTTATTTGCTTCAATTGGCTCTTTTAACAAAGAGACCTAGTATAATAATTGTTGATCGTTTAATAACTTACGGGTAAATCTAGACTTGGATGCAAGCATGTAATGTGTCTTTCAATGCTGTTAAATTCAACAGTATAAATATTCTGCGTTGAAATGAAAGGTACAGGTAAGAACATACCGTGAGAGAAAAGTCGTATGTTGAATAAATAATACTGCGTGTTGAAATGTCTCTCGTGGCTTGGTGAAACTCGTGAGTCGTAAGGATGAGTTAAAATATTAACCGTAAGTTAACAAACCCTTGTGTTAGAGTACTTGAGTTTATGAAACCAGGCCTCAGCCATTGCTATCCATCAATACTTCACATCACAGCCTACAAGATCACATGGAACATCGATCATCTATACTCTAACGGGGGGGCCTCCTGGAGGGTGACGTCCACTCTCAGGTTAGGAGACGTGTTGCGGTGATTCGAGATGCGGAGAAGATGAGAGGAGGGCGTCCGTGGCCTATAAAAGCAGCTGCCTTGGCATTCGTCTTAGTGAGGTGAATACAAATCCACGGAAAACCATTCTCAGGACAAGAGACCATCCCATCACCTGCAAACTACTGCGCCCCATGACACTCTGTATACATCTCGTAACTAGAGTAGGGGAAGTATGTGAAAATCTATCTAACTAAGCTTTCATTCCCCACCTTGAAGGGGTGGGGCGGGCCACCTAGAGGGTTACGCCCTCCCTCTGGCCAAGAGAAGCGGGCGGGTTGGGGAGATGTGATGGAAGAAGGAGGTAGGTAAAAGGATGTGAAGAAGAAGGAGATGGGAGAGGGATTTTGCCTGTGCCTAAGATTTCTTTTATCTGAAAACAGTGTGTCACTGGGTGCTAACCAGCCGGAAACATCTCTTGTAGTAGGTACAAGCAGTTTCCTCACGTGAAACGGTGGTAGCTGCATCTCCTTCAAACACTCTCTTGTCCGTGCACAAATCAGAGAGATCTAATTCACGGCTGAGGCCCAAAACTATAATTCCATTAGCAGTTTAAATACCAAACACAGGCTGCATATTTAATGTTGCGTATCGGGGAATGTGTCTATACGTAGTACAGTCATTAAGTTCGTGAACTGGCCGTCTAGTGTCGCTATGGTGCACTACAGTGGACAGTTTGCACTAAAGGATGTTGCCTAGACAGTTCTTCGCTAGTCCCAGCAAGAGACAGTTGCGTGCATACAGTATAAGCAGAAATACGGTCTCTGATGTGAAGGATAGTTCAATGTCAGCGGTGGGACTTGAGAATGTCGTAGTTTGAGCAACGGACAAATTTCAAGTTCTGCCAAAAATTAGGCGAATCTGCTAGGGAAACGTTTCAGATTATCAAGTCAAAATCGCCCGGATCACCATGACGGGAAAGAGACGCGAAAAGACAGGTCAAAAGACTTTGTGGTCCTTGAAATGTTAGCGCCAATTGACTGTAGTACGTACATATGTGTACACTGTGTTGCCTACATTGTTAACACAAGATACAATAAAAGTGAGAATTTCCAGCTTTTTGATACTGTATATTCGCTTAAAACAATCTAACTAGTGGTACATGTTTCATTCCTTAGGAACATCCTCAAGCTACTTTTGTTCATATTTAGGTGAAGAAATATTTACAAATAATTGTATTCGTCATTAAAAATCATCTTAAAATAGTACATTAATTAAATTTAAAGATGAACTATTGATGAAAAGGGAGAAATGAATGGGGAAGGGGAATTTGAATGAAGAACTGCAGATCGGGGAAAGGAAGATTTAATTTGCTTAACTCCTAACTTAATTTAAAACACTTCCTAATTGCTTGATTAGGTCTTAAATTTGCCATTCAAATCTTTGCTTCTTTTTAAACTTAATGTTTCTATGTCACTTAACTGTCATCTTAAGAATTATTTTTGTAAAATCTTGTCGTGTCAATGTTGTGTCTTGGTTTTAGGAATGCTTCCTCAACTGCTCTTCTTTGTTAAAATAAATGTTTGCTATGACTGTTATGGTAAAATTGAACATCCCGGGCATTTGTTCTTTAGAGATATCTCTGAAGCTAATTACTTTCGTGTTAGGATTATGTATTAGCTTTCATCAGTCCGCAACAAAATAAAAAATGTTTTTATAAGAAGGTCTATTAGAACTGCTCAAGGAAATTTAATCACTTGTTAATTTATACATGTGTAGACATTCCACTCGATAAAAGAGTTGCTTGTATGAAACAAAAACGATACTGTTCGGTGAAATACTTGTGTAGAAGGCTTTTTTTTTTTTTTTGCTAGTTGCTTTACGTCGCACCGACACAGATAGGTCTTATGGCGACGATGGGACAGGAAAGGGCTAGGAGTGGGAAGGAAGCGGCCGTGGCCTTAATTAAGGTACAGCCAAGCATTTGCCTGGTGTGAAAATGGGAAACCACGGAAAACTATTTTCAGGTTGTCGTCGCCGTCCAGCATATTAGTGGGCTCATCAGTTTGTATCTTCTCTAATGCACGGTCACTTTATCGTGCTAAGAAAGGAGGTTTGTAGTGGTGTATCAACAGTGTACTGACCAGCATTGTGGAGAAGTATGGTTTTCCAACCGATGAGCACAATGCCACACTGGGGCGAAACGCTGGTTATTTTATGGTTGACAAAACTAAATACTTTTCAAATTTTTGTGATTTGATATCAATTGGTGAAAGTAAATTACAGTATAGTTGCCTACTGGGAAAATAATATTTGACTGCATTTGCTAATTTTTCAAAACTGAGGATTCTGCATATGTGTGTGTGGATGCATAACAACTTTTGAACGGCTTGTTCAATTTTTACGAATCTTGGTGTGTATTAATAGTTCTACCCCGGAATATTCAGAACCTATATACAGTATTTTTGAATCTGAGGGCTGGTTAGAGATTCACTCAGCCTACGTTATTACAATCGAGGAGCTATCTGACGGTGAGATGGCGGCCCCGGTCTAGAGAGCCAAGAATAGCATCCGAGGGAATTCGTCGTGCTGACCACATAACACTTCATAATCTGCAGGCCTTCGGGCTGAGCAGCGGTCGCTTGCTAAGCCATGGCTCGTCAGAGCCGTTGCGCCATGGGGTTTATAGGTTTATATACAGTATTTAATATCATATCTCCGAGTGAGTTGCCTCTGGGGTGTCTCGTATCTGTGAGCTTGCGATCGGGAGATGGTAGGTACGATTTCCACCGTCTACAGCCCTGCCAACCTGTGTTCATCAACATATGACCTCAAAATAATGTTCTATTTCAAAAATATTGAAAAGGTTATGTTTGTAATTCAGGTAATGTTTAATGACGAACAACTTAGGGCTTTGCTGACATACATTACAGTAGTTTACAATGTGAAAACAGGGCTTCCGTGGCTCGGGCGGAGCGCGTCGGTCCCTCACCTCTGGATCCGTGGTTCATATCCCGGACACTTCATAAGAGATTTGTATTGGACGGAGCGGAGGTAGGACAGGTTTTCATGAGGGTACTCCAGTTTTCTTTGTCATCTTTCATTCCAACAACACTCTTCAATATAATTTCATTTCATCTCTCAGTCATTAATAATTGCCCTAGAAGAGTGCGACAGGCTTCGGCAGCCGATACCATTCCTGTCCTCGCCGCCAGATAGAGGCTTCAATCATTCATTCATTCATTCCACTCCTGACGTGACTGAAACTGGAAATAGGCTGTGGATTCCCATGGTAATGCTAAAGCACAGTAGGTAAACCAAATTAAATACTTGAGTGTGCACAGGTCATTGGCATCACATTGGTTATTGAGCACTGAGGTGGTGAAATAAAAACTGCCAGAACTTCTTCTGGAAAATAGAGACAATGAGATTTCTGAGGTTCGTAGTCATTCTGTAGCCGTGGCTAAACTTATCAAATAACCTCGAAATTGCACCACGGGCACCGATAAGGAAGCAGGCCTTGCTATGTGAACCGCAAAAGCCCGTATTGCTGTGGGAGGACCAAACGCTTATGGGTTTTATTATAGGTCAATATCGGCAGTTTTTATTAACTTACATTTTTCTACTATTTACAAATGTTAACGTCCTTGTTTCCAGACGAGAGATTAAAGGTTAAGAAACGATCTTTAATCATGTCATGGCATTAATCACGTCATTAATGAGTTCTGTGGTATTCTTCCAAAGGTGTTATTTGAATTATCAGATGATGAATTGATATCGAAAACATAGAAATTAAAGATATCTTCTTCTTATTTTCCTACCCCTTTTCCCACACCTGTGGAAACGCGGGTGCGAACTGCGTAGCACATGTGGATTTGGCCCTATTTTACGGCCAGATACCCTTCCTGACACCAACCCTATAACACTATTGCGTGCTTCTGGTGGCGGTAGCTAGTGTGGTATGTTGTCTGAATATGATGAGGAGAGTGTTGGGACGGAAACATACACCCAGTCCCCGATCCAGAATAATTAATCAGAAGCGATTAAAATCCTCGACCCTGCCGGGAATCGAACCCTGGACCCTCTAAACCGAAGGCCAGTACGCTGACCATTCGGACAACGAGTCAGACTAGAAATTAGACATACTATGGATATAATATGAAGTAAAATAGATCTGTGGAGTTCCATGGAGCAGAGTCGACTCACTGACCCAATATTGAAATGAAAATCCACAGCCTGATTCCAGTCATTCGACCGGCTCAGGAATGAATGAAGCCCGTATGTAGAGGCGAGGATAGGAATTTTATATATTTTTTTGCTATTTCATTTACGTCCCACTGACACAGATAGGTCTTATGGCGACGATGGGAGAGGAAAGGGCTAGGAATGGGAAGGAAGCGGCCATGGCCTTAATTAAGGTACAGACGCAGCATTTGCCTGGTGTGAAAATGGGAAACCACGGAAAACCATCTTCAGAGCTGCCGACAGTGGAGTTCGAACCCACTATCTCCCGGATGCAAGCTCACAGCTGCGCGCTCCTAACCGCACGGCCAACTCGCCCGGTAGGATAGGAATTGTGCCGAATGCCGAAGCCCGTCGCACTCCTCTGGGGCAATGATTAATGAAAGACATGTGAAATTAAATTATATTGGAGAGTGTTCCAATTATATTGGAGAGTGTTTCTGGAATTAAGTATGACACGGAAAATCGGAGTACCCGGAGAAAAACCTGTCTCGCCTCCACTTTCTCCAACACAAATCTCACATGGAGTGACCGGGATTTGAACCACGGAACCAAGCGGTGAGACGCCGGCGCACTGTCACCTGAGCAAGGGAGGATCTTCGTCAATGACCCAATATTAATATTAAAAGTGCTGAAAATCCACCCGCTTTGGGTAATGAAAGAACTGATAAGTGAATTTGCAAGAATGAAATCAAGAAGGCAGGCATTTTCAACAGGAATCATTGACTGGGTTCTTTTGTCTGCAGCAGTCAGTTTCACTTTCTAGTTGTTGTTTATTTGGTGTTGTTGTTGTTCACGTCACCTTAAGACCTATCTGTGTCGGTACGACGGAAAGCAACTTCTAAAAATATGCTTAGTTCATAAATAATACTTGCCGATTTCTTTTATTTTTAATGGGTGGCTGTCAACGTTCTCTTATTTTTATACCTGGCTGAGTGGTTAAGACGGTTCAGGCGCTGGCCTTCTGACCCCAACTTGACAGGTTCAAATCTGGCTCAGTCCAGTGGTATTTGAAGGTGCTCAAATACGTCAGCCTCGAGTCAATAGATTTACTAGCACGTAAAAGATCTCCTGCGGAACTAAATCCCGGCACCTTGGCGTCTCCGGAAACTGTACATGTAGTTAGTGCGACATGAAAGCAATAACTTTATCATTATTCTAATTTTTAGAGGGATCCTGAATTGAGATTAAAATATTAACATAAATACTGAATAATTAATATAAGCCTATTTATTAGATATTTCCTTCATTTGACGACACTCGAAAATTCTTCCAATGTAGGGAGACATTTTTCATTTGGTACCAAATATTATAGATCCAGTACTGTCTCCAATACTGTACTTCTCCTTAAAGTATGGGTGGGATACTTGTGTTATATATACTACCTTCTTTTCCTCCTCTACTAGTCCAATGCCCTGGCCATGCCGCATCATAGAGGTGATTTCTGTTGTTTGTGTTATAATTCCATAGATTGGTTTGATGCAGCTCTCCATGCCACTCTATCCTGTGCTAACCTACATCTACTCTAAACTGTTTGTCATATTCATTCCCTGGTCTACCCCTACCGTTCTTACCACCTACACTTCCCTAAAAAAGTAACTGAACAATTTCTGTGTGTGTAAGGATGTGACCTACCGTATCATTTTAACTCTTCTGGTAAAATTTCGCCAAAGCGTTCCTTCACACCGGATCGGTTCGGTATTTCTACATTCGTCATTCGATCTACCCATCTCACCTTCAGCAGTCTTCTGCAACACCACATTTCAAAGGCTTCTATTATACTTCTTTCTGAGCCAGTTATCGTCCATGTTTCACTTCCATACAATACTACCCTCCAGACGAAAGTCTTCAAAAACATATCTCTAATTCCTATACCAATGCTCGATGTACCGGGCTAGCTTGCGTGTGGTTAGGGCCGCGCAGCTGTAAGCTTGTATCCTGGAGATACTGGGTTCGAACCCCACTGTCGGCAGCCCTGAAGATGGTTTTACGTGGTTTTCTATTTCCTCACCAGGCAAATGCTGGGGCTGTAAATTAAGGCCACGGCCGCTTCCTTCCCACTTCTAGGCCTTTCCTATCTCATCGTCGCCATAAGACCTATCTGTGTCGGTACGAGGTAAAGCCTTTGTAAGAAAAATGTGCTCGAAGGGAGCAGTTTTCTAAAGAAAGTACTTCCTTACTTGTGCTAGCCTTCATGTTTCCTGCCACCGTTATTTTTTCTACTTGCCCAGTGACAATATTCATCTTCTTCTGTAAGATTTCACTTCCTAATAATATACCTGGTGGGGACGGAAGTCCGTTCGCATTTTAGTCCATACAGCAGGAATATTCAGCCTGTGGAGGTCACAACCCGCTCTACACCAGGGATAGAGCAGTCGCCACATCACTCATTCACGTATGCAGGGAAGAATGACTCAGTGTGTTCAGTGTGTACCTAACTGTCGGTGACCTCGCTAGCATCTGCTGCAGTTCGTGTGCTCTAGTATTTATTTACCTGGAAAGTTTAAATTAGCATTTCATACACCTTATGCTCTTTTGTTTGTATTTTTTATTATTTTACTATTTGCTTCACATCGCACCGACACAGATAGGTCTTATGGCGACGATGGGATACGAAAGGCCTAGGAGTGGGAAGGAAGTGGCCGTGGATTTAATTAAGGTACAGCCCAGCATCTTGGTGTTAAAATGGGAAATAATGGAAAACCATCTTCAGGGCTGCCGACAAAGGGGTTCGAAACCACTAACATTTGGATTCAAGCTCACAGCTCACCACACGACCAATTCTTCCGGAGCTCTTTTATTATCGCAAGGGCAGAAATGCTTCACAAACTCGGAGGAAGATTTACGCTGTTTACGGTGAGGATGCGGTAACTGATCGAACATGCCAAAAAATGGTTTTCTAGGTTTCGATCTGGAATTATTTCCTTAAAGGACCAGAAAGTCCATTGTTATAGATGAAGAAAGGCTCAAGGGTTTGGCTGAAAGTAATCCAAGGATGACAGCGGAAGAAATGGCGCAAGTGCTGAATTTACCGTCCCGTAATGTATGGAAACACTTGAAGAGGCTTAGTTACATAATTCCCTGCGACGTTCGGGTGCCACATGAAATCGGAGAACGAAATTTGATATATCGCTTGTCCATTTGTGACTCCTTACTAAGGCGCAATGAACATAATCCATTTCTGAAACATCTGGTGACGGGTGATGAGAGTTGGATCATATATGACAACGTTGTAAGAAAAGAGTCATGGCGAAGAAAAGGAGAACCTCCACTCAGAACTGCTAAGCTAAATCTTCATTTGCTTTGTATTTGGTGGGATTGAAAAGGCACTCTCTACAGTTTCTATCAACTCACGAAACGTTTCAAGCATAGAATAATTTTAACGAAGGGGACGGCTATACATAAAATAGATCTTGGATTTCCTTGAGTTCATCATCATCATCATCATCATCATCATCTGTTTGCCCTCCAGGTTTGGCTTTTCCCTCGAACTCAGCGAGGGATCCCACCTCTACCGCCTCAAGGGCAGTGTCCTGGAGCTTCAGACTCTTGGTCGGGGGATACAATTGGGGAGAATGACCAGTACCTCGCCCAGGTGGCCTCACCTGCTATGCTGAACAGAGGCCTTGTGAAGGGATGGGAAGATTGGAAGGGATAGGCAAGGAAGAGGGAAGGAAGCGGCCGTGCCCTTATGTCAGGTACCATCCCGGCATTCGCCTGGAAGAGAAGTGGGAAACCACGGAAAACCACTTCCAGGATGGCTGAGGTGGGAATCGAACCTACCTCTACTCAGTTGACCTCCCGAGCCTGAGTGGACCCCGTTCCAGCCCTCGTACCACTTTTCTAATTTTCGTGGCAGAGCCGGGAATCGAACCCGGACCACCGAGGGTGACAGCTAATCACGCTAACCACTACACCACAGAGGCGGCTATGTCCTTGAGTTAAATCTTCATAATCATTCTCCTTGGCCCTGAAGGCTCTGGAATTAGCTACATTTCTAGCAGGATCTTTCTATCTTGAGTGTAGTTACGATGGAGTGGCAATTGCCAATAGCTGTCTTCATTCTTCATTGTCATCTCTCTGAAGGCGATCTTGGCTGCAAGATTGAAACGCGACAGTGTACAATAATTATAATACGACCTATTATCTTCATAATAAAATAATGTCCTTTAGCGGTTGTGAAAATCTACGTTTTAAAATATTAATTTGTTGAATTATTAGGAGTTAAGAATTTTACTTTCGCAGAAGTGAAGCGTGATTGTATCAAACGACATATCCGACAGGCAATTCAAACCATCTACTTCACATACCAGGCTAGTGTGAAATACATGGATAAGAAGTTTTAAACTGAAGTTGCTGTTAAAAAGGAAATAAAATCTGACTCGAGATTTCCAGTTCCAATATACCAGCCGTGAGTGCTGTACGATATCCCGGTGGGCTGCCAGGACGACTGCTGTATGAGTCAGCTAACCTGCAGATACTAGAGTCTCACGTGATTAGCGTGACTAAATCTTTAAATGTATTACTTGGCTTCCATGAATGGTTCCGCTGCTTTTATCATTTTTTCATTTCTCCTACTTGTTTTAACGTCACACTAACACATCGAATGTTTTCGGCGACGGAAGGATGGGAAAGGAAATTAGCAGTCGAGGCCTTAATTAAGATAAGATAAGATAAGATAAGATAAGAAGGAGATGAGATAAGAGAGAAGATAAGATATAAGATAATTTAAGATAAGAGAGAAGAAAGAGATAAGATAAGAGATAAGACAAATGATCAGATAAGATAAGAGATAAGACAAATGATAAGTTAAGATAAGACGGAGAGAAGATGAGAAAGAGATAAGATAAGATAAGATAAGATAAGATAAGATAAGATAAGATAAGATAAGATAAGATAAGATAAGATAAGATAAGATAAGATAAGATAAGATAAGATAAGATAAGATAAGATAAGATAAGATATGACGAGCCCATATTTTCTGTGGCGAAGTTAGGAATCCTGTCCCTTTCTTACAGAAATGCCCTATCATTTGTCTGGTGTGAAAAATGGGAAATCACGGAAAACTATCTTCAGGGCTGTCGTGGTGGGATTCGAACTCACTATCTCCCAAATGCAAGCTCACACCTGTGCGACCCTAACCGCACTGAAACTTACTCGGTGGTTACGCCGCCTCTCCTATAAGACAGCTCTTCACTTGGCCTGAGAATCCTCAGTCCAAAGTCCAGAATTAAAATCTGGAATCGAAGCCTGGGCTTCCCAAAAAGAGGAAATCACTCTACCCCTACACCATGTGACTGACTTGCAATGAGTATCACCTTACAAAATATGTATGACATTTGCACTGCACAGTTATTCCAGTCCTACTAAAAGGAGAAAAGGGAAGTAAGAAGGGAGCAATAAAGGGAACGTTAACTAATGGTTTATCCCACAGGGGAGTCAGCATCTAGCGACGGCCATCTTTGTCCCCAGAAGATGACTTACGGTAACGTTATATAGGTGTCCAGATGGCCGTGATGCCAAGTCTTGCAGGTATCTATTGTTGGCCAGCCTTTGTTCGCTCTTGATGGTCTCCCCATCTCCTCGTGACTGGGGCGAGCGAGATAACTAAGCATTCATCAATCAAACGTATGTACTCTAAAGTATGCTCATCACCAAAGCAGGGACTAGCTGTCACGATACAATAAACAGCCCAACAATAGAAAGCGTTAATAATATTATTACACGGTTTTGAGTCAAATACTGTATACTGAAAATACGTTTCGTCCATCGAGAGTCGATCATCCGTTTCTCGGCTCTGCCACGAAATTTGAAAAATGTGATACGAGGACTGGATCAGGGCCCACTCAGCATCGGCAGGTCAACTGAGTACAGGAGGTTCGATGCCCACCTCAATCATCCTCGAAGTGGTTTTCCGTAGTTTCCCACTTCTGCTCCACGAAAATGTCGGGGTGGAACCTAACTTAAGGCCACAGCCGCTTCCTTCCCTCCTCATTGCCTATCCCTTCCAACCTTCCCATCCCCTAAAAGGACCCTGTTCAGCACTGCAGGGGAGGCCGTCTGGGCAAGGTACTGGTCCTCCTCTCCAATTTTATCCCCGACCAAATGTAAGAGGTGGGATACCTCGCTGAGTCCGGGGGACAAACCGACCCTGGACGGTTAACGGATTAAGTAATAATAATAATAATAATAATAATAATAATAATAATAATAATAATAATAATAATAATAATAATAATAGGGAGGGGACTCAAACGAGAACCCTTAGGACTCTGAACGTGGGAGTGAAGGTTAGTGACTACGGTCCGTCTAACTGAGTCTCACATTGCTTTTCACTTGAAACTTGTTATTTATGTTTAGGATAAAGGCGAGTGGAATCTCAGCTATAATAAATACATACTTCTTCATTATAGGCTCTTATGCCTTTCAGCGTTCAGTCTGCAAGTCTCTGTGAATTTACCAATCGCCGCCACAATCCTCTATTTGTAACTAGTTTTGTGGCCGCGCTTAGTTGTATCTCTCTTATCTTTAAATCCTTGGAAATGAGTCTAACCATCGTTGTCTTGGTCTCCCTCTACTCCTCTTAACCTCAATAACAGAGTCCATTATTTTCCATGGTAACTTATCCTCCTCCATTCGCCTCACATGACCCCACCACCGAAGCTAGTTTATGAGTACAGCTTTATCCATCGAGTTCATTCCTTATTTCCTCTTTCCGAGTACCCTCCTGTCATTGTTCACATTTGTTTACCCTCCAGGATCGGTTTTTCCCTCGGACTCAGCGAGGGATCCCACTTCTACCGCCTCAAGGGCAGTGTCTGGAGCTTCAGACTCTTGGTCGGGGGATACAACTGGGAAGGATGACCAGTATCTCGCCCAGGCGGCCTCACCTGCTATGATAAACAGGGGCCTTGCCGGGGGATGGGAAGATTGGAAGGGATAGACAAGGAAGAGGGAAGGAAGAGACCGTGGCATTTGCCTGGAGACGAAGTGGGGAACAACGGAAAATCACTTCCAGGTTGGCTGAGGTGGGAACCGAACCCACCTCTACTCAGTTGACCTCCCGAGGCTCAGTGAACCCCGTTCTAACCCTCTTACCACTTTTCAAATTTCGTGGCAGAGCCGGGAATCGAACCCGGACCTCCGGTGGTGGCAGCTAATCACACGAACCACTACACCACAGAGGCGGACAAGGTTACAATTTGCCATTATTTTTCTTTTGTTACACCACTTCGTTTTTACCAGTCCCTAGCAAGTGTGCTGATGCGTTGTGTTTGTTTAGTACAGTTCATCAGGTGGTACCTAGGACAGGTCATGCCGCAGAGGCGGCAGATACATTCTTCGTCTGGTGTGTGGAATCTGGTTGTCAGGCATAATTTCCCTTCCATTCCTTGTTCTTCATTACTTCTGTTTCGTAGAAACCTTCAGGTGTCTGCTGGGCTTTCTGTCTCCTTTCTTCAAGGACGGCAGTCGAAGAAGCGGTGTCTGAACGTACTTATTATCTAACCATGAATGGCCGAGTGAGTTGGCCTTGCGGTTAGGGACGCGCAGCCGTGAACTTGCATTCGAGAGATAGTGGGTTCTAACCCCATTGTCGGCAGCCCTAAAAATTGTTTTCCGTGGTTTCCCGATTTTCACACCAGGCAAATGTCGGTGCTGTAACTTAATTAAGGCCATGGCCGCGTCCTTCCCGTAAGTCATTTCCTATCCCGCCGTGGCAAAAAGACCTACCTGTGCCGGTGCGACGTAAAGCAACTTGTAAAAAAGGTCATAAAAGAAACATAAATATTAGACATTCGTGGGTAAAATAAAAATATGCTTAACTTCTTTGACGAGCTTATATAACTGCAATTCTTTGGGCTTAGCTTGGAGTTTGGAAGTCGAGTCTTCAGCCCAATTATCAACGGTAGGGTGCGGCCAACTGACTCGGTAAGATCGGATCTCTTCCTTTTTCCTCTTCTGATTAGTTTTAAGAAAGGACGTTGCCTGGCTGGTTTTCCCTTTAAAGCAATAATCGTCATCACCACTCAGACTTTCTTCTGCCCTAAAAAATCTGTCCAGTTTGAACACACGATCTCAGAATCTGAAGTGTGAATCTCTACCGCTGATCAGCATACAAACTCCAAGTTAATCCCAAATAATTTCTGACTCTATATCTGGATGTTCAGCGTCTGAACCTTCCGGCCTCGGGGTACCGGGTTGATTCCCGGCCGGATCGAGGAATTTTAATCTTAAACTGTTAATTCCCTTGGCTCGGAGACTGGATATCTGCGATGTCATTAACATTTCTGCAACTCGTATACCACACTCAACATTACCTTCCACACAAAATCCCACACGAGGCAGACACCGCCCACCTTCAACAAAGGAACTGCCTTACAAGGGCTTCATCAGACATACGAAATTTACCTTGACATACATTCGTTACAAATCGAAAGCAACACCAGTAGAGACAGTTAAGTCCACGGAGCTAATAATGATTTGTCCAACCCTCTCTGTCTTGATGCATACCCTGAAGTAAAGAATATCCCTGCACCTTGCTACAGAAGGTGGAAATACAGAGAACACTAGAAGCTCGCTCTGTTCTTCTTCTTCGTCATCTTCTTCTTCTCCTCCTCCTCCTCCTCCTCCCCCTCCTCCCGAAGTATGACGGGTTCCTCCTAAGTATTGAATTCTCAATTGCACTGCTCGTATTTTGATTATCCTATTCTTAAGTATCTTTAAAGATTCAATTAACACATCGTTTCTAAGTTAAGACCATACAGTGGATTATGGTTTACTTCTCTCCTCTTCAGATCTGTATCTCTACTTCATATAACAAAAAAGTCTGTTTATTTCATTTCCGAGCTTTGTATGCGCGTCCTCCTTTTAAGACGGGGATACTGGTCGACTGCTTCTTTTTGTTTGATATATTATTCCTCCTACTTTTCCCTTGTTTACCTTCCCTGTTTGCTGTATCATTTATCCATTCTTCACCATCCAGTATCAAGAATAGCCTCTGTCTTCGTTACTTCCCTCTTCATCGTTCATCTCCTTGGGCTCCTGTCTCTTCCTCCCCAGCTTCAGCGGGCTGGTTATTGATTCTCGTGCTCGGGCTGGAGTGACGAAGGGGGTAGAGGGAGGGGTGTAGTCGGCGCGGTCCACTTCGGGGTCCAATAGCAGCAGCACCAACTAGAAAATAAACTACGATATTAAAAGGAAATGTGAACCCTGATATATCGTTTTCCCCACCTCCAAAGGCAGCCTTGAATGCTCTAATATTTTCTCGAGAAACGACACATAATGTAAATGGTAGGAGAAGCAAGGAGTTCAGCTGTAGGGCGTGCCCTGCTTGCAGCACCTCTTGAGCAAACCTCAAACAGAGACACCCAATACTCCACTCTACTCCACTCCACTTCAGAATCTCTTAATCCCCGCTCTTCTTCACAGTTAAAAACAATTATTTCATTAAGTTTCATCGAACTCAAGACGCACCTTTTTTTCTCGACTAGCTGCCGTAAGCGTCAATGACACGTGACATGCGGATTAGAACTCTGCATCACCGAATATGAAGACCAGCGTTTAAATGAAAGTCTTACGCTCGGCTATATTAGTATTAGAATAAAGTACTCCCATAAACTAGCCCCGGATCCCCTGAAATTAAGGAGAGAGCACATTTTTATTGCAATTCATCAAGTCTGATACGTCCATTACATTTTTCTCTTATAATTATTTGACCATTCTTTTCTTTCTTAATCTGTTTACCCTACAGGGTTGGTTTTTTCCCCTCGGAATCAGCGAGGGATCCCACCTCTACCGCCTCAAGGGCAGTGTCCTGGAGCTTCAGACTCTGGGTTGGGGGATACAACTGGGGAGAATGAACAGTACCTCGCCCAGGCGGCCTCACCTGCTATGCTGAACAGGGACCTTGTGGAGGGATGGGAAGATTGGAAGGAATAGACAAGGAAGAGGTAAAGAAGCGGTCGTGGCCTTTAGTTTGATACCAACCCGGCATTTGCCTGGATGAGAAGTGGGAAACCACGGAACACCACTTCCAAGATGACTGAGGTGGGAATCGAACTCACCTCTACTCAGTAGAACTCCCGAGGCTGAGTGGAGCCCGTTCCAGCCCTCGTACCACTTTTCAAATTTCGTGACTGAGCCTGGAATCGAACCCGGGCCTATGGGGGTGGCAGCTAATCACATTAACCACTACACCACAGGGGCGGACTATTTGACTATTTCTACACTAAATGCATTTTTTGTCCTAGACGTTACAAATGTTATATAGTCTAGGACAACATGCATCTTCCCTTTCTTTGGCTTATTAAATGCTTACTTTTGTATCAT
Source organism: Anabrus simplex (assembly GCF_040414725.1). NCBI lineage: Eukaryota > Metazoa > Arthropoda > Insecta > Orthoptera > Tettigoniidae > Anabrus > Anabrus simplex. The sequence continues at coordinate 377,945,744 of NC_090268.1, read as the reverse complement.
AAGTCGTTTGGAGTATCCTACCATTAACAACATGCCTTACTTAACGGCTGAATTATGGATAGAAGATAATGACACGACAATACAACAATTTATTCATACTACAGTTGATACTATATTTAACCTACTAGTAATTACATTACCGGGCGAGTTGGCCGTGTGGTTAGGAGCGCGCAGCTGTGAGCTTGCATCCGGGTTCGAATCCCACTGTCGGCAGCCCTGAAGATGGTTGTCCGTGGTTTCCTATTTTCACACCAGGAAAATGCTGGGCTGTACCACAATTAAGGCCATGGCCGCTTCCTTCCCATTCCTAGCCTTTTCCTATCCCATTGTCGCCATAGGACATATCTGTATCGGTGCGACGTAAAGGCACTAGCAATAATCTCTCTCTCTCTCTCTCTCTCTCTCTCTCTCTGTTTTATATTCAAAAATATTTCGGCAACTCTCAGTGCGTCGGTTGCCCTAGAAACTCTTAACAATTGCGCTTCTTCCTTTTCTTCTCCAGAGAGTAGACACTCATTCCCGTTATTTATCTCTCTCTGGCCCTTATTTTTATACGCTCCCATTAGTCACCACGGCTATATTAGTAACTCACCAAACATGAAGCAGTATTGTATACTACAACAGTGAAAAATCCGTCTGAATTTGTTAATATTGGATCCCTTCTGTCTTTGTTCCTTCATGTAATGTCCTTTCTTGCCGTGGAATCGTACCATCGCGAACAATAACATTGTCGTGGTGATATTTTATCTTAATTGTTATAATAATAATAATAATAATAATAATAATAATAATAATAATAATAATAATAATGACCGACTCGTTGGCTGAACGATCAGCGTACTGGCCTTCGGTTCAGAGGGTCCCGGGTTCGATTCCCGGCCGGGTAGAGGATTTTAACCTTAATTGGTTAATTCCAATGGCACGGGGCCTGGGTGTATGTGTTGTCTTCATCATCATTTCATCCTCATCATGACGCGCAGGTCGCCTACGGGAGTCAACTACAAAGACCTGCACCTGGCGAGCCGAACCCGTCCTGGGATATCCCGGCACTAAAAGCCATACGACATTTCATTTTCATAATAATAATAATAATAATAATAATAATAATAATAATAATAATAATAATAATAATAATAATAATAATAATAATAATTTTCTTTACGTCCACTAACTACTTTTTTACGGTTTTTGGAGATGCCGAATTGCCGGAATTTAGTACCGCAGGAGTTCTGTTACATGCCGACACGAGGCTGACGTATTTGAGCACCTCCAAATACCAGCAGACTGAGCCAGAATCGAACCTGGCTCGTTGAGGTCAGAAGGCCAGCACCTCAACCGTCTGAGCCACTCAGTCCGGCAATTGTTATTATGACTGAGAAAATAACTTCGTTAACAAAATGCGAAAAATGCATGATTGAAATCATTTAGAAAAGAATCACGCAAGTTATCTCATACATAAGAGTTACAAATCGCAACGTCCTATATACATAATCTATATCGTCGCTTAAAAACCAATACCACGTACGACCTAAATACAAATTTTATACGAGAAGAAAGAATCTATATAAAAATGTAGATATGGCCTATAAGTCGTATGAATTGGCCTCTTATAATAAAATGGTTCAGTGTATTTGTACCGAGGAACTGGCTGCGTGGTTTAGGTCATCTAGTTATCAGCTTGCATTCGGGAGATTGCGGATTCGAACCCCAGTGTCGGCAACCCTGAAGATGGTTTTCCGTGGTTTCCCATTTCCAAACCAAATAAATGCTGGGGCTGTACCTTAATTAAGACCACAGTCGCGTCCTTCCCACTCCCATCCCTTTCCTGTCCCATCGTCTCCATAAGAACTATATGTGTCGGTGCAACGCTAAGCAAATTGTAAAAAAAATCTAAATAAGAGAAACATCATTTTTTTACATATTTTGGCATGTTAGTTACGCAATATTGAACCACCACATTTGGCTGTGTTATGTTACCTACAGAGTGTTGTTTTTGAGCGGCGGTATACCCCAGGGGCAAGACCAGTCCGCTGTGAAATATCTGCTACTGCAGTAGGTATGATTAAAATGTTGTTATATAATAAAAGAATTGAATCCACAGCTTCGACGTAAAATGTATTATACACTAGCAGGTCCCCGCGACTTCGCCCGCGTTTGTCAATTCAACCGCGTGAGATGTTTCTAAACCGTTTATTGAAAAGCAAAGAAAATATATATTTAATAACATACATCGTTTTCACATTTATTGTTGGTCGTTTTTTATTAATTTAGTATTTCACCTCTTCCCCCCCCCCGCCCTTAGGGGTGTCTTACCCCGCAGTTTTCTTTCCCAAACAGTAAATCATATGAGTATCATGTTTGGTTGAGAGCTATGCTGGAATATACACACGTACATCCATAATCCCGAAATTCTTTCTCACCCCCTTCTAACTCCCATACCGATTGTGAATGAACTTTGACTTAAAACGGTATCGAGTGTCAAAGACTATGAATTCGCCATATTTTCAGATATTTACATTTCACCCCCTTCCCTCAGGTGTGGTAGGGATTTCTCGCCGCTACAGTAATGTTTCCAGACGTTCGTCCCCCCAGGTGTGGGGGGGGCAACGCGTCCGCCTGTAACCCGGCGGCTCCGGGTTCAATTCCCGGCCGGGTCAGGGGTTTTTAATTGTAATTGATTAATATCCTTGGCCCGAGGACTGCCTGTTTGTGTCGTCCTTAACGTTCCTTGCCTCACATTCAACACTGTACACTTCCGCAATTCCACTTACACGCAAGTTCCTCTCAAATGGTGAAAGTAGTGACAAAAGATCTTCATAGGTCGACGCCACGAACAAACATCTTTTTTTATTTATTTTTTATGTTTCCAGATAGTAAGTTATATGTGTATCAAGTTCGGTCGAGTGCTATGCTGGAACATACGCACATTAACCTGTAATCTCCGTCGTTCTTGACATTTTCTTTTTTCACCCCTTATGCCATTATAAAGAAGATAGAAGATGAAGAAGATAATTAGTTTTAAGAGAAATCACAAACTTAGCATACTGTTGGTTAGGCAACCCGCTATTGAAACCTGTTTTGGGGTTTCCTTACCCTCCCCTATTTTCTTTTTCACCCCTTTTCACCCCCTGTGATGAACTACCAATCGGATTACTGTCAAACCACTTTCTAAACCCTCCCAGGAGTAATAAGAACAAGCTGTGACAATTTTTTGCTAAAACGGTCCAGTAGTTTTTGAGTCTATAAAGGACACACAAAGAAACGTTCATTTTCATATAGAAAGACTAGCAAATGTACCCGTGCTTCGCTACGGTATTCTACATTGTATACGCATATCGAATTAAATAGTGTACGTGCAGTAAATAAGATCGTTTTAAAATTGCATGTCTCTTAGCATTATCCGAGAAATAGCATGGGGAGGTCTCCATACGCTGTTGCCAATGTAAAGTGTGGGTTGCGGAGTTGTGATGATAACGGCAGGCTCACTTGCCTACTGCCATTCACAATCGAGTTGGGAAGTTTACATTATAATTGCAGGCCCCATTGCCTACTGCGCGGTCGAAATCTATTTGGGGAGTTATCGTTACAATGGCAGACCCCCTGTCCTACTTCCATACAGATTACAGTTGAGGAGTTTTTATTATAATGGCAGGCAACTTCCCTACTACCAGTCAAAATTGAGTTGTACACTTATCATTATAATGACAGGACCTTTCTCCTGCTGCCAGCCAGCTTACTGCCAGTCACACAGAGTTGGTGAATTTCCATTAAAATAGCAGGCCACTATGCCTAATGCTAGTCACATTTTAGATGGGTACATTTCTTTATAATGGCAGGCACCCTGGCCTACAGCCAAACAAAATCGGGTAGGGGAGTTTTGAACATAATTGCATGCTTCCTTGCCTTCTGCAAGTCAAATCGAGAAGTGAATTATTCATTACAATGGTAGGCCCTCCGTACTAATGCCAGTTACACATGAGTTGGAGAAGGACCCCATTTCTACTGCCAGTCAAAGTCGATGTGGGGAGTACAGATTACAGTAGCAGACACACCCTTTCTTGATCGCTACAAATCTACATCAGTGAATATATATAGATTGACATATAGATTGACATAGGAAAGTATATGCATGTTTACAATATTGCAGACCTTCATTTACAGATTAACTGTTGCTAAACGGTACGTCATATCGACAATCAATTGTACCATAAGACACAGTATTTAGCGGCTTAAATGGCTGGTCCTTTGATATTTTCTCGCGTCTCATCTATTCATGGGTCATATTGGGTTAGAAACGTTGAATAGGGTGAAATTTGTGTACGATTTTCTTACTTTGCATTACTTTTCGGATAATTATGTGCCATAGCATTTAGCTCACATATGTGTACTGGGTAGGCCAATGTTTGTGTAGGGTTTGATGATTCTCTCTTTCCTCTAAGTGATTGAAAGTATAAATTATGGATGTAAAAAGTCCAAATTTACTTAAAATCGAGAAAGAGAGACGAATCTAACGTATAAGGGATACAGGTACGACAAAAAGTCTTAAGACCAAGGTTGAAGATCACTCCAAATTGAACGGAGATTGTGCCATCTGCTATGTGATAGGAATTACCGTTTATCTCACGAAATACCTCGAAACGAAGGTCTGCACCATCATTAAAATTGCCTCCATATTTCGATATTCTTCGGGGATAAAGAGTGAAAAATTTAAAGACTTTGGAAGTTTTCCGCCCGTTACAGGCTAAAACGTATAATTTTGTCAAATTTCAATGTTCTTGCCCGTCTGGCAGATTATGCCGCAATGTGGATTTTGGGTGAGGTGGTAAAAATTAAGACTTTCAGAGAATTACACCAAACATATGCAGATGGTCATTATTACCCCTCAAACGGATAGCTGTACAAAAATTTCACCAAAATAGTCACTGTACAGATACACACAGTCGTTACGATTATATTTATATAGATAGATAAGGAATCTGCTCCACGTACAACACCTTTTGGACTATGTCCGCTGGACTTAACCTGCAAAACCGACCGCTCATGATATCTCACTTATTAATCCTCCTGTCGAAGAAATGCACATGAGAAAAAAAGTCTTAGAAATGGATGTCCATTAAGTATTGTAGATTTCCATTAATTTCGGATGTGCATATTTTGAGGGAGTGCAAAATAATGGTTTCGGTTTCGGATAAACCCCCAGTAAATTTACGTATTCGAGAATAATATTGGCCCTACAACGTACTCAAGGACAGGTGGCTTCTAAATATCAAGTTTGGTAGAAATATATTCAGTAGTTTTCAAGTTATAAGAACTCATAAAATCAAACAGACAAACAGACACCAAAGCTAAGAAATATGCTGATGGTCATTGTTTCACCTGAAAAGGATAATTGTACGGAAATTCCGCCAAAATAGTCAATGTACAGACACACGGTCGTTACGATTATATTTATATAGATGACAGGTAACCATGGACACGTTTGTAAGTGCAAACCTTCATTTCGATACTTACTAAACGGTAGATCATATCAATAGACGGTTTGCCCCCTCAGACGTCCCTGTTATCGCTCTACATGTTTGGTCTTAAACATTTTCTTGTATCTCCCATATTTATGGGTTCGATTGAGTTACGATATATTTAAATGGGGTGAAATTTGGGTACATTTTTAACATTTTACATTATTTTTCACATACTTATGTGGAAGCTAGAATCATGAAATTTGATTCGCATATAGCCATTGGTCGTGTCAAGGTGTGTGCAAATTCGATGACTATCTTTCTTATAAGTTTGTCAAACTATGTAACATACGTGTAAAAAGTACAAAATTTACGAACAATCGAAATATACAGCCAAATCTACCCTATAAGGGAGAGAGAGAGAGAGAGAGAGACGACAAAATGTCACAGGACCAAAGTTGTAGATCACTCCAAATTGAACGTAGATTGTGCCATTCATTTTGTGATAGGACTTACCGTTTAGCCACGAAATACCTCGAAACGAAGGTCTGCACCGTCATTAAATTGCCTCCATATTTCGATATTCTTCGACATAAAATGTGAAAAATTTAAAGATCTTGAAAGTTTTCCGTAGGTTACCGGGTAAAACGTATAAGTTTGCTTAATTTCAATTTCCCAGCTCGTGTGGCAGATTGTGAGGCAATCTTGATTTTTGGCCAGGGGTGTAAAATTTAGGACTTTCAGAACACTATAGCTAAAAAATAGGCAGATGGTCATTATTACCCCTAAACGGAAAGCTGTACGAAAATTTCGCCAAAATAGTCAATGCATAGACACACGGTTGTTACGATTTGATTTATATAGATAGACTAGCAAGATACCCGTGCTTCGCTACGGTATTATATTGAAATTTATAATTGAATGCTTAACGTTTAATACGTAATCCTCCAAAATTCGCGAATTGACTCGTTTTCTGAGAGAATCCGCCAAAATTCGCGATCTGACTCGTTTTCTGAGAGATTACGGCATAGTTCCTCACATTTTTCAATCTTTCTTTCCAACAATCGATTTCGTACTTCCCGGGCTAGGTCCAGGTATTCCACACGGTCAGTTAGGTCCCTAAATCTTTGCCATCGTTCCTTATAAGCATTTTTAGTATGGATCAATTCCTGAAGGAGATCCGGCATTGTGTCGTCCTGGGTGCCTTGGCGGTACTGAACCCGCGGCCGGACTGTATTCGTAGACATTACCAGGCCAGGACCCGTTTCCAGCGCGGTCCGCACAATTTGACGACGGTCCAGAACATTATTATTATTATTATTATTATTATTATTATTATTATTATTATTATTATTATTATTATTATTATTATTATTATTATTATTATTATTAATAGATGTTCTGGACCCCGCAGAAAGACGCAAGACTGTTACCTGGCGGTAAATTACATATGCTGCCATTGTCATTGTTGAGAATGTAACCAGCACCATTGTCGCGCGTAGGCAAGTGTGCGGGATTTCTGGCGATACGAATGACATACTTCCGTGCATTATTGAACTTATTATAGAGGTGAACAATTTGACGGTCAATCTCATTCCTATCGCTTATTTCAAATGTGTTTAAATTTTCATTTATATGCCAGGAGAGTCTACCGTAATCTAAGAACGTTCTCCGAAGGAAAAGATGGCTGTTGAAATCGAACCCAGGAAAGATTAAAATGATAGGTTTATGATCAGAATAAGTACATCGAAAATCTACAGCCTGTTTCCAGTCATACGACAGGGAATGAATAAAGCCCCATCTAGCGGCGAAATGTGCCGGCTGCCGAAGCACTCCTCTGGGCCAATGATCGATGAATGACAAATGAAATGAAATATTGGACAGTGTTGCTGGAATGAATGATGATAGCGAAAACCGGAGTATCCGGGGGAAAACCTGCCCCGCCTCCGTTTTGTCCAGCATGAATGTCACATGGAGTGACCGGGATTTGAACCACGGAACCCAGCTGTGAGAGGCCGGCGTGCTGCCGCCTGAGCAACGAAGGCTCCTTGTAAGTACATTATGAACAGTAATATAAATTGGTCTCACCTCTTTTTACATCCCACTGCCATTAAGTTTATTTACCCCCCCCCAAAAAAAAGAATTAAAAGAAGGCGTGTTTCTTTATGTTTAAAGGAGATTCCAAACACCAATGTTAACGGCTATTACCTTCAGTTTTGAGATATAAGTATCCCCATAAGAATAATCTTTTTTCACTTCCTTTCAGCACCCCCCCCCCCCTCCCAAGTGAAATTTCCAGCAAAAATACTTGTTTCTTTAATAGTAAAGGACCTTCTAATTACCAATTATCACGACTATAACTCTTTTAGTTTTTGATTTATGTGTCCTCATGAAAGGAATTCAACTCCTTTTCACTCCCGCCCCGCAAGATGGTCCCCCCCACCGAAAAAACGCGTTTTCTTTGTTTTTAAAGGAAATCCAAATACCAATTTTCACGTCTGTAACAACCTTATTTTTATTAGATGTATGTATTCTCATACAATTAAGTCAATTAATTTTTCAATTGTTTCACCCCCCACCCTCCATCATTGGATTTTCCGAAAATGCGTGTTTCTTTACTTTCAAAGTAGATTTCAAATATCAAATTTCACGTCTGTAACATCTTCATTTTTGAGATATCAGTAGCCTAATTAAAAGAAATCAACACCATTTTCAGTCACTTAAACCCCCCACCACCACCACCCAAGTGGTATTTCCTAAAACTAAAAATACACGTTTCTTTATTTTTAATAGAGGTCAAAATACCATTTTTCACTTCTGTACAACATGTTACGTTTTTTTAGATATACTGTAGAAATTCTCATTTTATAATTTCACCCCTTTTACTTCCCCTTGTTTCCAAAAACAAATCACCTATGTTTCTTTACATTTACAGGAAATTCCAAATACCCACTTTTTACGCCTGTAACATTTTACGTTTCTCAGATATTCTGTAGATATAGTCTTTCGAAAAATTCACCCCAATTTTTCACTCCTGTTTAACCGCCATTAATTGGATTTTCCAAAAACGAAAAAATACCTGCTTCTTTATTTTTAAAGTAGATGCCAAATACCAATTTTCAGCTCTGTAATATCTTCAGGTTCTGAAATATATGTAGCCTCATTAAAGGCATTCAACCCCTTTTTCACCCTTTTCCACCATTCCCATTGGGATTTTCCGAAAACAAAAAATACGGTACGTGTTTCTTTATTTATAAAGGAGATTCTAAAATACCAATTTTTACATCTATAAACTTTAAAAGTTTTGGGATATAATACACTAATTTTAAAAATTCACCCCTTTCCCCCCTCCCATTAAATGGATTTTCCAAAAACAAAAAATACGTGTTTCTTTATTTTTAAAGGAGATCCCAAACACCAATTTTCAGGTCTGTAATATCTTCAGTTTCTGAGATATAAGTATCCTCAATAAAAACATTCAACCCATTTCCCCCCCTTTTTCACCCTCCTATTGGGATTTTCCGAAAATAAAAAATACGTATTTCCTCATTTTTTAAGAAGATTCTAAATACCAATTTTTACATCTGTAAACTTTAAAAGTTTTGAGATATAGATGCAATCATTTTAAAAATTCACCCCCCCCCCTTTTCACCCTCCCATTAATTGGATTATCCAAAAACAAAAAAATACGTGTTTCCTTATTTTTAAAGGAGATCCTAAATACCAATTTACAGGTCTGTAATATATTCAGTTTCTGAGATATGCGTATCCTCATTAAAGGCATTCAACCCATTTTTCACCCTTTTTCGCCCCTCCTATTGGGATTTTCCGAAAACAAAAAATACGTGTTTCCTTATTTTTAAGGGAGATTCTAAATACTAATTTTTACATCTGTAAACTTTTTAAGTTTCGAGATATAGACACACGCATTTTTAAATTTCACCCCCCTTTTCACCCCCTTAGCGATGGAATATACAAAAATCCTCTCTTAGCGAGCACTTACATCTTAATATGAATGTATTCCCAAAATTTCATTTCATTATGTCCAGTGGACTTAGCCTGAGCAACCGACCTTTCATGATATCTCCCTTATTAATCCTCAAGTCGAAAAAATGCACATTAGAAAAAAATAGAAATGGATTTCCATCAAGTTTGGTCAATTTCCAGTCAGCTTGGTCTTGTACTGTATTTTTGTGGGAGAGTAAAATCAACATTTCGGTTCCCTATAAAACCCCAGTCCATTCCGGGAATTTGAAATGGTATTGACCTTAAAACCTACCCTTGGTCAGGTGTCAATATAAAGTTTGCTTCAGTAGTTTCCAAGTTGTAAGAAATACGCTTTACACGCACCCGCTCTTGCATTAAGTCCAGTAGAACTTGTACCGAAAAACGCTCCTTTATTGATATCTCCCTTATTAATTCAAAGCTAAAAATATGTATAATTGTAATTATTACCTGAAACGGATAACTGTACGGAAATTCCGTCAATAGTCAATTTAAAGGCATACGGTCGTTACGATTTTATTTATATACACTAGATTAAAATTTACTTAAGTCTAAAACTATATTTAAGCCGTGGTTATTAAAAATAGAAAACAGAAGCGTTGCAAGAGTGAGTATCTAGTTAAATTTCCTTATGTTATTTATTCAATCCACTTGTGTATATATTATTCCTTTACAATTTATTTTTTACAATTTGTTGTACGTCACACCGTGCTAACTGGCTCAGACGGTTAAGATGCTATGTTTCTGAGCCCAAGTGGGCAGGTTCGATCCTACTTTACGCCGATGGTACTTGAAGGTGCTCAAATACGCCAGTCGGTAGATTTTATGACATGTAAAAGAACTCATGAGGGTTAAAATTCCGACACCTCGGCGTCTCCGAAAGCCGTAAAATTACAGAGGTGGGAAAAATTAGTAGACTCAAAGAAGACAAAAAATGATATTGCCTTAGTATTAGTTTTTCTCTTATTTGTATTTCTAATTTGTTCCATGGAACTCTCTCTCTCTCTCTCTCTCTCTCTCTCTCTCTCTCTCTCTCTCTCTCTCTCTCTCTCTCTCTCTCTCTCTCTCTCTCATTCGGTCAAATATCAATCTGACTTACTAAACTTTGTGAAAAACCGTATTATTCGTACTGTTTGTAAATATTATATTGAGATTACGTATTAAACAAGCATCATCATCATCATCATCATCAATGTTGAGGATTTCTAATTTATCTTTCGAGTGTAATTAGATAAAATGGAATTATATGAAGTGGTTCTGTGATATTTTGCTCTACTTGAGCGCTGGATTTCTTTTCTTTTTTTCTTTTTTTTTTTTTTTTTTTTGCTAGTGGCTTTACGTCGACCCGACACACATAAGTCTTATGGCGACGATGGGACAGGAAAGGGCTAGGAGTGGGAAGGAAGCGGCCGTGGCCTTAAGTAAGATACAGCCCCAGTATTTGCCTGGTATGAAAATGGGAAACCATGGAAAACTGTTTTCAGGACTGCCGACAGTGCGGTTCGAAACCCACTATTTCCTGAATGCTGGATACTGGCCACACTTGCGACTGCAGCTATCGAGCTCGCTGCGCAAGAATTTAAGGCTGCAAGTGTTTTCGCGAAACCACCAGCAAAGTCTGCAATGCAAAACTTAGTGGCAAAATGGCGTGAAACGAACTCTGTCGCGAATAAAATCCGTAACTGTCCGAAAAGAGTTCGAACACCAGAAAACATTGCTCGAGTGAAGGAAAGCCTGAAACGAAGTCCGACAACGCCGTTTATCTGAGCAAGTGGAAATTAAAAGATCGTCGCGTCCAAACATTATCAAAACGACCTGCATCTGTATTATAAAAATTGACTCCCGTGAATGCGTTAGAGCGTCAAGACGAATCTTTGCGTGTCGAGTTCTGCCGATGGTTCCTGAGTGAAGTGGAGTCAGGACTCTTCGATCCTCAGTTTTTCATTTCTTCAGATGAGGCAATTTTCAGCATAACAAGGGTTAATCCCGCGTCACTCCTGTTGTAATTTCCTTTCCGGCCAGCTTTTATTTTGCCCATCCGGTATATCTCGGATCGTGTTCGATGATTCCGGAATCCAATTCCGATTATAGTCCTTACCTCCCTCACTCATAAGTTGAGGAGAGATAAATTGCTTACTGAGCAGGAAAAGCAGCAAAAATACTTCATCTACATTTTATATCTTCTTCTTTATCTGTTTACCCTCCAGGGTCGGATTTTCCCTCGGACTCAGTGGGAGATCCCACCTCTACCGTCTCAAGGGAAGTGTCTTGGAGCTTCAGACTCTGGGTCGGGGGATACAACTGGAGAGGATGACCAGTACCTCGCCCAGCCGGTCTTACCAGCTATGCTCAACAGGGGCTTTACGGGAGATGGGAAGATTGGAAGGAATAGACAAGGAAGAGGGAAGGAAGCGGTCGTGGCCTTAAGTTAGGTACCATCCCGGCATTTTCCTGGAGGAGAAGTGGGAAACCACGGAAAACCACTTCCAGGATGGCTGAGGTGGGAATTGAACCCACCTCTACTCAGTTAACCTCCTGAGGCTGAGTAGACCCCATAACAGACCTCGTACCACTTTTCAAATTTCGTGTCAGAGCCGGGAATCGAACCCGGGCTTCCGGGGGTGGCAGCCAATCACACTAACCACTACACCACAGAGGCGGACCTACATTTTACGTAAAAATAATATTAAATAAAATAAATCACTGGCTGAAATTAGCTAATTTTCCACTAGGATAACTTGTGACTTGTAGAGCCTCCGTGGCTCAAGCGGCATCGCTCCGGCATCTCACCGCTGGGTTCCGTGGTTCAAATCCCGGTGAGTCCATTGAGATTTGTGCTGTACAAAGCGTAAAGAAACAGACATCATCTCATTTTAAATTATTGCCCGATTTTTCGAATAATTTTGCAAATCATAGAATTTTAGGTCAACGATTTGGAATGTAACATAGTCACGTGACGGATCCCTTTGAGAATATCATTTCATTTTATCTGTCAGTCATTAATCATTGTCCCAGAGGAGTGCGACAGGCTTCGGTGGCCGGCACAATTCCTATCCTCGCCGCTAGATGGGGCTTCATTCATTCCATTCATAACCAGGCCGAATGACTGGAAACAGGCTGAGGAATTTTTATAACTTGTGATTTGATAATAGCATTTATAAATTACCGGCAGCTCTGCCCGTCGTTGTAGGTGCGCTGTCACCTAACGGCGAAGAATAGCAAACAGTAGAGACAGAGCACACCTCAACAATCAAGCCACTGTTATATTTTTCTGATTAGTAAGGGAGGCTCTGGAACGCGTGCTTTAAGTCGTAAAAGTGCTATTTCCCGAAGAACCATTAGAGTTGCGAAGAAAATGCAGTGTCCTTCGTTACAGATAACTGAATTTTTAGTCCACATACAGTATTATCCTTTTATTTTGTGGTGGGACTAACCCTTTGCCCAGCATTTTGGTTTTTTCAGCGAATAAAACATGCGCAAGTTCAAAAAATACTTACATATCAAAGGACGCCATTTTGGAAAATTTAATTAATGATAAAATATGGTAAATCAAAACAGGCTTGTATTTTAACTGAAAACCTCAGGTATGGTACCAAATTTCAGCTAGAGATTTAGCGATAAAGAAACAGACACCATCTCATTTTAAATTACTACCCGATTTCTCGAATAAATTCGCAAATCATAGATTTTTAGGTCAACATTTTCAAATATAACATAGTCACGTGACAGATCCCTTTGAGAATATTTGTTCAAGTTTACATGAAAATTCGCCCAGCTGTTTAGACGTGATATCGTTTCGGATGGCAGGCAGATCGACAAACAGACAGACAAAATTTATTTTGTAGATTATGAAAGACCGGGTGACTTGGCCGTGCGGTCAGGGACGCGCAGCTGTGAGCTTGCATCCGGGAGATAGTGGGTTTGAACCCCAATGTCGGCAGCCCTGAAGATGGTTTCCCGTGGTTTCCCAGATTCACACCAGGCAATTGCTGGGGTTGTACCTTAATTAAGGCCACGGTCGCTTCCTTCCCACTCCTAGCCCTTTCATTTCCCATCGTCGCCATAAGACCTATCTGTGTCGGTGCGACGTAAAGCAACTACAAAAATGTTATGAAAGCGAAGCGTTTTCATATTTTTCATTTCTTCATAATCAAGTTCTATCTTGATCCATATTTTTTACCCTTTCAGCTTTTTCACACCCTCCAAAACACGTTGAGCCTTCAAGTTCGGTACCGTGCATACTTTGATCGGTCTCCTTCCCGTATTTTTCCCTAATCTGAATAACCAATCAATGTCATTGTCATAACATTCAACTTCTAGCTTCTCCCTGATTAAGGAAAGTACTCTATCCAGTAATTCATTTGGGCTCTCTTTATCTGTCTCTACCAATCATAGGTTATTATATTTCTCCTCCTCTCTGCTTTCTCTCGAATCCGTTCCTTTACTTCCATCTTTCTTACACTTTATTCTAATTTCAGGACTTTATTCTTCGTTTAAGCTATCTCAATCTTATCCTGAAGCAGGCTTTCCTTGACAACATTGAGTTCTGCTTCTAGAAAGGTCCTCAACTCCTTAGACTCTCTACTTTGCTCCATTAGCATTTCCCGCGCCTTATCCACTTTCAAGACCTCCTTGAGCTTCTCCATATCTTCCCAAGACAGTCCAGACCATGGGTTTAGTTTAATACCACTGATCACCAATAGCGCCATCTCCACTACTGACGTTAACACCATCTGAATGATATTATGGTTTATAGATTCCAGTCTGTATTGCTCTTATTTTAATTCTGCATTGCCACTTGCCTGTAGTGCACCGATATTGCTTCCATGTTTCACTCGCCTTCGCACTCCCTACACTTGTCACTCGCTAAGCACTATTTCGTCTTTTCACCTTGCTGACTGAACTACAACTGTGAATTTCTTTTGTATAGAAAGAGAAATTGAATGGATTGAGTTTCTCATACAGCTTCTTATACAGCATTTTTTTCTCTTAAAGCTTATTTTAAAGCAAAGGTCAATTACCGCTCTCCTACATCTCCTTCAAACAGACCACTGGAAAGCCATTTGTGAGAGATGTTTTGCAAGTGTACGGGGCTGGGTATTACCTGGCCTTCCTCTTCTTCTCTGCCCGCCACATTAATGTATTTCCTTAGCGATTATTTCATGGCCCTCCCGTAGAACATGGCGCTCAAATCGTAATCTCCTTTCAGTAACAATTTTGCCCAAGCTACACCGACCGCTTCCTTAGAAGACTTCTTCATTCGTAATGTGGTCATGGTAGCTTTTTCTTAGGGTCTGTCTCGGCCACCGTTCACGAAAAACTTGTATAATAAACTTGTAGAATGCCTTAGTTGACTTTTTCTAAAGTTTGCATTGCCGCTCCCTAAACTTGTTGAGAGGGTAGAAGGGGTGATCGTTGGGTCAGCACCCTACTAGTACGTCAGGATCCATGGCTGAATGGAATCAAACCAGTGTTATGTTATTGCTGATTAGTAAGGGAGGCTCTGGAACGCGCGCTTTAAATCATAAAAGCGCTATTTCCGGGAGAACCATTGCAAAGAAAATGCAGTGCCCTTTGTTACAGAAAACCGAATTTAAAGTCCACATACTGGACTTTCATTTTGTGATGGCCTTTTTCGGTCTTGGAGCCTCAGGTTCGATTCCCGGCTGGGTCGTGCGATTTTAATTCTAGCCAGTTAATTATCTTGGCTCGGAATCTAGCTATTCGTGCTGTCCCTAACATTCCTACAACTCACATAACACTATCCTCCACCACTAGAATACGCCCGTTCCCATACTGGACATGCAGCGCCCACTCTCATCGGAGATTTTGCATTTTGAGTGCTGTAACCGGGTATAATAGCCATACTAAATTATTATTATTACTATTATCCGGCTTCATAGCTAAATGGTTAGCGTGTTGGCCTTTGGTGACAGGGGTCTCGGGTTCGATTCCCGGTAGCGTCGGAAATTTTAACCATAATTGGTTAATTTCGCTGATACGGGGGCTGGGTGTACGTGTCGTCTTCATCATCATTTCAACCACCTGTGGGTTGCGATTACACAACTATCAATTTCATTAAATCCTGTATATCTTTCTTCTTTCCCCAGTAATAATTCAATCGTTGACATATTCGTGTCGTTCTTCTGCCGAGAATACTCTGTTCTTACTCGTTTTCTTGTCGGACAGATCCTTCATCTCTGTTTCGCACGTCTTCTTCCCTGATTCCACACTTTTCTAGATCCCGATAGACTTATTTCATCCATGGGATTTGTGTTTTCCTGTTCTCCTGCAAAGTTAGGACCCTCTTGGTGAGCCTTTCATGCTCATCCTTTTAATATACCCATAGAAATCCAATCTCCTTTTCTTCATCGTCGTAGTGATATTTTGAAAGTTTGAGTATAGTTCTTTGTTTGGTCTTAAGCGTAAAGTAAATTTATCTGTTGGTTTCCTGGGTCCAAGAATCTTTCTAAGCAATAGCATTTATTTTATTTTACAAGTTGGTTTACGTCGCACGGACAATGGTTTTATGGCGACGATGGGACAGGAAAGGGCTAGGAGTGGAAAGGAAGAAGCCGTGACCTTATTTAAGGTACAGCCCCGGCCAGCATTTACCTGGTATGAAAATAGGAAACGACAGAAATCCGTCTTCAGGGCTCAACAGGTGGGGTTCGAAACTACTATATCCCGAATACTGGATACTGGCCTCACTTAAGCGACTGCAGCTATCGAGCTCGGTATAATACTTGTTATTATGATTATTTTTCGAGACATCGTTCAAGAGACCAAAGAGGGAATTGCTGTCGCTGATTGTTGGATGGACTCAGTGTGAGTATTCCCGACTAGCTCAACAGATGTCATGCACCAAGCAGGGCTGTGGTTTCGAAATTTTAACCTCGAAGCAAGACGCATTAAAACTTAGGTAATGAACTCGATTTATTAGAATGTTAAAATTAACATGAACAGATGTGATTTTATTTTACATACAGAATGTTGATTGCGCAGTTTTTGGAATTTATCTGGAGAATGGAGTGTTTGAAGTTTGGTTAATGTTTATTTGAATGCTTTGTTTATCAAGTGAGGACTGTTCCGCGCACGATATTAATCGTTATCGGATACGGTTAGCTGGAAATTGATACTTGGGTTAACAACGGTACTTCAATGCATGTCATTAAGGTACAGTTACGTCACATGTAATTAACCTATTATAGTATGGTGGAACAAAAATATTTTGAAATTATCACAATTATTTCCACAAGCCGCATAACATGTAGAACCTTAAGCAATGCCATTGCCTACAATTAGTTTAACATGACATTTACAATTAATAGCAATATGTTATACTAATTTATACAATTTTGATGTCTTTTATTGAAACGGCATACATATTCGTTAATAATTAATGTTATTAGTTTTATATCCTACTAACTACTTTTACGATTTTCAGAGACGCCATGGTGCCGAAATTTTGTCCCGCAGAAGTTATTTTACGTGCCATTAAATCTACCGACACTAGGATGTCGTATTTGAGCATCTTCAGATACCACTGGACTGAGCTAAGATCGAGCCTGGTAAGCCAGGCTCAGAAAACCAGCGCTCTACCATCTGAGCTACTCAAATCTGCCCTACATGTTCGTAAAATGTGTCTAAGACTGCTGTAGATAATCCATTCCAATATTCAAATCTCTGATTTACATATAAATATTTACCTTGTTCCTTTTCTGTGTTGTCTGTCCTTTAAACGAGGAGGTGCACCTTTTGCTGGCTTATGTTTGCTCAACCTTTTATTGCTTAGCTCAGAACTACAAAATAAATAAAATTTCACACGCCTAATGTACATTCATTATGTTTTATGAAATAACGTTCAAATTTTAAATGGCCTAATAATTAAAAAAATATGAAACCATTTTGCTACAGAGAAACTGTTTATATTTTTCAGTCTCCCCCCCTCCCCCCTATGGGTAGTTACAAAGCTCACATGTAGTTTCGTATCATCACGTCCAATTTAAAATATTAATTCATGAAAATGTATGAATACGGAAATTAATATACTGTATACCTTTACATCAATTATGCTTTTATGACTGCGTTATGGCTGGTAATTTAGACATAATGAAATCACTAAAATCTTATAAAACAACAGAAATTAAAAATGATGAACGAAGTAACCTATAATTATTTTTTCCTTGCTTAATATTTCTACATGTGTATGAATGCCATTCCTTGAAAGATGTCATTAAGATATTTAAACTATGGAAGTAAGATAGCAAGGCAAGTGGAATGAAGCAATGTTAGCGCAGTATTGCAGGTGCTTAAAGATGAGTACGGTATATCTCATTGTCACAGTAGGACATCAAAACAGCGCAACATTTCGTCTGACAAATTGAACATCTGAACGGCTGTCAGTACTAGTTAATTTTATACACTCGAATTTTATATTGCGGTGTTAAAACACGTTTTAAAAAATAAAAGGCCTATATCTAATTCGACGTTATTGAAATTCTTGTTCAAATTTTGAAATTTTTCGTTCTCATTTCGGGCACAATAGAGAAAATATGAATACAGGCTTTGATTCTACATCCCTCAATACTTAAGAAGATCTCTGCACATGGTGTTTAGGGGTTGTAGTAAGGATGTAAAGGAGACGGCATACAAGTCTCTGGTAAGACTACAACTAGAGTATGGTTGCAATGTATGTGACCCTCACCAGGATTACTTGATTCAAGAACAGGAAAAAAAGTCCAAAGAAAAACAGCTCGAATATTATGGGTGATTTCCGACAAAAGAGTAGCTTTAGGAAAGTGTTGAAATATTTAGACTGGGAAGACTTGGGAGAAAAGAGACGAGCTGTTCGACTAACTGGTATGTTCCGAGCTGTCAGTGAAGAGATGGTATGGAATGACATTAGTAGATGAGAAAGTGTCTGTCGTGTTTTTAAAAGTACGAAAGTTCACAATATGAAGTTAAAGTTGGAATACAAGAGGACAAAATGGGGCAAATATTCGTTTTAGAGGTAGAGAAGTTAGGGAATGAAATAATTTCCTAAGGGAGACGATCAATAAATTTTCAAATTCTTTACAATTATTTGAGAAAAGACTAGATAAACAAATCCACCACCTGGACAGCTGCCCTAAATTCAGATCAGAGGTGATTGATCGATTGATTGATTGATTGATTGATTGATTGATTGATTGATTGATTGATTGATTGATTGATTGATTGATTGATTGATTGATTGATTGATTGATTGATTGATTGATTGATTGATTGATTGATTGATTGATTGATTGATTGATTGATTGATTGATTGATTGATTGATTGATTGATTGATTGATTGATTGATTGATTGATTGATTGATTGATTGATTGATTGATTGATTGATTGATTGATTGATTGATTGATTGATTGATTGATTGATTGATTGATTGATTGATTGATTGATTGATTGATTGATTGATTGATTGATTGATTGATTGATTGATTGATTGATTGATTGATTGATTGATTGATTGATTGATTGATTGATTGATTGATTGATTGATTGATTGATTGATTGATTGATTGATTGATTGATTGATTGATTGATTGATTGATTGATTGATTGATTGATTGTGCAATCATAATACTTCCAGTGATACTCAACTGTTCAAAGCTAATTTTTGGCTGTATTTAAGCTGCTCCTAGGATAGACAGGGAGAGGCAGCGTAAACTGGTGCTACCACACAGGAGGACAGGGGAAATGCTTTCTTTGTTCCTGAGTGGCGGGGATAGAGTGCGCAGTTAAGCACCACATCATGATGATGCTTGGTGTTTAAAGGGGCCTAACATCTAGGTCATCGACCCCCCAGGCAGCACAGTGAGCATGGTTAACGGTAAGAGTATAGAATGAATGTTTACGAGTGGAATTCTTGCTGAGCACACGCTAGTGCTTCATTCATACACTTGTTGCCTATACAGCTCATCATTCAATGCATACATTAGAACAGGTGTTCGATGAAGGAATAATTAGTCGTGAACTTTAGCCTCCTTCTTCCCCCGATTTAAGAGTCTACGGTGGGCCACTCTCTTGCCCACCATGTTTCCGTAATGGACACTCCTGAGTGTCACCCAGCGTCGGCTCTTCTGACCCACAGAGAATATTCCCTTCGGTTTTATATCTGTGCCACTGAAATTCCGTTTCTCTTCAAAGCCTTTTCGGCTGTTCGTCACCCAGTAATGCCAACTTATATTTTCAAGAGCCGCTGAATACTACTAAAAATCCTCTAAAATTCGGCCAAGAAATCCGATCCTCAAGTAATGAGCAAAAAAATGAGCAATAATAATAATAATAATAATAATAATAATAATAATAATAATAATAATAATAATAATAATAATAATAATAATAATAATAATAATAATAATAATAATAATAATAATAAATGTCTGGACTCACCTGATCAGAGAGTTTCACTGGAATTAACCCCCTGCCTGCGAGACGGCGAGCTAAAACTTGTAGGCGTTTTAGTGCTGGGTGAAAACTAGGCAAGTCCCCTACCTCAAAGGCCACACACAAAACAGGTTAGTTCATTAAACGGTCTTCCTTCATAGCATAAATATAAATGCTACTCTCTCACAGTTTCATTATCTGTCTTCACTCGTCAACTAACAGAAAAGCACCCTTTCCCCACGCATTACAAATTTATGATACCATGATCTCATAAATCAAATCCAAATAACATGTTTTCCTCATGTGACTGCTAGCTCCTGATAAGAAATACGGAATAGCTTGGAGACAGACTGGAGTACAAATTTTTTTTAAAACGTAAAATGGATAAAACATTAAATTCCGCTATGATAAATCTAGAATTCCGCCAAAAAAACCATTGTCCGCTAAATGATAAATTTCTCCATCGACAGTCTTCTAATTCCGCCAAATTTAGCGGAAAATCCACTAAGTTGGCAACACTGTCGCCACCACGTTGCTCTTGGACGCCCCCGTCCTCTCTTTGGTCCCTCGATGACAAGAGCTCTTTGTACGGAATGATCTTTATCTCAATGTTGTACGTGTCCGTACCAGGGGTGGTATTAAATAAACCTCGCCAGTGCTCATTGTGCAATAGGTCCCACATTGTGACTCCCACTGATCATCGCAGCATCCGCATCTCCGTAACGTGCATGTGCTGATCGTGCTGTTCTCCCTTGCCCAACATTCAGAGCTGTAAATGACAGCAATTCTGATGACAGTGTTATATTGTAACAGTAAATTTGGTACTTCGGTAGAGATGAAACGCAGGGCGTGTACCAGTCGCTGAAGTGCATACAGAGGGAGAGGGTTTGTTTAAATGAAATCTAAAAAACTTTTGTTCCAGAGTTTATTAAAAATTGAAATTAATATCACCTCTGTACAGCGTATACAGTCGAAAAAGTTCCTCGTCCTATGGCTGGCGATGTCCTTGGATTCCGGCAGCTCCATTTTCCATAGCAGCGAACCACCATTCGTCCCCCGATGGAAGTTCTAGAAGATCTATTCGGTGCTTTGAAGATCCATGGCGTCGAGGTAACCCTTGTAAATGGTGAACATGAATGAACATCGTTCAGCTCTGGGGCGAGTTAGTGCAAAGGCTGCTTCTGCACAGATGATAGAGTGTTTATAAATGCTTTCAACAAGTCCAAACACAAATGTCTCGGTGAAATGTCACTTAACTTTATCACGTGTCAAGTGAAAGAAACATTCACAAAATAAAGTCCACTCGGAACTGACTGAAAGTTTGTTACACCTATTACAACGTGAAGTAAGTTCATTGAAGCACTGTTCAATTTAAATGAAATAAAGATGTTCCGCTCGTGAATCAAACTCGTTCACGTGTTGAAACCCAAAGACGAAATTAACTGAGTACTGACAGTCCTTGGTTTTGACTGTTCGTAAACTAAATGTACACTGTTCATTAGAATGGAAATGCACTGTTCATTAAAATAGAGATGCGCTGTTCACACCTGCACAGTTCACAGTTCATGACCACAGTTTACGGATTGGTAAATTAAATTTGGATTAAACACAGTTTATAACTTAAAGTATCGAGTCCTCGGCAAGGAGCAATCAGATTCAAGTCCATAAAATTTCAATTTCGAACACTCGAAAACGTTTGCGGGTCTTGGACACTCGTATAGAGTAACAGTCAATAAATAATGTCCAGACGATACACAGTTCACCTCACGTCCTATCGGAGTAAAAGGTTGTCACAATATAAGGAAATCTGAATAAGTCCACATTCAACGTGACTATATTAAAGTCCACGAACTTGAAACTTAGCAGCGGCTTCACGCTCGATTACCGCACCCGCGAACTGACGGTGCGAATACTACAGTCTAGTGTGCTTATAGAAATCCCGGCCACAAACTGGTATCACATTCTGCAGCGCACTGCTGCTCACTATAACATGCTGCAACACACTCACACTCACTGATCTGCTGAGCGAAGCAGCACGTATTTATATTTGATCCGAAACTCGTAGAACATTCTACATCAATCCAGGTTTTGTAGTGCAGCGAGGCATGCTGTGACGTCACCCGCTCACTACGTCACACGCGCGCAGCTGTTGCTCGCTGCCTAGTCAGTTCTTCGTAAGCGGTCCGGAGCATAACACGTAAGTTTAAGATTTTCATAACGGGGACTTAGTCTGTACCGCCGTTACCGGTACACCTCCCCCTCCTCCTGGGGAAAAGAAAATTCGATAGGATTTTCTTTTAATGATATTCTCTCCTGAAATATTTCTTTAGGTTGGCTGCATTGTAAATGCCCTCGATGCTTCCATCCAGTTTATTAATTTTGTATGCCCCGTTCTCGAGAACCTCTGCAATCCTATATGGTCCTACATAAAGCTGGCAAAACTTTGCATAAATGCGAAGTTCGGGATGTGAAACAGCTGGTTTTCTTATCAAAACATAATCATTGACCCTAAGTGGTTGTCGAAACGCGCGGTTTCGGTATCGGTTCTCTCTGATTCTAGCAGCGTGTCTGAGCTTCTCCCTTGTTGCGTCCACGCGAGTCTGATGAGTAATTGCTGGATCTTGAGGTGATGGTAATACTTGGTCCCATGGCCTGTCAGGCAGGACATCTCTATGTACAGTCATGGGGATGTCCTGCGTAGACTCATGAACAGTTGAATTTACACATTGCTGCATCACGGGTAAGACTTCGATCCATTTCCAGTGTTGAGTTCTGCAATACAAACGGCAAAACCTTGCAATCTCGCGCATGATTCTCTCAGCGGGATTAGCCTCTGGGTGTCGAATAGAATTCATAATGTGTCTTATACCGAGTTCTTCAAGTACTGTTTGGAACTCCATAGATGTAAATTGGGGTCCATGATCGGTGAGTAGGAACTCCGGTTTTCCCATCTCTGGAATAATGTTTTTCTTGATCCTTCGGAGGATGTTTCCAGCATTAGCCTTCTGTATGGGCAGTAGCATCGTATACTTAGAGAAGACATCTACTGCCACCACAATGTGCCTGTTGCCGCGGTTCGCCTTGGGGAGTGGCCCGTATAGGTCTAAAGCCAATATTTCACCAGGTTTTTCGGGAAGAAGTGGCTTTGGAAACTCCCTCAACAATCTATTATTAGGCTTAGTTCGTTGGCAGACATCACAAGTTCGGAGAACGTTTCTAATATCACGTCTCATGTACTCCCAAGTGAACTTTTCCTTTATGATCATCATTACTTTATCCGTGCCGGCATATCCAGATATTGAATGACAGTGCCAGATAATGTTGGACCTTAAGCGTGGAGGAGCATAAATTCGGCGTTTGGTTTTGGCATGATCAAGATACTTATACAGTAATCCATCATGAAAGCAAAAAGATTGAGCCAACATTGAGATGCGAAAATAGTCATCGTCATTTGCAGGAATCAAACCCTTAAAAAATCTAATCAATTCTCGGGATTTCCTATCTCTCCCCTGTGCTTGAGGTAAGTACTGTAATTTCCTAAGAAATTCCTCATCTTCGTTGCTCATGACTTCTATGTGATGACTAGTGACGACATCGACTGGATTGCGGCTTAAAGCATCAGCTAGGATGTTCTTTCTTCCTGGTCTGTGAATAACAGTTATGTTGAACTGCTGAATAAAAAGTGCCCACCGGGTTACTCTCTCGCTAGTTAGATCAGAAGACATGATAAACGTGAGGGCTTTGTGATCCGTGTAGATGGTCACGGGATACCCATATATAATCTTCCTCCAGTACAACAAGGAATATACAATAGCAAGAGCCTCAAGTTCCGTAATAGTATAGGACCTCTCATGTGGTCTCAACTTCCTGCTCATGAATGAAATAAAGATGCGGACATCAGGCTTCTCAGGATCGATTTGGTACAGCGCTGCACCGATGCCTACGGAGCTGGCGTCGCACTCAAGGCAAAAGGGCCATTCAAAGTTAGGATATGCTAACTGTACGCTTCCCTGAAGCATCTTCTTTGTTTCGGAAAAAGCCTCCTCGCATTCTTTTGACCATTTCCACTTATTATTTTTCTTGAGCAGCAGCTGCAAGGGTGCTACCGTTTTGGTGTAATCTGGGCAATGCTGTGCAAAGAACTGACATAGTCCCAGAAATTGTCTCACATGTTTAATTTTTGTGGGTTTCGCGAAATCCAAAATACTTTGAATCTTGGCCGGATTAGGCCTGATCCCGTCTCCACTAATGAGGTGACCCAAGAACAGTACCTCTGTCTTAAAAAACTGGCTTTTACAGGCATTTATCTTAAAATTTTTGGTTTTGAGTTCGTCGAGTACCTTATTAACGTCTTCAATGTGTTGCTCTAAGGACTCCGAAGCTATCAGGATATCATCAACATAAATCGTTGCGATTTTTTTAATCTCATCGGATAATTGATTCTCAAGAGCCCTGATGAGAACTGCCCCTGAATTCTTGATCCCGAAAGGGAGACGATTGAATGCATATGTAATGTTTTCAAAAATAAAGCCTGTGAATTTCCTGCTATCCTCTGCCAATAAGATGTGAAAATAAGATGACGTCATGTCCATAGTAGAGAAGAGTTTCATGCCTCTAAATTTCCGGATGACATCCCTGAGTGAAGGTGGGTGGTCATGTTCCAATACGAGTCTGTCATTGAGCAGGCGCGCGTCTAGGCACAAACGCAGACTGCCATTCAGTTTTTTTACAATAGCCAAGGGATTTAGATACGGAGTGACACATTTAGAAATGATACCATTATTTTCCATTTCCTTTATCACAGTCCTGGCTTCTTCTCGGTACTTCTCAGGAACTGGATAGGGCCGTTTTTTATAAGGAGAGGTGTCCTTGACGTTCAATTGGTATTCAAAATCTCTAATAACGCCTGGTTTGTCATCAAACACTTCAGGGAATTTCTCAAATATTTGTCGAGTTGCTTCTGCCACGCGGGAATCGAACTCTGGGCTTTCAGCCGCACTGGTGAGAAATATGAAGTGATCACGACCTTCGTCGAATATATCCTCAAAAATGGGCACTTCCTGGCCCTCGATGGGTCCCTCTTGACCGGGTCTACCCTCTTCGTAATCTATTTCATCGGCAGGCAAAGCATCGCTCATCTTGCCTCCGGTTTCTATGAATGGGGTACCCAGACCTTGGCACTTCAAATTATTACAGTCTACCAGCTGCAACTCTACAGAGTCGATATTAAAAAATCGTATGACGTTGGCAGGATAATCAATGATTCCCCCATACTTGGCTAGGAAATCTGACCCTAGGATGACGTTGAATTTCATCGGCGAAATGACTAGGAATATATGCTCGAACTGGACACCTTCAATGTCAAATGTAACAAAAGCTTGAAATTTACATTTGATATGCCTGTCCGGTACTATCCCTTTAATTTTAATCTGTGCGACTGGTATCAATAACATGTCTTCTCCTCCCTTCAACATTTCAATTAACCTCTCAGACATTAATGAAGCTTGAGCTCCAGCATCGATTAAGGCAGTTACATAAAGGGTATCCAAAGTAATATTAATAACTGGAAGGCTTCGTTGGACCTTCGGTGTTGTAGAAGTGGGATCTTCATACAAGAGATCTGAGTCATCCAAGTACCAGTAATTAATATTAGTGACACAAATCATTTCCCCTCCACTACGGTTTTCAGGCAATCTTATTGTTGTGTTGTCGAAGTTTTTTTTATTGCGCCTGTCGATTCAGGGTTGGTCGCAGGCGTCGTGTTCTGTCTTCTGGCATGCTCTTGATATTCTAAAGAGGTAGCGCCAGGTAATCCTTCATCCCGGTTTCGATTCTGGATATATTCGCGAGTTTCTCTCCATCTTCTTTCGATCTCGGCTCTCGGCGAATCTCTATCTCGAGTAAGTGATTCGGTAGGTTTCTTCCACGTTTGATTACGTCTATAAGGCGCACTTTGCCTGTATGGACGTCTCCTGAATCGTTGGAAATGAGATAACGGATCTCTCCGTGGTTCTACTTCCTCACGGGGTTCGGGATTCGATCTCGGCGGGTTATTAACTTCGACATGGTTAGTTGCAACCTCTTTCGTCTTAGTAACCCTAGGTAGATTTTGTGTATGTGCAGTGTCAAGTTTCCTTAATAAATCATCAAGTTGTTCTAGGTCTTGAACATTGGCTGCCACAAGAATTTCTTGTACATGCGCCGGAAATTGTAAAGTTATTACCTGTATTAACTCCTGTTCTGGCAAAGGAGGATCAAAGAATTGCATCTTCTTCAATTGGGAAATGAGAAAATCAGAATATCGTGAAGAATTAATACCTGTGTTGTATCTCCTAGAGTATAATTGTAACTTAATCAAATGCTGAATTTCCGAATTCCAAAACCTCTTCAACAAGGCTTCCTTGAACTCATCATAGGTTTTAATGTTAAATTTAAATGCTGTGTACCAATTTAGTGCTTTCCCCTTCAATAATCTAGAAGCTATCCTCAATTGATGATCGGATCGTACTTTATTCTCTTGAAAGTACTCTTCAATATTGAGAAGGAATTCTTTCGCTGTGTACTCTTCCTTTCCGGAAAATTTTGCAGGTTTATCGTCTGATAATTTTAAAACTGTGGAAATGCTAGAAGTATCTCCACTAGACCCTTGACACTGGTGTGTAGACACCTCCTTCTCCACCTGAGAGATTCTATTATCAATCGTCTCTATTTTTCCTTGCAATTCGACCTTGATAGTCTTAACTTGCCCACGGATGGAGTTTTCCACACTCTGGACTTCCTTTTCGAGGTCCTGCTTCACTTCATTTACATCGCGGCCTATGCGAATGATTTGAGTATGTGCGCTATCTAATTGGTTTTTTACATGCATATCTGTTTCCTCCTGCCTTGTTTTAAGTAAATTGACCTCATTACTTATTTTCTGAAAGTTAGTCTTAAAAGATTCATGGATGTTATCCTGAATAGAGGCTATTTTTGCTTGTGCCTGTGATAACTGACCATGAGATTCTTTAAATTCTGCCTTTAAGCTTTCAACTTCCTTAATCAATTGATGTGAGGTGGGAAAAGAAGCTTTTAAGTCTTCAACTATTTGTAGTTTAAGGTCCTGTTTTACTGTTTCTAAGTCATGGGTGAGGCGTTCGTTTATTTCCGTAAACTTAGAATTAATCTTCGCATTAGTTTCTGAGAATCTTTTTTCAATCTCGGAACCAGCTTTAGTAAGCCTATTTTCCAAATTAGCATTAACTTCGGTAAACTTGGTATTAATTATTTTAGTTACTTGTGTGATACGACTTTCTAAGTTGGCTGTAGTTGCGGTACTGGTCTCATTGATACGAGTGTTAATCTCATTAATACGAGTGTTAATCTCAGTAATACGAGATTCTAAAGTAGTACCTAATTGAGCAGTTACGGCATTAGCCTCGTTAATACGAGCTTGTAAATCAGCACCTACTTGAGCAGTTGCGGCATTAGCCTCGGTAATACGAGCTTGTAAATCAGCACCTACTTGAGCATGCGATTTGGCGATACGTTCATTTAAGCTAATCTTAAGAGCTTCAATAGCAGCTAAAATATTTTCCATTTTGATGGTAATGCATTTAAACCAAGCAACAAGAAAATCATAAATCACTTGAAAAAATTCAGATATCACCATTATTGTCCAATGGTTAAAAGTTCATGTTCAAAGTCATTCAAAGAGAAAAATTTCCAAGACATTTAACACACAAAAATGATCCCATATCATTGATAACACTTCTTATTATAGAGAAGTTAAATCTTGTTAGAAAGTTCACTGTAATATTAATAGTTATTCTACATAAAGCACTGGAAATGTATCTGAATTAAATTACTAAGTCACACGATTTTAGTGCGATTTTGTCTATCACTGCACTTCTTAATTATTACTAGTACTTCAAAATTGAGCTTAGAATGGTTAAGTGCCAATTTAATGTCTACTGCACTCATAATTAAGTTCTGATATTGCTGAAGCGCTAATTTCTAATTTTACTGCACTCCAAATCGGCCCCGATACGACTGGGGCGCCAATTTCTCGCCTCTCCTCTGTAACAGTAAATATGGTACTTCGGTAGAGATGAAACGCAGGGCGTGTACCAGTCGCTGAAGTGCATACAGAGGGAGAGGGTTTGTTTAAATGAAATCTAAAAAACTTTTGTTCCAGAGTTTATTAAAAATTGAAATTAATATCACCTCTGTACAGCGTATACAGTCGAAAAAGTTCCTCGTCCTATGGCTGGCGATGTCCTTGGATTCCGGCAGCTCCATTTTCCATAGCAGCGAACCACCATTCGTCCCCCGATGGAAGTTCTAGAAGATCTATTCGGTGCTTTGAAGATCCATGGCGTCGAGGTAATCCTTGTAAATGGTGAACATGAATGAACATCGTTCAGCTCTGGGGCGAGTTAGTGCAAAGGCTGCTTCTGCACAGATGATAGAGTGTTTATAAATGCTTTCAACAAGTCCAAACACAAATGTCTAGGTGAAATGTCACTTAACTTTATCACGTGTCAAGTGAAAGAAACATTCACAAAATAAAGTCCACTCGGAACTGACTGAAAGTTTGTTACACCTATTACAACGTGAAGTAAGTTCATTGAAGCACTGTTCAATTTAAATGAAATAAAGATGTTCCGCTCGTGAATCAAACTCGTTCACGTGTTGAAACCCAAAGACGAAATTAACTGAGTACTGACAGTCCTTGGTTTTGGCTGTTCGTAAACTAAATGTACACTGTTCATTAGAATGGAAATGCACTGTTCATTAAAATAGAGATGCGCTGTTCACACCTGCACAGTTCACAGTTCATGACCACAGTTTACGGATTGGTAAATTAAATTTGGATTAAACACAGTTTATAACTTAAAGTATCGAGTCCTCGGCAAGGAGCAATCAGATTCAAGTCCATAAAATTTCAATTTCGAACACTCGAAAACGTTTGCGGGTCTTGGACACTCGTATAGAGTAACAGTCAATAAATAATGTCCAGACGATACACAGTTCACCTCACGTCCTATCGGAGTAAAAGGTTGTCACAATATAAGGAAATCTGAATAAGTCCACATTCAACGTGACTATATTAAAGTCCACGAACTTGAAACTTAGCAGCGGCTTCACGCTCGATTACCGCACCCGCGAACTGACGGTGCGAATACTACAGTCTAGTGTGCTTATAGAAATCCCGGCCACAAACTGGTATCACATTCTGCAGCGCACTGCTGCTCACTATAACATGCTGCAACACACTCACACTCACTGATCTGCTGAGCGAAGCAGCACGTATTTATATTTGATCCGAAACTCGTAGAACATTCTACATCAATCCAGGTTTTGTAGTGCAGCGAGGCATGCTGTGACGTCACCCGTTCACTACGTCACACGCGCGCAGCTGTTGCTCGCTGCCTAGTCAGTTCTTCGTAAGCGGTCCGGAGCATAACACGTAAGTTTAAGATTTTCATAACGGGGACTTAGTCTGTACCGCCGTTACCGGTACAATATATCTTACCTTTCAGCTTTATAGACATCTGCCTCTGACACAAAACACCAGTCAGGAAACGCTATTTCGTGTATCCAACACTGATGTGGTGCTTCACGTCATTATCGAATGTGGTATCGGTGGAAGTTACAGAGCCCAGATACTTGAATTTGTTCGACATTACCAGTTGTTCACACGCTAGGTAGACTGTGTTATAGTTGGGGACAAATCATAACGACCTCCCCTCATACCACTACTTTTCAGCGGCAGCTCTGTGCCTATAAGCGACTTATAGGATTTACTACCTCTACTGCAGCCAGAGTTGCCAAATCGGTTACTGCACTCTACATGAAGAAAGGGTAAATACTGCAGAGAATGAGGAAGAAAGTGGTTTGGCAGCCTCTCCGAAACAAACAAGGATCACTTAGAGCTCGTGAACTCAGCAGGGTGCAGGGTGTGATTGACCACTGGCTTTCAGCTCGCTTCCAGGAACTGAGGTCGTCATGTTTTGTCCCCAACTATACTCGTAGGTGCACCTTGAACTTCTAGCTTGGCGAAGTTACAGAGCAGAAAACTGATACGAGAAATTTCGGAAGCGGAGATACAGAGAGTGTCTCGGGAATTTTTAACGATGGACATATTATATTTTTTACAAGTTGCTTTACGTCGCACCGCCACAGATAGATCTTATGGCGACAATGGGATAGTAAAGGGCTAAGAGTGGGAAGGAAGCGGCCATGGCCATGGCCTTAATTAAGGTACAGCCCCAGCATTTGATTGGTGTGAAAATGGGAAACCACGGAAACCATTTTCAGGGCTGCCGACAGTGGGGTTCGAACCCACTATTTCCCGAATGCAAACTCATTGTTGTGCGCCCTTAACCGCACGGACAACTCGCTCGGTAACAACTGCTTTGATGAAAGTTAAGATCTGCATCACTTTTCAACTTCATACATCATTAACTCTTACCTAACAATTTAGGTCTACCGTAACGAAACTCGACGCCCGTTCGCGCTACTACAGTTTACCAGTGAGTCTAACAATGGATTGTGGGTGATCTGTTCCCTCGACGTCCCCTGTATACTTCGATAACTTTTTGCTGCCTCTCCCTGTATAATCAAGTCATTTAACTTCTTTACTCCTCCAAACTTCTTCATTCTCACCGACAAACCTTCCCAATCAGCGTCAACATTATACCATAACCAAGCTACTTCGGAGCCATCAAGAGACGTTGCAGCCACGGTACTGAGCTGACTTACTCCTCTGTTTCGTTCTTTCACAATCTTCAACTCCCCGTTTGTTATTTGAAGTGTATTTCCATTTCCTTTTATACTCGACCAATGTGAATCTTTATTCTGCACGATGCCACATAAAACATTCACGATCAGGCACGTCTGTATTCAAAGTAGGCCGTGATATAGCATATGTTACATGAGACTTCAGGGACTGTGTTCAACTGCCAAGAATTTACTTAGTTATTTATTCTCCTTGAGCTTGCAACCTCTTTGCCAATAAAATATTGACTACTTTCATTGAATTGAACCATATTTAGCTGTCAACATTCTGTTAGATCGTTTAGTGTATTCCTACTATATTCTTCTTCAAAAGAGGGCTATTCAATGAATCTCACTAAAAGATTCACTTGTTGTGTGTAATTAACTACCGCGAGAGAGGCTGCGCAGTTTGAGTCACGTAGCTATCAGCTTGCATTCGGCAGATAGTGGGTTCGAACCCCACTGTCGGCAACCGTGAAGATGGTTTTCCATGGTGTCTCACTTTCACACCTGGCAAATGCTGGGGCTCTACCTTGATCAAGGTCACGGTCGCTTACTGCCTACTCCCACCCTTTCGTATACCATCGTTGCCATAAGACTTATCTGTATCAGTGCAACGTAAAAGCAAATTGTTAAAAAAAAATTTTAAATGTGTAATTAACTGGTTATTGTTGAAATAAAATATTATTTAATGAAGCGGTCTAATCAGGTGAGTAAATATTTCTATGATCTGTCTGTTAGGTCATCAGCCCAGAGGCTGGTTGGATCCTCAAATAGCACCACCAAAGGTTATGCGGTTATAAGGAAACCCCAAAAACCAATGGCAGCACCAAAATGAGGCGTACTAGGCAAGATGAGGAGTGAGGTAGTTTGCCATTGCTTTCCTCACTGGGTCAGAAAGTACTATTGCAGCACAACTGACCCTATGAGCAGCACCTTTCATAACACTCAGATGCACTAGTCATGCTCTGAATGTCATTACTCAGCACTACCCATAACCCAGCAACTTCCATATTGTCACAGCCATGGATGTTGACTGGGACTTCGGTGGAAGCTACACTTTACTCTGGCCTGTGCCGATGATATCAAACCAATAGTAACTTATCGTATCGCAAATTACGTAATACCGAGCGAGTTGGTAGTGGTGGTGATTATTGTTTTAAGAGGAAGAACAACTGGGCAACAATGCTCACCGGACGAGTTGGCTTCGTTGATTGGGTCACGTACCTGTCAGCTTGTATTCGGAAGAGAGCGGGTTCGAACTCCACTATCGACAGCCTTGGAGATGTTTCTTCTGTGGTTTACCATTTCCACACCAGGAAAATTATGCTCACTGTCACTTCCATCCCAGTCTTAGTCTGTTCCTATTACATCGTTGCCAAAAACCTGTTTATGTCGCAGCGATGTAAAAAAAA
Source organism: Anabrus simplex (assembly GCF_040414725.1). Classification (NCBI taxonomy): domain Eukaryota; kingdom Metazoa; phylum Arthropoda; class Insecta; order Orthoptera; family Tettigoniidae; genus Anabrus; species Anabrus simplex. The sequence goes on along the minus strand of NC_090268.1, from coordinate 377,913,676 downwards.
AGTAATACAAAATATATGTTCTGTGGGTTTGAGAGATCAGGAGTTGGTTAATTTATGTCACCTGATACTTGAACTCAATTGCTCCACAAACCTTTGTGTTAATTTGCGTAGAGACCCCTTCATATTTTTAAGGGTCGTGATAATAGCTTATTTAGAAAGGTCTTGGATTCATTCCTCAGGACTAAGAAGCGTTTAAAAATGTTGCTATCCTTATTATAAGAAAGGCGTGATTCTTTTCGTATTAATGATAAACATAGCAAAACATAATTTGAAGTGATATCTTAAGCAATCGTATGATGCTGATTGATAAACTAGTGATATTATTTTTGCAAATTACAGCGATGAAGACAAAGCGAACTCTACCACTGTGCTAGGAAGATGACAGCGATAAAAACTATTTTAAGCTAAATTTCCTTACTTTGCGATAAAAGCGAAATTCACAGAATACAACGAACTTGAAATGTTATTTCAAGTTTGCGTGTATTAAGAGAAAATGAACTGAACAAGAAGCCGCGTGGCTTGCATTCGAGAGATAGTGGGTTCGAACCCCACTGTCGGCAACCCTGAAGGTGGTTTCCCGCGGTTTCTCATTTTTACACAGGCAAATGCTCTGGGTGTAGCCTAACTCAGAGCGCGGTCACATTCTTCCCACTCATAGCCCTTTCCTATCCCATCGTCTCCATAGGACATATCTGTGTCGGTGTGACGTATAGTAAATTGCAAAAAAAAATTGCCTGGTAAGCAAGAAGTCTTGGATTCATTTCCCAGGTTTAAGAAACATTAACAAATATTGACATCCTTATTATATTTATATTAATTATTTTGTTACTAAAAATAACTGACACATTTTTGACATAGCATCTTTGACATAAAATCTGTCATCAATTAAGTAGGACAATAGGGCTATGATATAAGGTGTATATTGGCATTGTTTACAATCCCTGAAAATTTCAGGTCTCTATCTCTAATAGTTTAGGAGAAAATATTCCTAATATGGCAAAAAAGTAAACTGGAAAATAAGGTTCAAAGTCCATCTAACTTTCTAGTGGAGTTCAGCACCGTAAGAGGAGTTTTCACTGTAAATAGACATCTCCTCATCTAGCCTTATTTTTATACCTTTCATTCTTTGTCTGGCTTCTCTCTCACACTCCTTTTCTCTCCTTTCAGCACTCCGTTTCCTCTTATTGTCTGTCTACACCATAGCAGTGACCATGTATTTTCCGATATTCCCAACTTCTGCAGCACATCAGACTTTATAATGTTACCTTTGTTGCATGTAGCAATAGCACCACATACTGCTAAATGAAGGGTATAAAATGAACACACTTTTTGGGATTCTGGTCCAAATTACATTATTCACACTCTCATTTTGACTTTCAAGTCCTTTGTATTGCTTGACATTTAGTGACATAGTCATTTTGCAACATTCATTACACAGTACTGAATTATTTATCATCTTTTATAGCAATGAAATGTTAATTATTTTTCCAGATTATCATCAATGCAATGTTCCAATAAATTAGAGTATTTTTCAGTTCATCCATGCAACTTCTTGTTTGTGCTGGAGACAGGAGTAGGTATCGCTTCATGTATAATCTCACTATTTCAGAATCATTACCTACAGTATGAGAATTGTCTCAGTTCAACTAGTGCACTTCTAAGGAGGCCTTTTTCGTCTTACAAACTCTATTACTAAATCGAGGCATGTTTGATAAGTTCCAGTTACACAACAGAAATAATGCAATATAAATCTTGAACGAAACACCAAAAGACTCAGTCCATGGCAGTATAGCCCTTGAAGGGCCTTGGCCTACCAAGCGACCGCTGCTCAGTCCGAAGGCCTGCAGATTACGAGGTCTCATGTGGTCAGCACGACGAATCCTCTCGGCCGTTATTCTTGGCTTTCTAGACCGGGGCCGCCATCTCATCGTCAGATAGCTCCTCTATTCTAATCACGTAGGCTGAGTAGACCTCGAACCAGCCCTCAGGTCCAGGTAAAAATCCCTGACCTGGCCGGGAATCGAACCCTGGGCCTCCGGTTATGAGACAGGCACGCTACCGCTACACCACGGGGCCGACGTCAAACCAAGAAGCCAACACAATAAATATACCTAGGCTACATACTTAATATAATGTCTTCGGAAAGACCGGAAAATTTGAATAAGGATGTTTTCAGTCTACGTGTATCTATGGAAATTTATGTTCAGCATAACAGGTGAGGCCGTCTGAGCAAGATACTGGTCCTCCTCCACGGTTGTATCCCCGATCAAATGTCTCACGACCGGGCGAGTTGGCCGTGCGCGTAGAGGCGCGCGGCTTGAGCTTGCATCCGGGAGATAGTAGGTTCCAATCCCACTATCGGCAGCCCTGAAGGTGGTTTTCCGTGGTTTCCCACTTTCACACCAGGCAAATGCTGGGGCTGTACCTTAATTAAGGCCACGGTCGTTTCCTTCCAACTCCTAGGCCTTTTCAATCCCATCGTCGCCATAAGACCTATCTGTGTCGGTGTGACGTAAAACCCCTAACCAAAAAAAAATGTCTCACGCTCCAGGACACGGCCCTTGAGGCGGTAGAAGTGGGATCCCTCGCCGAGTCCGAGGGGAAAAACCAACCCTGGACGTTAAACTGATGAAATAAAATAATATTCATTTAAACTATTTATCCTCCAGGGTTGGTTTTTTCCCCGAACTCAGCTCAACAGGGGCCTTGTGGGAGATGGGAATATTGGAAGAGATAGGCAAGGAAGAGGGCCTTAATTTAGGTGCCGTCCCGGCATTCGCCCGTAGAAGAAGTGGAATTCCACGGAAAACCACTTCGAGGATGGCGGATTTGGGAATCGAACCCCTCTACTCAGTTGACCTCCCGAGGCTGAGTGGACCCCGTTCAAGTTATCATACCACATTTCAAATTTCGTGGCAGAGCCGTGAATCGAACCCGGAGCCCCGGATGTGGCAGCTAATCACATTAAACACTGCACCATAGAGGTGGACAAGAAATTAATTACGAGTAAAAATTATATTTTCTAAAATCATCGACTACAACTCTGGTTTTAAAGTACGAATTTGCTTAGGACTCGAACTATAGGCCATACGAATGAAAGACGAGAATCGTATGGGGCCGACATTTTACGATCTCGCTTCGTGCGTCTTTGAGGTGTAGTCCTTTTATCGTTAACCAGAACGGGTCGTTTGTTTTTTTTTTTTTTTTTTTTTTTTTTTTTTTTTTTTTTTTTTTTTTGCTACTTGCTTTACGTCGCACCGACTCAGATAGGTCTTATGGCGACGATGGGACAGGAAATGGCTAGGAGTGGGAAGGAAACGGCCGTGGCCTTAATTAAGGTACAGCCCCAGCATTTGCCTGGTGTGAAAATGGGAAACCACGGAAAACCATTTTCAGAGCTGCCGATAGTGGGGTTCGAACCTACTATCTCCCGAATACTGGACACTGGCCGCAATTAAGCGACTGCAGCTATCGAGCTCGGTGAGAACGGGTCGTTAGGGGGTGAACTGCAGTAACCTACTCCATTAGTGTCCTCACTGGGAGTGTGTTTGGAAAGCTCAGCTCAAAGGAAGAAGAAAGGAATAAGACGTCTAACTGCTTAAAAAAGAGAAAGAACAAGATATGCAGGAGAATAAGACACCAAAGCTTTTGATTTTCATTACCATCGGCGTTAGAAGAGAAAAAAGAAGTTCCCAACGGAAATCCAACAGTAAATATCAAAAATAGCTGCTGGCTTCCAGAAAGAAATTTTTCCAGTCCTAACCTAGAGCCTAAAATTTAATAACCTTCAAGAAATCAAGGAATATCCCTGAACACTTTGCCATAATTCGTGACTTAAATAGAGCTTCAAAATTCTCAATGCAGCATTCTGTGTTCTTCAGATAAGCTCTTAATAATAATAATAATAATAATAATAATAATAATAATAATAACGGCGTGTGGCCTCCGGAGAGCCCTGGTGCAAGTCTTTTTAGTTGACGCCTAATAGGCGATCTGCGTGTCTGTGAGAATGATGAATTATAAAGCTGAAAATAGCCAATACACCCAGCGCACAAACCATCGGAATTACCAATGAAGGTTAAAATTTCTGACAAGGTGGGAATCGAACTCGGGACCCCCATGGACCGACGGCTAGCTCGCTAAGCATCTAGCCATGCAGCCGGACACTATTTTGTATTAACACGGTTAAAAATTATTTTATGTAATAACACTCGAGGAGTGGCAATTCGCAATAAATAATGTAATATAACACACAGCGTGGCTCCTTGGGTGAATGGTCAGCGTATTTGCCTTCGGTACAGAGGGTACTGGGCTCGATTCACGGCCGGGCCGGGGATTTTACCTGCATTTACCATTCCCCCTAGCGCGGGGCTGGGTGTTTGTGTTCGTCATAATACACAGCCCTTCATATACACACAACACGCCACACTACCAACCACCGTAGAAATTCACTATAGTGAATACATTCCTTTACCTGGGATTGGCGTCAGGAGTGACATCGACCCGTAAAACTTGGCAAATTCACCCCAAGAAAATGGGGAAAAGCTAGGAATAATGTAATATAAACATTAGATTTGTTATACAGAAGTCACCTCACCGAGCGACTGGGCCGTGCGCTGCGTAGCTGTGAGCTTCCATTCGGGAGAAGCTGGGTTCGAATCCCACTGTCGTCAACCCTGAAAAGGCTGTACCTTACATAATGCCACGACCGCTATTTCCTATCCTTGCATCACCGAACACCTTTAATGTGTTAATACGACGTTAAACCACTATTTTAAAAACAGAACTGGCATTTTGAGCCCAACTTGGTAGGTTCGATCCTGGCTCAGTCCGGTGGCATTTGAAGGTGCTTAAATAGCCTTAAATACGCCAGCCTTGTGTCGGTAGATCTACTGGCACTTGAAACAATCCTGCGAGACAAAATACCGGCACCTCAGCATCTCAAAAAAATCATTAAAATGCAGTTAGTGGGACGTAAAACTAATAGCTAATTAATTCTATAGTCCACGCACTTATCTCAATTTTGTTCCAACGCTTTTTTTTGGTTTTTTATTTTTCTCTTTTTTTTTTTTTTTTTTCTAATGGCTGAACGTCGCATTAACATGTCAAAGGTTTTCTGCAGCGAAAGGATGTGAAGGGGCTAGAGTTGGGAAGCTAGCAGCCGTAGCCTTAATTAAGGCAAGGCCAGGCGTGAAAATGAGAAACCACGGAAAACCATCTTCAGGGCTGCCGACGGTGGGATTCAAACCGACCATCTTCCGAATGTAAGCTCACAGCTACGCGCCCAAACCGTACGGCCAACTCGCTCGGTTCCACTAAAATATGTATCCCGGCATTAAGTATAACATTGTCAACCGCCTGAAGCGGGACATGACAGGTTGCTGAACTTTGCCACTGCGGGTTGGAATAATCTCCTAGTCAGGTGCTTCTTCAGTGATCCACAGACATGAAAAATAATTCGGTGCCATGTTGGAGAGCACCGTAGTAACTTCTAATTGCAACTGGCTGGGGATGACCTGGTGTTGTCGTGCAAAATTGGGGTCGTTTTTGACTAATTTCGTGTCACACTATGCACTTCAGTATTTGAGCAGATGGCCATCAATAAGCGTATTTTATATATGATTTTGGAATGGTATAATTGGCATGATTTAAGGGCAGCAGAAGAAAGCTTGATGATGATGATGATGCTTGTTGTTTTAAGGGGCCTAACATCGAAGGTCATCGGCCCACAGAAGAAAGCAGTGGTCTGCCTACTCATATGGAAGGAAAGTAGAAGGAAATAGGAAATATTACACTCGTAAAAGTGGTACGGATGGGGCTATAAGTCGCCTAATTTACAGACGAAGAGATCAAATAAGAATAATTCTCACTATTTTACAAAATCCTTTCCAAAAATAACGTTTAAGTCAAGTGATAAGACTAGCTTTTTCTATCATTACCTCAAGAGTGAATAAGATTACTTTTGAAAATGACCCATTCATTTCCTTTTGCTGAAGTCATGGGGCGAATTGTAGGGGATTTCTTCCTCCACTTCCTGTTCTCCGGACCTCCTCAGAGTTACTATGAGCACCTTGTAACGAGCTGAACCATCGCATCGCCCACAACAATGTAACATTTGCTGTGCTTGCAGCAAGAGGAAGTGTAATGTCAGCAACTAAATTAACAGCAGAAGAAATATATAATTAATACCACTAGTCTTTGAAAGAGACGCTCTTGATATGTAGCGTCGTTAAAGAGGGTGAATCACACCCTCTGCTTTGAGTTATAGAACCAGATAGCACCATCGCAAGCCCAATATTTCTACTTTATAGGTTAAAACTTGTCGTATGTGGGGTAATATAAGAGACTTCTCGATCAATAACAGACCGAGGACAAAGGGGCGTGTTGGTGAAACACCGTTAAAGTTACCCAGGGCGATTGAGACATAACTATCAGTAGTATGTTTGAACTGAGGTATCCATGACTTCCTTCTACCGCTTTGCTCTTCATCCACATTACTTAGAATAGCTCGTCGTTTATTCGCTAGATATAAATACTCTAGAGCAGGGATGGCAAAGCTTTACCGACTGACGTGTTAAATTACTGCCTAGTGTGCTATCGGTTATTTTTCTAAGAAACCATCATGAAACCCCTCATTTAACTTGATTTAGGTATTAGATTGCATTACATATAAATCCAATCTACTGAATGTTTAATGATTTTATTTTGCAAACATCACTGAAAGATACATTTTAAGAATAAGGTATATTTTTGCTTCAACCTAATCATTTTTTAAATATGTCCATTGATACATACTTCTTTATTGATGCGAAATGTTAAAATATGCCATGTTGCTAAATTTTCTACCTGTTTATTACATGTTAAAACATATTAGTAAGTTGTCTGACACGCTACAGAAGTTGTGTTCGCCTGTCACCTAGTGGCACGCGTGGCATAGGTCCACCATCCTTGCTCTAGAGGATCAGAATATCCTTCAATACTTTATTGCAAGTACTGTAAGCTCTCTAACATCCGTTCCCACCGAACTTTTATTAGTATTAGAACTTCAGAATACCTCAGCGTTCAGATCATTTATGCACTTGATATAGATCTTTCTGAAGTGTCTTGAGTTATTTGTTTACCTTAAGTAAGGCGCATATCTCGATATCGTAATCCCAGTTCAGTGGTGAGATATCAGTAATATACAGAGTGAGAAAAATAAAACTGCCGCGGAAAATATTTGTAAGACTGACGTTAATGACTCTTGTTAATGAACGGGAGAACTACCCATCGTGGGAAACCTGTGCGGAACCGTTTGCGCAAGAGTTTAACACTGAAAGTGTTTTGGCAAACCCTCCAAAAAACTTGTGCAATGCAAAATTTAGTGGCAAAATGGCGAGAAACGAGCTCTGTACCATGTACCTATTTAACCACATACCACTTTCCTGCCATTCTAAAATCTCTGACAGTACCGGGAATCGAACCCGGACATGCGAGGACCGCACCTAATAGTGCTAACCGCTACTCTATGTTCTCCAGGTAGTTGATACTTATATTTTTAATTCTTTTTACAAGTTGCTTTACGTCGCATCTACACAGATAGACCTTGGCGACGATGAATAGGAGAGGGCTAGGAGTGGCATTAATTAAGGTACAGCATCGTCATGAAGAAACACGTAAGACAACTCAGGAGATGCAGTCCTGAATTATTTAACATTTTCAATTTTCTCTAATCCTACTGAAAGAAATAATTTTAACCGAAAATGGGAAACCACCGAAAACAATCTTCAGGCTGTCGACACTGGGCTTCAGACCCACTATCTCCCGAATGCAAGCTCCATGTTACATTTACGTCAAGACACGCGTTATGACTAGCCTAAGTTTCATGAAAATCAGAAGCGGGAAAATGGCGGGGTTACTTATGAGTCTCGAGAATACCCTCCCGCAGTTCAAATCCTCTCACAGAAGTCTCCTGTCAATATTCAGGATACTTGCCCGCAATACAGATCAGGATCCTTGAAGAGGAATATCGAACCCGAAGAATCAATCAGGCCTATTTGTCTATTGTTTTATCTTAGCCAGACAGGTGTAAAGAACACTTAAGTACCTTATGTTCTCCTGCATCGCCTTACTTCTTCCCATTATTCCTATAAGAATGAAGGGAAGTGATGAAAGACAGGAAACCAAGCGTGAATCTTCTAGAGCAGGAAATCTATGTTTTCTTTTCGTTCCGATGTATTTCTGATTCGCCTTTCCTCCTCTTTTCATGTGACGAAATTTGTCATGTATGGATAGGCAGGCGTGTTCTGATAAATATCCCTCTTCCACTTCCCTTCACCGTGCCTCAGTCTTCTAGTTGACACTTGTTCAGTATTCAGTGAATTTCGTGGAATTGTTTCGTTAATATTTCATGTATTTCATATATGTTCATGTAAGCTAAGAATGAATGAGTAACGATCAACAAGACAGAGGCAGAGGAAACCAGAACAGTAGTTGTTGAACGTCGCTAAATCCAGGTGAAACTGTGGTGAGGCCAGTGTATCAAGAAATAGGAAGAAGATAGTCCTGTAAGTGCCGTGATAATTTTTTTTTTTTAAGCTGCGGTCTCCAGTCGCTATAGAATAGCCAAAAGTCCCTTCATCAAGTACATCCTACCAGATTCATCAATAAAGGGGGCGTGGGAGGAGTATAAGGACTTGCTACACAGGACGCGGAAACATATCACCATTTGTGAACGAGTTCAATATCCGTGGTCATCTTCCATCCATTGACGAATATAACACATGTGCCAAGCTAAAACTCGAAATGTATTAGATGAAGCAAATTTCTAAGTATAACAGCATTGGATAAGGAACTGAAGCTATATTTAGCGAGACAGAAGGCTGTTCAAGGCGTGATGAAGAACTATGAAGGATGTCAGGAGTTGAGATTATATTCGTCGACTCACAGCAAGCGTTGCCAACTCTTAAATAAAATTTACCTGCAATGAACAATACTATAAAAGAAAACTGTGAATTTATAATTTGGGAATTCACAACGTTAAAATACGAACAGCCACTATGTATGTGTAGATAAAAAAATTCACCAAACGCGGGTCTTGTGAAATGGCGAGCCTTATCAACCGCTACTTCAATCAATCAATCAATCAATACTGATCTGCATTTAGGGCAGTCGCCCAGGTGGCAGATTCCCTATCTGTTGCTTTCCTAGCCTTTTCCGAAATGATTTCAAAGAAATTGGAAAATTATTGAACATCTCCCTTGGTAAGTTATTCCAATCCCTAACTCCCCTTCCTATAAACGAATATTTGCCCCAGTTTGTCCTCTTGAATTCCAACTTTATCTTCATATTGTGATATTTCCTACTTTCATAAACGCCATTCAAACTTATTCGTCTACTAATGTCATTCCAGGCCATCTCTCCGCTGACAGCTCGGAACATACCACTTAGTCGAGCAGCTCTTCTTCTTTCTCTCAATTCTTCCCAACCCAAACATTGCAACATTTTTGTAACGCTACTCTTTTGTCGGAAATCACTCAGAACAAATCGAGCTGCTTTTCTTTGGACATTTTCCAGTTCTTGAATCAGGTAATCCTGGTGAGGGTCCCATACACTGGAACCATACTCTAGTTGGAGTCTTACCAGAGACTTATATGCCCTCTCCTTTACATCCTTACTACAACCCCTAAACACCCTCATAACCATGTGCAGAGATCGGTACCCTTTATTTATAATCCCATTTATGTGATTACCCCAATGAAGATCTTTCCTTATATTAACACCTAGATACTTACAATGATCCCCAAAAGGAACTTTCACCCCATCAACGCAGTAATTAAAACTGAGAGGACTTTTCCTATTTGTGAAACTCACAACCTGACTTTTAACCCCGTTTATCAACATACCATTGCCTGCTGTCCATCTCACAACATTTTCGAGGTCACGTTGCAGTTGCTCACAATCTTGTAACTTATTTATCACTCTATAGAGAATAACATCATCCGCAAAAAGCCTTACCTTACTTGGAAAACTTTGTCAAGGAACAAGTAGAAAGTAAATTTTTAGTGATAATTGCGCCGGGCAGAACAAGAACATAAACACTGTTCTTTCTTACTTGACTCATATTCATGTAGGCCATTTCAACAACATCAAAATGTTTTCTGCTTTTGTTTTTCAATGTCAGTACATTCCATGATGGGATGTGAAAGAGATGTCGAGCAGAAGAAACTAGAAACTATAGACTGTGAAGTATTTTGTAAACAGCACTCCTGGGCTGAGTGGCTCAGATGGTTGAGGCGCTGACCTTCTGACCCCAACTTGGCGGGTTCGATCCTGGCACAGCCGGTGATATTTGAAGGTGCTCAAATTCGTCAGCCTGGTGTCGTTAGATTTACTGGCATATAAGACAACTCCTACGAGACTAAATTCTGGCACCTCGGTGTCTCCGAAATCCGTAAAAGTACTTAGTGAGACGTAAAACCAATAAGAACATTATTTGTAAACAGCATTTGATTGAACGCATAAGACAAACGAATTCCATGCTATTCGAATCACCAAGGAAATTATTAGGCTTCAGTATTTTTCAGAATATAAGAAGATCCCAACTAACTGACCTCAATTCAGAAATGGCAAAATATTCGAATTTTCAAAACATTTCAAAAACCAAACCGAACCCCTTGTCACTACAGCCCTTGAAGGGCCTCGGCCTACCAAGAGACTGCTGCTCAACCCGAAGGCCTGCAGATTACGAGGTGTCGTGTGGTCAGCACGACGAATCCTCTCGGCCGTTATTCTTGGCTTTCGAGACCGGGGCCGCTATCTCACCGTCAGATAGCTCCTCAATTCTAATCACGTAGGCTGATTGGACCTCGAACCAGCCCTCAGGTCCAGGTAAAAATCACTGACCTGGCCGGGAATCGAACCCGGGGCATCCGGATGAGAGGCAGGCACGCTACCCCAACACCACGGGGCCGGCGAAACATTTTAATATTGCACCTATAACTGTTCACCTCCAAAGAGGAAGAAGGAGACTTTATCATGAAACCAACTTAAGCTGTCCCGATCTCCCTCCAAACTACCACGGTACTCTCAGGCTTACTAAAGAAAAAGCGAAATTACCTACAAGATCTTCTTGAATACATCCCTACAATTCACAAATCTTACGAGAAGCTACCTAGGTTTGGACGGGGGAATTGAATCAGCTGAATTTGAGGAAGTAACTAACGATGACAATCAAATTTATTTTAGTTAAGTGTATAACATTTTATTAGTTTTTATCCCCTCTTAAGTCGCACTTTTCTGGTTCTTTGTAAAGGAATTCACTTATTGAAACGTATTAAAAATCCAGTTGATAATCATCAAATGCGATATTAATAGTGTTGCGTCGTACATACCGCAACAAATGAATTGTTGAATCTATTGCAATTATATTCAAGCTATTCTATTTAATTCAAATATTTGTTCACTCTGGGAGGCTTTCATAACTTTGGACGCATTTTCCAGAAACCTCATTTTGCGGGTTTGTCCTCCCGCGTTCCGTCTCATTTATCCCAATTTCAACATCCTCTTGTAGCTATTTCTGTATGGATGCAGTATTTTGCATCTGCCTCTTGATACAGGCCAGAACAAAATGTAGCTTCCACCGAAGTCCCAGTCTCATTCATGTTGTACCAGTACGAAAGATGCTGAGATACGGGATATATAAACCGTTGATACACAGTCAATTAGGTCTACAGAATTTAATGATGATGCAATGCCTACGTGGTTATGTCTAATAAGAGTTGATCGACTATATTAAGTCCACAAAAAATTCAAACTTTGAAAAATATCTAACAGGTCACTATGTCTACAGGCTGTGTGTCTATGATTTCTTTTAGGAAATTTAAATCTGCATCTTTTTCGTATTCTCCTTTAAAACATTTTGCCCATTATGTTGGCTTTTATCGGGTCAAATATGCTTCGAAACACATAAAACCATATTTTCCTGGTAAACTCGTAGCTGGCTATTCAGAAATTAGAGCGTTTCATTTACTACGATTAATAGTTGCCTCTGTGGATCCGTGATAGAGTGTCGGTTTTCGGATCCCAAGATAGCGGGTTCAAACCCGGCAGAGGTAGTCGGATTTTTGAAGGGCGGAAAAAAGTCCATTCGATACTCCATGTCGTACGATGTCGGCATGTAAAAGATCTCTGGTGACACAAAATTCATTAAATCTCAGCCATAGACGCCCAAGAGAGATCCTGTTTACTCTGTATGCCATCTAGTGGGCCTAGAGTAAAACGGAACGTCGAAATTGACGAGCAGACAGCCAGATGGCGTCAAATCGAAATGTCTGCACACGGTAGCTGAGGCCATATGATTATTGTTATTATTTTACTACGATTAATGCTGATAAAGAGGTCAAAAATCAATATTTAATCTCATGAATATTTCATCTCCTTTTCTAAATACGTCCATTAGTAGAGTTCAAGACCTATTTTTTCTTTGTTTAGTGAATAAATAACTAAGTTCAGCTAAATAAATATCTCTCATTTGCATGACAAACCAGGGCTCAGAAACCTTGAAAACGAATCAGTGAAGATCCCTACTAATATTATACAGTTAGAGTGTTTGGCGGTTTGTGAAACTATTACGCCTGGACGAATTGATGCATCTCGATTAAATTTAAGGTGCCCATGCAGTGAAAATAACTGTGAAGGAAGTCCGAAGTAAATACCGGTTCACTGTCTAAACCAGGGATGGCGAACCTTTACCAACTAGTGTGCCATTTTAAGTCTGGTTTATTATTCTCACATGTTGACTGTGCCACTTGTTTTAAATTAAGGGATGTCTGCAACCTACAACCCAAACCCCCTCCCTGAGACTTCGTTTCCAAATCCCCGATTATGTCTCATAATATGTTATTTATTTATTTATTTATTTATTTATTTATTTATTTATTTATTTATTTATTTATTTATTTATTTATTTATTTATTTATTTATTTATTATACATATATCTTGTAAATACATTTGATTGCATGGCTGTACCTCAATTATGGACACAACGGTTTCCTTCCCACTCGTAAGCCTATCCCATCGTCGCCACAAGTCCTATCTGTGTCGGTGCGACGTAAAACAAATTGTAAAAAAAAAAAAAATAGATATAAAAATCAAAAGTACTAACATTCAGAATGGACTTCAATTCCTCCATTAGCTTCATTATCTTCCCATGTTGTAGTTTGTACGCTCAACAATTAAACTAATTCCTCCCTCATCACATTTCCATAAGGAAATCTTAAAAAATAACAGCTATCCTTGTTTGTAAGGTCCCATTCATGCTTTCATCAAAACATACTGCATACATGTGGGAGTTATCCAAATTAGCTTTCAACTGCTCTCTTCTTCACTCATTTTTATTACTCTATCCTTGACAGCAGTTCAGTTGGCTGCCATTCCTTTAATTCTGTTTGTTAGGGAAGTTTTCAAATAACGTGTCGGACGTCAATAAGAAACTTTCTTTCAACAACTCACCGTCATGCATGCTGTACTATGCAGCCTCACTGATATTATTCCTAGGGTGGAAATATGATACACAAGAACTGGTTTGTTTTGTGTAATGTTCGATATTTTGTGAAACGAACTCTCTTCTTTCTTCATTTGAAATGGAACAAATATCTGAATGACCAGTCTTGAAATTGCGCTTTACATTAAATGTGGGGGATAGAATTGTTTCCGAACACAGGCAACACATCTTTTTATCAGTCCGAATTCCCTGGCCACAGTTCTTGAAAAATACGGTCATCACCACCTTTGTTAAGTTTCTGTTCTTTTCGGCACCGAAAACGACACTATCTCGCTTGACTTTCGGAGCTATCAATGTAGCAGTGTTGCCATATTGCACGTCCGAATGGAACTAGTATTTAGATTTTCGATATTTATTTCTTACACGTGAAACACTATAAGATATGTATTGTCTGTAGTACAAGATGTATATATAAAATATTATGTTCATGTGGTGTGCCACCGAAATCGTGTTCGCGTGTCACCTAGTGACACGCGTGGCATAGGTTCGCCATCCCTGGTCTAAACGGTTAGTCTTAACCCTTTCAGACCTGGCACTAACGTTTGTGATGGTTCTTTCAATCGCATGCTAGTACCAGCGATCTAGTCTTTTAATTATGGGAACGATTCCACATGATTGTGAGCATCTTACAAGGAGCAGTAAACTCCTGGATAAATTTCCGATCATAAGAGTGGGAGCACAGTTTTGATAATGGCGGTGAGCACTTGTTGATTGTTTCGCACCGCATCACAACAATGTTTGTTTTGTTTGAAATCCAGAAGATATTGTTGTCCGCCTCTGTGGTATAGTGGTTAGTGTAATTAGCTGCCACCCCCGGAGGCCCTAGTTCGATTCCCGGCTCTGCCACGAAATTTGAAAAGTGGTACGACAGCTGGAACGGGGTCCACTCAGTCTCGGGAGGTCAACTGAGTATAGGTGAGTTCGATTCCCATCTCAGCCATCCTGGAAGTGGTTTTCCGTGGTTTCCCACTTCTCCTCCAGGCAAATGCCTGGATGGTACCTAACTTAAGGCCACGGCCGCTTCCTTCCCTCTTCCTTGTCTATCCCTTCCAATCTTCCCATCCACCCGCAAAGCCCCTGTTCAGCATAGCAGGTGAGGCCGCATGGGCGAGGTACTGGTCATCCTGCCCAGTTGTATCTCCAACCAAGTGTCTGAAGCTCCAAGACACTGCCCTTGAGGCGGTAGAGGTGGGATCCCTCGCTGAGTCCGAGGGAAAACCGAACCTGGAGGGTAAGCAGATTAAGAAGAATAAGAAGATATTGTTCAGAAATGTTGTTGAATCATGTTCTAAAATTATCGTTTTAATAATCTATGTAACCAAAATACATAAATTCGCTAATTCTATGAGTTAATTTGATCCAAAATTCATACGATCACCAAGAGTGAATCGACGAGCAGCAATATCCAGTGTCGATAAACGATTGGTACAACCACTGGCCTGCAGTTAAACAAGTTGAAAGCCCCACTGTGCTGCCGGCTCAGGGGTTGTTCAAGTCGATCAAGAGTGAGGTGCCAGCAGTGCAATGTCTATTTGTGTTTAAACAGAGACTCCATAGCTAAATGGTTAGCGTGCTGGCCTTTGGTCACAGGGTCCCGGGTTCGATTCCCGGTGGGGTCGGGAATTTTAACC
Source organism: Anabrus simplex (assembly GCF_040414725.1). Lineage (NCBI taxonomy): Eukaryota > Metazoa > Arthropoda > Insecta > Orthoptera > Tettigoniidae > Anabrus > Anabrus simplex. The sequence goes on along the minus strand of NC_090268.1, from coordinate 377,898,501 downwards.
ATAATTGGTTAATTTCGCTGACACGGGGACTGGATGTCTGTGTTGTCTCCATCATAATTTCATCCTCATCACAACGCGCAGGTCGACTACGGGAGTCAAATCAAAAGACCTGCATCTGGCGAGCCGAACTTGTATTCGGACACTCCCGGCGCTAAAAGCCATACGCCATTTCAGAGACTCTAACTGCTTCACTAAATTTCCTACCCAGAATTAGGTACTATTCATGTATGAAAAAGGATACTGATTCACCCTCACAAAAGTGCGTATTTCTTCCAGCAAGAGTATCGCCCTAACACTCACAATTGTGAGGGTATATTTTCTGTAAAACTGTGTAAAAACAATTTTCAGGAAAACCAGATATTATGTCATTCACGTGGTGTAACAGCATTAAAATCACAAAGTTAGTGCAAAATGTTAGTTTCGTTCTAGGTCTGTAAAGGATATTAAGAATGAAGTATATCAAGTGCACTTAGAATTCAGTTTCCTCGAAACATATTCACAAGCACTTTCTTTCTCACAGCTGTGCGACCCTAATTCTGAAGATTATTGAACATATTGATGAACAAGGTTGCTATAAGGACACAGAAGGAGACATTATCCTCTCGTGTAATTCGGAAATATTTGACGGTGTGTCAGTCATCTGGGGCCGTGACATCCAGGAAGCAGGAATGGAGTTCCACAAGAAATTAGGCGATCTCCAAACTGTCGTTACAGAAGGGTAAGTGACCGGCGTAGGCAGCAATACTATAATCGGGCTCGTTCACCTCCTTCTGTGAGACGCTGAGCAACTTGAATGCAGTATGAAAATCACCCAGCTCTTTGAATATCCGCCGAACAGACTTATCACTCAAGCAGAGTTTCAGCGATGTGCGTCGTACACTACGCTTTGGAGACTGTAACACCTGCTGGAACATTGTTCTGTTATTTGGTGCCTCGTTATTACATCGTCCCTCATACTGTTCTTAAAGGGAACCAAACTCTGCCCATTCTGAGGCCTCACTTCGTATGACCGCAAATAATATTCCACGATAAATACCTATTCTTCTGTTACGAGAATCATTATTGCAAATATCGGCACAATATTCAATTCATAATATTTTAAACTATTGTACACAATAAATAAAAACTTGGTTGCTTGGGAAACGTGAACAGCTGATGAGCAATAATTTGTGTCTGTTTGTTGCATACTATACATTAGGTTTGTTAAATCCTGATTCACTTTCTCTTATTACTACCATCATGAGAGAATATACCCCTACAACCTAAGTAGGATGATCCACCTCTTCAAATATCCTAGTCCTCAGGTTTATTCCCAACCGACGTCATTATAGTCTTGAAAATAATCGAGTGAGTTGGCCGTGGGGGTTAGGGTCGCGCAGCTGTGAGCTTGCATTCGGGAGACAGTGGATTCGAAACCCAGAGTCGACAGCCCTGAAGATAGTTTACCGTGATTTCCCATTTACACACCAGGCAAATGCTGGGGCTGTACCATTATTAAGGCCAAGGCAGATTCTTTCCCTCTCCTAGACCTTTCCTATCCCATTATCGTCATCTTCCGTGCGACGTAAAGCAAATTGTAAATTGTAAATTGTAATTTCCAAATCATACTCGCTCCATTTCCTTTCAACTTCCAAGATTTTCTTCTTTTTTCCTCTTCTTTTGGTACCGGTACCCTCCCATTACAGAAGAGTAATTATTCCCATTTTGTGCTTTTGGGTATCAGCGTTGTCATAGTGTATTTATACCGAACTACTGTTGGTGGTTCCGCGCCCAAGGGCAACCTTCTCCGCCCACTTTTAGCTTGCCCTTCTATCTTGCCTTCTGTGATCAGTTGTATTATTATTATTATTATTATTATTATTATTATTATTATTATTATTATTATTATTATTATTATTATTATTATTATTATTATTATTATTATTATTATTATGCACGGCACATTGCACTGTAGACATTTGTAATATACATATACATCACCGTCGTCACCAAGGTGATAGCTTTGTCAGAGCTTATGTTCATGTCTACAAGAAAGTTGTTCTTTCTGTTGCAGAGGATCATGGACTCGGCCGAGCAAGCAGCCCTGTCCCACAAGTTCGAGCCAGGACTGTCGTTCAAGTACCTGAATTCGCGGAAACTGAACGAGTATGCCCCAGACGGCCGGTTGTTAGATGGTTACCAGGAACTGGCGTTGACCCCCAACAGCCACTTCGACCAACTGGCGGTCAACACCAGCATGAGCTCCGTCCTCATGCCAGCCAACGTCAACCCCTCAGGTGAATAACACAGTGGCATTGGAGAATGAATTCCGTATCCAAGAGGAAGTTTACGTTTCCTGTACTTTATCACGTATTGAATAGAAATGAAGTGCATAATAGTTTGGTTTTTTGTCTTTTTTACTTTCTGGAACTCCTGCACATTTCTAAGACCAACTAAAATATTTGGCATAAATATATATTGCATTTGTTCTTAACATTTCAACCCTAGATAAATCAGCGTCATTGAGATCTTGAATAATCTATTAAGTTTTTGTCATATTAACTTACTGCTTAAAAGTTGCTGTCGGTGTGACGTAAAGCCTGTAGCAAAAAAAAAAAAGTTGCTGTTGAACCTTCAATGTTTAAAGCTAGACTTAAGAAAGGACAAAACCTTTTTAAATGGAAATATAATTTCTGAATATTGATTTCCAGTTATTGCTCTAATCTTATGAAAAATGTGCATATAACAAGCTGGGACAGGGGTGCCAAACATATGGCCGTTTAATTCGTTCCAAATGGCCCGCAGCAAAATGTGAAGTTACTATAAAGTTTAGCCCTAATATATTAAGTTTGTTTTATTAATGGATGGTAGGAATCAAATATAAATAAATCACACATTGGTCTGGATGGTTAGAGTAGAGCTTGGACAAGACTAGTGCTATGAGGACAAGCGAAGAGGGTCTGGGGCATAAGCCTCACGTTAGAGCCGCGAAGCGGCGTTAGATCTCTAGTTTCCTGTGCAAACACCATTGGCCTGGTTTGGTTAGGGTAGGGCCTACACAAGACCATTGGTTTGGATAGTAAGAGTAGTGCCTGGGTAAGACTAGTGCTATGGGACAAGCAAAGCGGGTCTGGGGACATAAGCCCTCAGATTAGAGCCACGAAGCGGCGTTAGGATTCTAGCATCCTATAGAAAGACGAATGTTCTGGATCGCTTAGGTGAGGGCAGTGTCAAGACCATCACTGTGCATTGCTTAGGGTGAGATTGTGGCAAGACCATGGTGATTCATTCAGTTCTTTCATACCGGTACCGAAGTTTTTGATCATGATACTGTTCTGAGAGGCATATAGATATTATTTTATCTTAGAATGTGTTGGAACTCTTTTATTTGGAAGAACCTTAATCTTTCTCCCCCGTTACCGTAATACTGAAGGTAGTGATTCATAGTTATTTTCCAACTGTTGGGTTCGATACACATTCGCTAACCGTACAGTTTAGGGACCCTACTTGCCGATACGACGTCTTACAGTTACTGTTAATCTTGCACGTTGGCACTATATATATACGAGTGTTGGGGCAAAGGCCATGGCAACATTTAATTTTTTTTTTTTTTTTTTTTTTTTTTGAAGATACCAGTCCGGTTGGAAAATGTGACATATACAGACAAAAGGACAAGGTGTTAACTACGTGTGTCTACAATGAATAGCGCTGAAATATCGTAACACACTAATTTATTACGGTAGTATACAGGGCAATATGGCCTTTCCGGTGCAAAAGAATGACAACACAGTACACATAAAGTTGACATGACAAACCTGGGTCTAAAGACCCTCAAAGCAGTCCCCTGCTACCGACACCACACGCTGCCAACGATGTGCGAGGCGCTGAATACCATCTGCCTCAGCATTTGCCGCACCATGTGTGAATCGGGTCACCTGTTGGCGCACAGCATTAGCAATGTCCTCTCGTGTTGCAAACCGCCTACCACGTAGTGGTTCCTTACATCTTTCGAATGAGATCAAAGTCACAGGGCGAAGTGTCGGGAGAGTACGGTGGGTGGTCCAATTCTTCCCGTCTCCAACGTCGCAGTAGCTGCCCTACACACACTGCTTTATATGGTTTTTGTGTCGTGCAGGATTATTGCACTGTCTACAAGATCCGGACGTTTCTCCCGAACGCCACGTCGTACCTGTCGCACCAGGAAGTGCCTGTAGTACTGTGCGGTCACTGTTCTGCCATGTGGAACAAAGTGGCAAACAATGACAGCCCTGACGTCATACGCGACGATCACCATCAATTTGACTGGGGAAGGATTCTGACGGACCTTCTGCCTCCTTGGTGATCCAGCATGTCGGCACTCCGCGGACTGACGTTCCAGTTCTGGTTCGTATGCCCAAAATTCATCGATGGCGATTATTCGTGACAAGAATTGATCGCCGTCCTGTTGTCAGCATGCAAGGTGGTCGGAGCATATTGCATAGCGCACCCATCTTTGAACTTCCGTCAGTGCATGCGGTACCCACCGCGATGTGATTCTGCGCAGTTGCAGCTTATTACGCAATATCCTGTGGACGGTGCGTTTCTCGATGTCACTTGCCCTCTCTAACTGTAACAGTGTCCATCGTCTGTCTTCATCCAGGAGCTGCTCGATGACGGCACGTGCCACGTCGGTCCGCAAACTGATAGGTCGTCCCGAACGTTGCTCATCACTGGTTGACACACGTCCTTCCTGAAACTTTCCTACCCACCGTGCTACTGTACGATATGGTAGGGCATTATTGCCAATGGCTTCCACTAATTCACTGTGACATTGCATCGCATTTCTCCCTCGGAGAACGGCTATTTTGATGTAAGCGCGCTGCTCAACACGGGTTACTTCCATCTCGCACGACACTCACCACCTAACTGATTTCACAGCCCTCGCTGCGCTACTACCAGCTATCACAGAGCCATCTGTTGTTCTGCATACACACTATGCCTGCAGAACTTCCACACGACACATGTACGTTTTTGATTCCTTCACACATCTACAAGAAAAAAAATTGTTGTCATGACTTTTGCCCCAATCCTCGCATATAGTCAGTGCTGTAAAACGGAGGTAATTACAACGGCTAGTGATTTGCATTGGTACTTTCTTTAAGTACACCAAGGCATTAATAGAGGAGCTGCAGAGACTTCATGTGTTGCTACCTCTTGGCGACTGCAATCGCTGTAGGAAGAGGATGAAATTGTGGAAAAACAGCATTAGTAAAGACATTATGCTGCATAGGCTTTTGGGCTTATGACGTGTCAAGAAAATGCTTTACGTTTCGCAGAGAACTGTGCGTTCCGCTTCGAACGCTAGCGCTGTGCCACGTCCGGGGAGCCATCTGGTGACGAATGAACTTATCATTTCCACTTCTATTATAACGTCTAAATTTCAAAAAGTCATTGTTTAAGAAGCCTTTCTCGTGGACAGTCGAGATTTCCTTCTAATGACAAAGAGCACAGTTCTCTGCGAAACGTAAAGAATTTCGCCTCATTTTCTTGACACGGCATAAGCCCAAAAGCCCATACAGCATCATGTCTATAAGTACCGGTACGGGCCGTGAAAGCATCAATGGCAGCATTAGTAAACTTGGATATACGCGGTTTGTCCGCAGTGCCGGTGAAAAACTCTTTGTTTTTTAGGTACCGGTAGGCCTACCTTTTTTTAGAGTACCCATCTACAGCAGGTACGGAAAATTATTGAAGTCATCTCTTATTGGTCCATTCATCTGTCTGTTTCGGCCTCCATATCATTGACAAGTATTCTATTTCTAAAGTTAGTATTACAGTATAAAATATTCCAGGACATTTGTTCATGGAACAGTGGCGGCGCGTGACTTTCATCACTGGGGGTTCAAAAGAAGAAAAAATTGCCTCCCCCCAACCTCTCCTCTCCCCATCTCCGCCAGCTTCTCTTCCGTCGTGGGCCGTAACCTCCTAAACTAAGATGACATACGTTCTAGAAATGTGATCAAATACGAGAGGAGCAGAAAATACGGTAGGCCTACATGCCGAGTTTTACCACATGCAAAATAAGAAATAACTGCTTCATTGAAGTCCGCAGAGTCTCGAACAAAGTTCCTTTCAATTGACAACATAGCAAGAGCAATAAGTCTATCCTCGGTCATTGTGCTGCGTTAGAAAGTCTTTATTCTCTTCAGGGTAGAGAAACACCTTTCTGCTTCCGATGTCATGGGAATAGTAACAACTATATTTAAAAGTTTTCATTGGTATTGCCTTGCCGCTATTCTTTGCCTCAATGATTTTTGAGTTAAGTTTCTCTCCAAAAGGTAATTATTCCAAAGAAGGCAAATTAATAGGTGTTTAATAAGTAATGATATATTTGGGACAAGATATTAATTGGAATTTGGCAGTTTAATGTGACTTTTGGTAGTAACGATGCTTTTCAACACTAGCGCTAGTTACGTGCACTATTCTCTGTTGCCTAGTCAAATTCCCGTAAGGCCAACAGATGGCAGGCACATACCCCAACCCCAACAACAGACTAGCTAGTCTTGAGACAGTGGCCTATTGCGCATACGTAAAAAACAGAGATCCGTTTCTGCGATATTCTGGTCTTGCCTTAGTGCTGGCTTTCGTCCCCTCGCACCTCGCCACTCCCTTCGCACCTCGCCACTCCCTTCGCCTATGTACGGACGGAGAGATCGCCTTTGCAAGGGGGTTCATTCCAGACAAGTATCCAGCCACAGACCTTGCGCAGCTCACATGAATTGAAAGCCAGTACGAGTATATTACGGATAGAGGGATTTAGCAAGAGCTTCGAGATTGACAAGGGAGTTGTGAAAATAACGTAGTTGAGTACAATTTGATATAAACTGGAGGTTCATTGCTCCATTGCGCTATACCAGAAACCGCCACTGTTATGGAATATTATTTAAGATTTTCAAAATGTCTAATTTGGTGTTCCTAGTGTGACTCTGCAAATTGTCGAAAGTTTGATAGCAAAAAGGATGTACAACAGAGGTCACATAGTACGAGAAAGTGGGTATTGGATATGATACTCAACTACCGGCAGGGCAAGGAATAGTAGGCACCGGGCGAGTTGGCCGTGGGCGTAGAGGCGCGCGGCTGTGAGCTTGCATCCGGGAGATAGTAGGTTCGAATCCCACTATCGGCAGCCCTGAAAATGGTTTTCCGTGGTTTCCCATTTTCACACCAGGCAAATGCTGGGGCTGTACCTTAATTAAGGCCACGGCCGCTTCCTTCCAACTCCTAGGCCTTTCCTATCCCATCGTCGCCATAAGACGTAAATTTGCGACGTAAAGCCCCTAGCAAAAAAAAAAAGGAATAGTAGGCCTAATATACGTGTGAGGAGGAACAAGACAAATTTACTTCCAGTTATACAGCAGTATGTAAGTTACTCCCTGGGTTGTGTTCACAAAATACTAATCTTCAACTCGGAGTTACTCGGAGTTCACTCATCCGTTCACAAAAGCAGAGAGTTAACTTTACAAGGTGTTCAGAAAATCCATTCGAGTTAACTCAGAGTAGCTTATACTCGTTTTACTCCGCGTAAATAGGTAGGTATATTTAACAAAATACAGACAGTAGAGATAATACGCGACACTGAGCGAGATATCGAGGGACAGCTCTAGCGATAGACCTGAACAGTACTGATTCTCTCATAAGAGCACGTGTATTTTTGTGTGAAGTTTTTGGTGTTATTTATGCGTTTTCAGTGAGTTGACATAATTAAATAGTAGCGTGTGTCATTCCTTGATATCCCCTCTCAACATGGGGGGAAAGGTATGTGCTGTGTTTAGCTGCAGTAATTACGAAGTAGAGAAAAATGTGCGGTCGTTCTTCAGGTTCCCTCGTGACAAGAACATGTAAGTAATATTGTGTTTGCATATATATTCTTTCAGTGACAGAGATTTTTATAGTATTCCATAATCTTCTGACGTGCTCGACCCATATTTTAACTGGCATAAAATGTAATACGCATATTTTATTCTACAGTGCAGCAGTTAACCTTCAATACCGATGTGTTGTTGTAGGTGTGATTTGTGGGTTTTGAAATGTCACAGAAGCGATTTGGATAAGGTGTACAAGAAAGAAGTGACGTTACGCTTATATAAGAATTAGAAGATCTGTTCAGATTATTTCCAGGCCAGCGACTTTAGAAATCCTCGACAATACAGCCAAGGGTATGTTACATTTTTGCTCTAATTGTACGTAAATATTCCTTAAAGCATCACTATCGACAACATTTTCTTACTTTTCTTTCTTTTATCCCTCTTCTCAGATTAAAGCCGCGATTTTATAGATTTTCTTCTGTTAGTAGGCTTCATATTAAGAGGAAAATTGTCCAGATTTTAATTGTTAATTCATTGCATCATGGGTGTAAGGAATGTGCTGATATTTGTATTGACAAGTGTCTTAATGTGATGATAAAATGTTTTTTTAAATGAGGAAAAAGACGAATCCAACCGTAAAAGTTCAGGCAGGAATGCTAAAGCTAAAAAAGTAATGCATAAATGAAAGATCAAGCCATTTCACAACAGCCCATTTCATATCTTGTTTATGTGTCTTATTTCAGTCTTTGAATAATAACCTTTTAAATAATTCTTCATTCATTTAACCAGAATTGCTTTAGCAACTTCGAAGTTAATATCTCAATAACGCTTTCTTTCTAGATGTAATTTATTTATTCATTTCCGAATATACATTTCCATTGATATTTGAATTTAGCGCGATTTGTTCAGGTCAAGTCACTAGGAGCGCCACCGTCGGATTGTCTCCCATTTTAGCAAGGCGAAATCCGTAAGTGTCGCGTATTATCTCTACTGTATTTGATTTAACTCGACATACGCAGTACCGGTAATGCATTTATTGGTGGCGGCGAAAAATTTAAAACATAAGTACGAGTAAACTGACATGGCAATGAATTCTAATTCCAATTATTATCTAGTTATTGACAAAGAAAGACGTTATACTGAATGAAGAAGGAGATATTTGCGTCCAAAATAATTGGCGGAAATAACATGATTACCGATACATTTTTTTAGGAATACCGATGTTATGAATGATTAGCTGATTTACTAACCTCAAATTTCTAAGGTTTATTTGGTAAATGTAACTTTATTTTAGATGACCTGAATGAGACTTCGTCTGAAGTACCGGTAGTTAACTGAAGTGACTGAAGACCTTAAAGCAGATCATAGTCGTTGGTCACACAATGCGGTCTTATTGCTGTTAGATGGATACAGTAATAACATGGAATCGTTCGTATCCTCTGCTGTGCGAAATGACGTCGTGTGGAATAAAATTGCCACTCAGTTCATGTCAGAAGGATTTAATTTTTCACCAAAACAGTATGAATTTAAATTCAAAAACTTAAGGAAGAGGTACCATGCTAAAGTGGACAATGTGAAATCTATGCAGACTGGAGCTTCAAAATTTAAATTCCATTATTTTGATCAGTTCCACGAGTTATTTGGGAGGAAACCCAATGTCGTTCCAGTGGCATTGGCTTCTTTAAGCAGGGGTGCTAACATTAATTTGTCTGGTGATAAAAATGTCAAAGTACCGGTATTAAGATTCCCGTGGTGAAAATGAAAATATGGATAATACGGTCCTGACTATCCAAAACTCAGTAGGCCTAATGGTTAGTCCACACCAAAGTTAATAAACAATGTTAACAAAACAAAGTTAATAAACAATGTTAACGAAAACATTTCTCAATATATTAATAAACTTTTGTTAACAAACCTCTTTAACATTGTGTCCACACCAAATAAACTTTAACATTGTGTCCACACCAAAATCTGTTTGTGAGGTTACAATGGATAGGGTCAGGAAGAAGAAAATACTTACAGCTGCAGCTTTCATTGTTTTAATGAGTGCAATTAGAGAAAAGCGCAGACGCAAAGTGTGGCAAAGAAAAATATTGGTAAAGCGTTTTTAATTAAGTTTGGAGAGGACACTTATGTCAGAACTTTTAATTACTGGGCGAGCTGGCCGTGCGGTTTGGGGCGCGCAGCTGTGAACTTGCATCGGGGAGATAGTGGGTTCGAACCGCACTGTCAGCAGCCCTGAAGATGGTATTCCGTAGTTTCCCATTTTTACACCAGGCAAATGCTGGGGCTGTACCTTAATTAAGGCCACGGCCCCTTTCTCTCCATTCCTAAGCCTTTCTGTCCCATCGTCGTCATAAGAACTATTTGTGTCGGTGCAACGTAAAGCAAATAGCAAATATAAAAAATAACTTTAAATTCATGATGCAGCACGCTTTCAAAAATTTCTGAGAATGTCCTCACATGACTAGCAGTTCTTGTTGACAGTAATTGGGCCTGAAATTGCAAGAAATTATACCAATTAACTTATCGGAATGCCATCTCCTTTAATTCCTAGCAACTGGTGACTCCTACACTTCACTCATGTATTTGTATGGTGTATCAAGTGTCCGTCTTGGGTGAATACGAGTTGCTTGCGATTCGATTTTGAGTATTCCGCACTTCGAATTTGCGTTCTAATAGCGTTTTTGCGCATGTGCGAACCGAAATTTTAACGAAAACACGAAATGTTAATGAAAAGTTTCATTCACAGAAGTTAAAGAAATTTTGTTTATCAACATGCTCGAAAAGTTAATGAACACGCTATTTTGTTTATAAACAGACAGAAATGTTCATGAACATTGTTCATTAACAATGTTTATTAACAAAGTTAACGAAAACATCTTGGTGTTGACGCACCATTAGGCGTCCAAGCAGCCTCCCAGGAAGAAGGCGAAATTAGAGTCAGTGCTTTCACATTTTTCACAATTAAGTGCCAAAAGGGAGAAAGAAAAGGAAAGAAGGCACAAGGAATTAATGGAGGTGCAGAAAGATGCCATAAGTTACATGTTTTCAGTGAAAAATTGGACAAATTAATTGAAAAGCTTTAATATATTAAGTTTTGGAAATAAGTTAATTTACAACAAATTATTTTCTTATTTATTCGTGTTTCTTTTTTGCGTGTGTTTATTTGGCGTTATTTCTTAATTGAAGGTCATGTCTGTTAATAAATAGAGAAGGAAGTAGGCTAAACTAAAAATTATAGTGTTCAAACTAGAGTTGAAATCTCTTGCCAAGATGAAATTCCTCAATTAAAATAAAGCTGCTGGGCTGAATCTCATCTCTTTTCAATCCCATCTCATACATCCTAAGGACAGCGCTCACCATCTTCAGTTTCAATCTCATCATTTTGTTCCTGTCATTCACGTATGTTCTGTTACTCTGTATTCACTCCAAGCATTCACGAAATACCGTTATTCAGAGTTGACCTTACTAGTTACTCCACGACACCGGTACTCTACTCGGAGTCGTATTTTGTGAAGGCAGCCCAGGGTCAACGATTTAGCCTATACCAACAAATGAGCCTACCATGGACTGAGCATTTGTGATATGTACACTGAACAGTCAATCATTCACGTCATTTTGTTGACCCTGTCACGGGAGTACATACTGTACAAACAATGTGGAAAATTATTGGAGTGTTCTGAAGGCATGAGTAATTTTCAGATCAATATTAGGCCTATAGTTATTAGCAGTCCCCTACTTCTTTACCGCCACTTTAAAGAATTGAATATATCGTACCGTACTGGGACCTACCGTAAGTTGTGTTTGGGTATCATGCTTCAATCAATCAATCAATCAATCAATCAATACTGATCTGCATTTAGGGCAGTCGCCCATGTGGCAGATTCCCTATCTGTTGTTTTCCTAGCCTTTTTTTAAATGATTTCAAAGAAATTGCAAATTTATTGAACATCTCCCTTGGTAAGTTATTCCAATCCCTAACTCCCCTTCCTAGGAATGAATATTTGCCCCAATTTGTCATCTTGAATCATATTGTGATCTTTCCTACTTTTAAAGATGCCACTCAAACTTATAGGCATATAGGCCTTAGTTGCATTCAGCCTACAGCAGAAATATTACCTAGGCTTTTTTCTTGCTTGTGTATACTACTGGTCAGATGAAAATGAAAACCTACAACCTGTTTTAAAGTCATTGACCGGGTCAGGGATGTAATGAGTGAACCATATGTAGGCTATTAGTACAATGGGGTTGCCACTCCCACAATGATTTATGAATGACTGAGAAATGCTATGAAATGATAATGGAGAGTGTTGCTGAAATGAAAGATGACAGGGAAAACTGAAGTACCCGGAGAAAAACCTGTCCCGCCTTCGCTTTGTCCAGCACAAATCTCACATGGAGTGACCGGGATTTGAACCACGGTATCCAGCGGTGAAAGGCCAATGCACTGCAGTCTGAGCTATGGAGGCTTCACTGGTCAGATATAAATCAACAATTGAAGAAGTTCCTACAAAATATGTACCGTAATATGACATATATCAAAACTAAGATAGGAAGGTGAACTCTTCTAAAGTTCAATGCCGGTAGTAGTTGGTAGTACCCTAATTTTGAGTGAGTGAGGTTGTATGTATGTTTAGTCCTCAGCCCGAAGGCTGGTTGGATCCTCAACAGTTCCGCCATCAGCTGTCATAGATGGCCTAGGCATCACTGAAGAGGCGTACTAGGGAAATGAGGAGTGAGGTAGTTTCCCGTTGCTTTCCTCACCGAGCCAGAAGTTGCTATTACAAATCAGTCTGCCAAGCCCACTGAAATGCATGCACCAACTGACCCTATGAGCAATATTTTCACACCATTCATAGCAGGGACTGGCTGCAGAAGGAATGGCATTACTAGCATTACTCATACCTCAGTCACTTTCATTTTGTCAAAGCTACGGATAAAGCTGAGACAGATCAATGAAAGTAACAAAATTGCTCTAGCCCATACCAGAAGACATAGTGCACTGTAAACACTACGTCCTGCCAGCTTATAAATCGTAAAACATAAAAATACAATCATTTACATGAAGAAGGAATTAGATTCAAATGAAAATGTTGGCTATTTGTATGATGGTACATTCACAAAACGAACAAAATAATTGCAATATTATTGTACAGTATCTGCTAACATGCGGCTGTAACTTATATAAAGTTGAAAAAATCGAGTGTGCAGTCAGATTCATGCAGTATGTTGTCCTGCGGCAGTTTATCTATAGCTGTTGCAAATTATATTACAAATCCGGAACATTCAACATGTAGAAAGCTGACGTTTCATCTGTTCCACAATGCCTGATAAGCAACAAATCTGATTATTAGATAGGCCAAGGGAAGGAAGTATTGTGGTCTAGGGATGGAGTAAAAAATCACGTGGCATCAGGTAGGGCAAGGGCATCTGGCCTTAATCACCTCACCAACTGTCTGTCTGTCTGTCTGTCTTTCAATCTGGCTATCACTGTTGACCAGTATAGGCCTACATTTCCTCATAATATATCTACAATAAATTTCTATTGTACTGTAGCTAATTTTCATCTGGCTTCACTTATCTCCATTCACAAAGGAATATCTATTCCCTTCTCTTCTCTTGGGGCCAATTATTATTATTAAGCGTATGGAATTTACAAAATGGACAAGTATATACAATATTATACAAAAGAAAAACCTGCAAAGAATACATGGTAAGTAGGGAACAATTACACATGGATGTCTAAATTGTTCATCCTCTGCACTAGGGATACTGAGACATCAGCAAAGTCTTTTCAGTTTCCACCATAAGCACGCAGAGGGCATTCGTTCATTATGGTCTGGATTAAGGAACCACAATAACATGCTGGAGAGTCCCTGAAGTCCCACTGGTGAAGGGAGAATGCAGATCTTCCACAATTAGTGCGAAACCTGTTCTTCTTGGCAAACTGAAATCAGCTGGGGCATGGTTTGGATTAAAGAGGCTTGGCCACTCTGGAGCTGTACGAAACCATTGCTCTTTCCATTCCTCTTTTAAATTGAAACCAGCATCCATTAGATTCTTAGCTGTTTTCATTGGTGGCTTACGGGATTTCAGCCTTTGTCTCCAGAGATCTGCAACATCTCTGTGAATAGGTAAAGTTGAAGTGGACATGTTATTATATTCTTGAACAAGGGCTCTTGAACATCGCAGGCTTGGTGGAGCAGTATGGGACAGGACTGGCAGCCAGTACGTTGCAGTAGGCTTCAGAGTACCAGAGATGATATGCATGGTGGTGTTAAGTTGTACATCGACTTTCTTCACGTGGCAACAGTTAAGCCATACTGAAGAGCAGTATTCAGCTGCAGAATACACGAGGCCAAGCGCAGTACGTCGTAATGTGTCCGCTGAAGCATCCCATGAAGTTCCACACAATTTAAATAGAATATTATTACGTGATCTCAACTTAGATCCGAGGTTTTCAATCATCATCTTCTCTTACCCTCTATTTTCTGAACCAGTCAAAAGCCAGAGCACTGATCACTCTGCATGGCAATGAATATTATCTCACATTCAGTATGGGAGGCAAATGATAAACCTTCAGCAGCACGAAAGTCTCGATTAGAAAACTAGCCAGGCTGAGTGGCTCAGAGGGTTGAGGCGCTGGCCTTCTGACCCCAAATTGGCAGGTTCGATCCCCGCTCAGTCCGGTGGTATTTGAAGGTGTTCAAATACGTCAGCCTCATGTCGGTAGATTTACTGGCATATAAAAGAACTCATGCGGGACTAAATTCCAGCACCTCGGCATCTCTGAAAACCGTAAAAGTAGTTAGTGGGACGTAAAGAAAATAATATTATTATTATTATCATGATTAGAAAACTTGTGTAATATGAAAATAAACCACAAAACACTCATGAAATTCTCATGAACCTGATTCCTTTTATTGCTGGAACAGACTGTTTATTCATATTTCGATCAATGTTACAATCTTTCTGCTTTTAGAAAAATATTCTAGCAGTTTTCTTGCTATCATACACAGTGGTAGCTCATCAAATAGAAAATTGGGTGTTCACAAAATTTAACAAAAATAATAACATATTAAGTAAAATTCTTGTCACTCACCCAACTGCACTGTAGGTATGTAAAGGTATCACTTTTTAATATTGAATCTACCAAGTTCATGATTGCCTTGCCTGATTAAAAGAAATAAATACAGTACATATGAAAACTCAACTGACAGACACGATTACTCTGTACGTTTTCAAAGCCCGTATGTACATAAAAGAGACACTGACATTACACAACAACAGTAACTAAGTCTTCACCGGCTTAAAGCCCGCAGGATCAGTGTAGCCAGATCCAAAAATAATATATTGGAAGATAGAACTTAAAAATGTTGGTTAGATATTTAAAATACTGTACCGGCATGCCATAATTTTAATGAAGTTACTTAAAATTGAATGTGTTAGTGTGGAAACCATGCTTTTCAGTGTCAACATAGTTAATATAAACTTCAAGTTTTTAAATTTTTGGGACACAAGATATACAGTAAATTGTATCTGGCTGTTTCTTTTGTACTGTAGGTATGTAGGGGCCTACTAGTGGATTCTAATATTTTATCTGTGTTTTATTGACTGAAAAATTTAAAAGTTACTTTAAAATTCAATGGACCTACAATCAACAATAAAGGACTCATAACTTTCCCTCTTTATCTTGCTTCCTTCTTTTCCTCCCCGTCTTTATAGATGTCATTCTGCTCCAAGTTTGGAATGACATGATTAGCAGCTGGCATTTAAGACTGCCAACATGCGAGGAACTCATACCACTGACATGTTAAAATCCTGTTTTCAAAGCAATATACAGGGACATTTTTTTATCTATTCAGGGGATTGTCGCTCGCCTGGTCACCTGTGCTACGAGTCTGTCTCCCACCAAGCACTTTGCCATAATGTGGCTAGCGCTCGCCCGGCACTGAGTCATAGAGTGATTTTGCACAGGATTTCCTGTACTTTATGAAGGTTATATATATACACATATGCTAACGTAATGAAAATGGCATTGGAATAACATACTGAGCACTAAATGCATGAACACTTGACTAAACTTAACCTTACGCTGATGACGCTTTCAGCAGACTGAAAAGGAAGGGAATTTGTGGTAGCGAGAAGCACATCACGGCAAAGTGCATAGTGAAAGACAGGCTCACAGCACGGGCGACCAGGCCAATAACAATCCCCTGAATAGATAAAAACTGTCCCTGCATTATTTGCATCTCAGCTTCTCTTATAAAATCAATAGAATCTGAAGGAAATTGAAATGATATTTCTACCTGATTATTTCTGTCTATAAAGTGAAGATGGAGGATAGCTTAATTTGAAAGAATCCACCTAATTTTGTATTTTCTGAAATCGTTTTAAAAATTGGAAGATAATATTGTGCGGAGTACTGAAGTCTAAAACAAAGACCATCGCTTTTCAAAGAAGTGTGAGTTGGAACAAAATCCGTAGACATGGCAGCACTTGTCATACTGTAATGGCTTCGTAGGGCATGATGTCACCATCACTTGCACATGTGCGACACCTGCTACAGGGAGAGCACAAGGCCGCATGCAGTGCTGGAGGTTTGAAGCTTAGAACCCAGCAAATTAAAAATGCGGCAGATTAAAATTCTAATTAATCACTTGGATACTGAATAATTAAAGTGTTACAGGGGTCTCAGTTTCAGATTCTGGATGTTTTCATGCACTTGTACACGAGCCGCTGCTGATCATACAACATTTGTTCATAATATATGGTGAGACCCTGTCATAACAAGACCTTGTAGATTTAATAACTACTCCTTGAATTCTTTTTTTATTTTTTTCCAACTAAGAAGCTGTTTCTTTCTAAACATGTCTGTCGAGCACTACCTAATCTGGAGTGCTTTATATATTGTAACAATGCTCTGCAGTTGTACGACATTAAAATAAGTTTCACTCATGTTTGGTCAAAATGTTATCAGTTCATATAATTGTCCTAAAACATATTATATCAAACAACATGTTTTTATTGTATGGCCTTAAAAATGTCTACTTGTAGCAACATCGTGTTCATATTACTGGCTCCATCTTCTTCTAAAATACATCAGAAGTCTAAAATCATTGTTGTTGCCATGCGGTTGGGTACGCGCAGCTGTGAGCTTGCATCCAGGAGATAGTAGGTTTGAACCCCACTGTCGGCAGCCCTGAAGATGGTTTTCCATTGTTTCCCATTTTCACACCAGGTAAATGCTGGGACTGTACCTTAATTAAAGCCATGGCCACTTCCTTCCCATTCCAAGGCCTTTCCTATCCCATCGTCGCCATAAGATCTATCTGTGTCTGTGCAACGTTAAGCAAAATTGTAAAAAATATATATATTATATACCATTGTCCTTGTTAGGCAAGAAGAAATGTGAATAAACACAGGCAAAGGTGAGAGACGAAACGAAAAGACTAGGAATACCGGATATACATACAAGGAGAAAAAGAGTCCAACAGGTCAATATCAGTAATGGAAAGAAACAAACAAGCAGCAGTCAGATCATTTATAGAAAAATGGAAGTACTAATAAGATCAAACGTAATGATAGATCAATGTGGGAAGAAGGAGCAGTAGAAAGAGGATACCGTAATGTGGTGAAATACTGATCAATTTTCTTGGTTATTTTAGTGTAACTTTCCCAGGAATTATAATATTGAACTGCAAAAATTAAATTATGTTTAATTATAACTTCCCATTATTTTGGCAATGAATTTAATTTTTTCAGCTTTCCATACAATAGATAAAAAATATGTTTTATGATCGGTGTTACCTTATATCTTTGTCTCATTCTAAATGACGTAACACCATCATTCCTCATTATTTGCTCCTTTTCCAGTTCTGCGATATCAGGGTTGTCTGGAAACAGAAAAGTTATTGTACCATTCTTTAATACTTTCTGTCTCATAAAACTGACTTCATACTCTAATCTTCCGAGATCTTCTTCAATTTTTTCTACAAAATATCAAACTGCCCCTTTAGCTGGAAATCTATTTCAAAGTCACCAGCATTTCTTGCCCAATCAACTACTTATAAACTCTCCCCATGATCGGTGTTACCCTATAAAATTACAAAATGTTATAGTTACGTAAATACATAATGTTTATCTGAAAAACACAAGTAAATTCATTTTACGCATCACGAGCAATCCTAGTTCACACTTTTAACATCACTTATCTTCCGAATGCATAAAGTCTTGTTGTGCAAATGAAGTCATTCTTGTAACTTTAATAATACAGATTTCCATCTTTCACTCTTGGATTTCTTATTTTCATTAAATAATGATGAACACGCATAGTCTGTATTCATTATTGTCAGTGAGTACCTTTGTACAATGCCTACAGTTGGACCAGATAAAAACCAGAATTACATTTTTGAAAAATTATGCAAATGATCGGTGTTACCTCACTATATTGGTTTTACCCCAATCTACGGTACATGAACAAATATGAAAACACAAGAGGATAAGGACATTCTTTGCATCTTCGTACACTGGTGTTTTCACATTGATTGGCTTTCTTCTTATTCTACCCTTCCCACATCAAAACTTCCTTTGAGATTTAAAACCAGTGTTTTCCATGAGAGCTACAATGAGTTCAACTGCAATCATTGTAATGTGATTGTGTTATCTTCAAGACAAGTTAGGATCAGCATCTTCCAATAGTCTAAGTGGTAGTGATTGTTGTTTCATCGAAAAAAGACAACGTGATTGTCAGTCACATTGGCCTCCAAAAGAGTACTATTCTGTAAGATTGAAATGTATATGTAACCAGAATTAAGTCATTACCTTACTCCTGCAAATAAAAACATTTTTTTTTTTCTGAGTATTAATGCCCATTATGTAACAATGACAATAGTACTGGTACTATATTTCATCTCCCCAACTTATTAAAATCAATTACTGTAAATGTTTCATTGGAACACTTCCAGACATTGAATATGATTGTATTCATAGCTGAAAATGCTCCAATGAGGAAACTTCTATATCTTTTAATAACTATGGTGAACTCAGTGAAATTGCAATGAAGATTTTATTACACTCATTACACCAGGGTTCAGTTGTACCTGATTTGAATAGCACATGCAAATTGTTGATAAATTAATAAAGATTAAATTATTAATTTTAGTATTGCTACTTCCACAATTATGAAGTTGCCAATTTGCAATAAAACTTATTAAACTGCTAAGTAGAAAGTTATTAAGAAATTCTGAAGTTGGTGAATTGTAAATATATATACGGTACAGTAAGAAAAAAAGAGTAGTGGTAACCAAAATATCTTAGCAATTATTGTGAAAACAGGCTCTAAAAATATAAAAGTAAATCAATACGGTATGAATTTATAAAATGATAAAAAATTAAACCACTCCTGTATTGTTTTCTCTAGAACTGTTTTATTATTTGTAAAAGACAAGGGTCTAACATGTTTTATACACATATAAAATTTTCTACAATTGGTTTGAAAGATGTTCCTCCTAATTCTATAAATGATGTAAATTTTCTGTACAGTAAGTTACTGTATCTCTAAATTCAATATTGTTATAGAACAAAAGGATAAAATGAAGAATCTTGTTCAGCTGAATAGGTAATATATTAATAGGCATAGGGGGCCTAGTTCATTTTTCTTATTTACTTAATAGCCTATTCCTGTTTACAAAATTATTTAGTTTCATTTTTTATGATACTGTACTACAGAATCCTTACATCATTCATTAAGGAGAACTTGAAGCTTATTCATATGAGAACTTTGGAAAACTTCACTTGACTAAAATCAAGAGACAAATTAAATATTGTCTTGATTGCTTTGTATACAATTTCTGTTTCAGATCCTGAGGTTCTAAATGCTGTCAAGTGGTCAGAGCATCTGGATCCTATCTTTGTCAACAACTATGAGGTGGATCCATCTCTTTCATGGCAGTTTTTTGGCAGTTCTACTGGATTTCTTCGTCGATATCCTGGTAAATTAATTTTCCAGTGGTCAGCCTTCCATTCAATCAAATAAGAGCTATCAGTACTTGTATTATAACCAACTAAACCCCATGGTGCAAAAGCCCCAAAGGGCCATGCCCTACCAAGGGACCACTGCTCAGCCCAAAGGCCTGCAGATTACGAGGTGCCATGTGGTCAGGACAATGAGTCCTCTCGGCCGTTATTCTTGGCTTTCTAGATCAAGGCAGCCATCTCACAGTTGGATAGATACTCAATCGTAATCACGTAGGCTGAGTGGACCTCGAACCAGCCCTCAGATTCAGATAAAATTCCCGGACCTGGCCGGGAATCAAACCCAGGACCTCCAGGTAAGGGGCAGGCACACTGTCCCTATACTGCAGAGCTAGCACACTTTCATTACAGAAAACATTATATTTATCCAAATGCATAAGCCTAAAAGCAAGCTTGCCTCTTACCTGGAGACCCTGGGTTCATTTTCTGGCCAGGTCAGAGATTTTTACGTAGACCTGAGGGCTGGTATGAGGTCACTTAACTTACATGAGAACAATTGAGGAGGTACACTCAGTAAGCAGCCCTCATATAGAAAGCCAAAAATAACAACTGAGAAGATATGTTGCACTGACCATGAATCACCTCTTAATCTACAGGCCTTTGGGCCTTGGAAGGCCAAGGTTTCATATCTAAAAGAATTAGTCACTTATCATCTGTAAACTTGCAGTAGGTACTCATTAAGTGATGACAGGCTGAGTGGCACAGACGGTAGAGCGCTGGCCTACTGATCTCACATTAGTGGGTTCTATCCTGGCTTGAAGATGCCCAGATTCATCACTCTCATGTTGGTAGGGTTACTGGCATATAAAACATCTCATGCAGGTCAAAATTCTGGTGACCTGTTGTCTCCACAAACCATGAAAGAGGTGTTAGTGGGATGTAAAACCAATAACACCATCACTTTTAACTGATGAGAGGAATGTTTACACAGCAGAGGAGACATCACCTTTGGGCTTACATTATTACATCATAGAAGGAAGTTACTGTACTCTTGCCTTCAGAAATTGTCATGCAGTTTTACCTGATGTGGTACTGTATGTGATTTTCTGGTATAAAGAGTATTTTACTTTTTTAATCAAACTTTAAATAAAGATATATTTGCATATTAATTCAAGTATTTCTAATCTGATGTTTACTTTTTTTTTTTAATTATAGCCATAAAGTGGCCACCAGATGAGAATGCAGCTCGCAGCCAACAAGACATGCATGACTTCCGCACAAGCTCATGGTACATAGATGCTGCAAGCAGTCCCAAGGACATTGTTATTTTGCTGGACAGCTCAGGATCCATGACCGGGCAGAGAAGAGATATTGCTAAGGCTGTGGTGAATGCAATCTTAGACACTCTCGGAAACAACGACTTTGTTAATGTTTACAAATTCTCACAATTAACTGAAGAGCTGGTCCCTTGCTTCAAGGAAATGTTAGTGCAGGTAAGTGAAGACCTCCTCCTCACCATCATTATCATCATTAACTTTTTTTTTTTCTTTTTTGATACTTGAAGTGCCTGTACGGATGAAAAACAAAACATTCTCTAAGAAATATTTCTTCTAATTTGAGACCAACATAGATGGTTAGGATCTGACCTATTTTATCCTCAGGGTTGTAGGATTGAATTCCAATGCAATCAGTTAACCCTTAAAAGGGTTTCTATGCAAGAAACCTGTATTAGTACATATAGGAACATACTGTAAAATAAGGTGATTCTGATCATGTAGTGTTAATGTGATCATATGCATATATTTCTTTAACCCTTAACTATTGACGTACATTTTCAGTGACATCAACATGGACGTGAGGTCACTGAGACCGCATGAAAATTAATTTGACTATGGAAGGGACGGTTAATGAGATAAATTGCTAGCTGCTTTTATTTGAATAATTACACTTTATTGAACCCAAAACCACAAAAATATTTTCCATTTGTTAATTTGTATAACCCTCATACCTTCAGATTGCAGTCGCAGCAATTTTTGTTATTCAGAATACACTGTTCCATTTAAACACACACACATATCCTTTACACCATCAACAAAAATTGACCCTAACTTGGGTATTAAAGATGTTTGATAACCACTGCACTGAAAATTAATGACATATTAGACTGATCTCTTGTTGGGGTGGAAATTGCAAGCACTGAACTTGGCCCTCAATGTTGCTCTCACTCAACACATTCGAAGCAGATCTTCCTTGTACACTCCAAGCATACTGGTTTTTCACATCTGTAGCACTTGTAATATGTTTTTCTCTTCTTTGCTGGTGGGCACAGACGACAAGTTATCCGTTTTTCAAGCTTCTCCTCGGAAATGTTGATACGCTCCGCAGGGATGCTCAAAATTTTAGAGATAGCGCCTCGAATATCTCTTCGGATCCTGGGATTTGATAATCTTCTTATCATGTGTGGCCTAGTGAGTTGAGCAGCAAGTTCTTTCAGAAAATGTTGCCTAGTAATTTGGGGGCTCTCGCGATAGGACTGATGCAAGATATTCGCATTCACAGCTGCAATATCGACGATACGGAAGAAGACTGCCATTGGCCACCTTCTTGTTCTTCTACCTGTGCAGTAGTTGGCTGACATCTGATCCAAAGTATCTACTCCAGACTTCGTAGAATTATAAAACTGAATCATCTCTTCCTTCCCCGTGTCCGCATCAGTTGCTTTCCCATGGTGCATAGAGGATACTAACAAAACAGCTTTGTTTCTTTTTGGAACGTGTGAGAGAAGAGTTATGTCTTTCGTGAAGCCATACACAGAGGAACCGACCTTTCTCTGCTTGGAAGGCAAGAAGTTAGTTGGAATTTCCTTCTTGTTCTTTCTTACTGTCCCAACATAAGTGAGTCCCCTTTTCCTCAGCTCCTGAACAAGCTCCACTGAGGTGAACCAATTGTCAGCTGTTATATTTCTATTTGTACCCTGTATTGGTTCCGATAAACGAAGAACTGCCTGAGTTGGCTTTGAAAATTTTCTGTCTTCGCTAGAAAGACCTATTCCATCAGTGTCCTTCCCTGCATAAATATATGCATTGTACAAATAACTATTTTTCGAATCGGTTAGGCACATCAATTTCACTCCATATTTCTCAGGCTTGTTCGGAATATACATTCTGAACTTACACCGACCTCTGAAACCAATTAACATCTCATCTACTGTTGTATTTGTGCCAATGGAGTAACACCTTTGAGAGTTCTGAATCAACATATTCAGAAGCTCAGATATGGGTGCAATAGGATCTGTCTCTCTCCGCTGCATTCTGTCTTCAGGATTGTCAAAACACAGGCTGCACAGGAGAATGGAAAACCTTGTACCTGACATCACAACACGAAATATTTCACGGCCCGTACCGTCAGCTGCGAAGACTGAAGCGATGTCCTCTTTGTTAGATTTGAAAACCGCCGAATAAATAAGAAGGCCTAGAAAAGCTTTCATTTCAACTGCGTCAACATTTTGTAATTCTGGTCGGGTAGACTTTCGGTAATTACTTCTCATTGCACTGAGTTTCACATTTGTCCATCGCACTAGTAAGTTCACCATTTCTTCGCTAAATATTAGTGTCCATGCCGTAACAGGATCCACACTGTTTCCAACTCGAGCTGAAGGGCGCAAACCGGGAAGGTGAATCACGATATTGTGACGAGGTGTACGCACATTCTGTGGAGGTTCCGCAGACGACCATTTGTACCTATTTCTACCATAAAAACACTTAGAACATGAATCATCAGGCAGTAGCGTGGAACTTTCATCTTCTTCTCCCTCTCCTTCAGTCTCAGTATCGGTATTGTGATCACTCTCTATTTCACTATCACCATCGTTCACATCACTCATGTCTTCTTCAAACCACTCGGTAATTGTTCCTTCGTAATTTGCATCACATGTTCGGACACTCGCCGAAGTACCTGCACGCTGACTCATTGCTACACACAGCACTATCAACTGAAGACTGCTTCAAACCATGGACGTGCGGTCACCTAGGCCGCTACGAAACTCATCAGCTTCTTATCGCAGCTGCACGGTTATTTATGACAGATAAGATAAATACAGTGGAGAGGTCATCTTAAAATAGAAAGGTACTGCAAGCAAATATACTGGCAGGGCGATAAGCGAGGTGTGGCATGTGTTTACTTTTCCACCGCGGTCATGTTGACCGCACGTCCATAGTTAAGGGTTAATAGAAAATGTTGGCATGGCACCATAACAGCAGTCAGTCCCTTAGCTGATCGGTATTTGGAATTTTAGATGAACTGCTCTGCAATAACAGTAAGCTGTAGTGCACAACACCAACAGTTGTCATGTTAGCAGATGTTTCATTCAAGTGCCACGCTTAGAAATGAAGACATCAATCATATAACTTTTGTTCCCGACAAATAACTTAGTTGTAAAGTTATGGTATTTCTACTTTCAAACAAACATCTTAAATACTACTCTTCATTTGGAAGTCCATAGTTAACATTGTTTTGACACTGTATACACATGATTAAACCTAAATTCATAACCTAACCTGCAATACATGAAATATTGTTTTCAGTTATACACATAACCTGGCTTGCATCAAGACCAACTCGAATATCAGTATTCTGGCAAACGCTTTTGAACATTTTGTGCTTTTTCTGCCTCAGCTGTATGTTCATTGTCCAGAAAGACAATACATAAATGTTAATAACTTATTTTCTTAAAAATGTAATTTCATATGTTGTTTCTACGCTGCCAGTACCTGGCATCTAACCCTCTTTTGGGAGGAAATTTTACGATGGTGAAGTAATATATAGTGTTTCCGGGAGAGATGGCGCACCGAGTGAGATGGTGCAGGGTAGGCCAGTGCGGCAATCGCCCGCTAGATCGCTCGACCACTGCTTCTCGTGTGTGCAGTGTGTACGTGAGAACAAAAGCTATTTATTGGATGTCACGTAGTGCAAGTGATTTCACCTGAAAACATGGATATTTCTGGTAAATACGTCTTCTCTACCTTCAAAGTTTTGCTACGGCATAATATAAAAGCCCACTGACTGGGTTGTTCAAGCTAAATTAACTTTGCATTGCCACAGACGGGTGACTAGGTTAGTCAACGACTATGCTGGTGTGATATTCGCCGTGTTGGACCAACGCAGTTCCTGGGGCAGGGGTGCGCCATCTCTCCCCAAATGTCAGGTGAGATGGCGCGCTACCTTTCCGGGAGAGATGGCACGGTATACTTTGAATTTCCATTTATGTGTACAATGTGTTTCCATTCCCCGGTCAGTTTGTTAATAAAATATATATAGCCTATATGTATTTTGTTTAATTCTGTGTAAAATTATACTAATTATGGAGAAGAGGAAGCAACTACAGCCTAACCGAAGTTTGTGGTACATGTCATTAATGCAACTTTAAAGTGAAATACCTCCAACAAAAGAGAAATCTCAGTGAACAAAAAGAACAAAGTGCAAAGAAAAATTGCAACCACTTTCACAATGGGAAAGAGTAGGAAAGTAGAAAAATTTCATTCCAATGAAGCAGCTAAAATGATTCAAGATGGGCAAAATAATGCAATATCTGATGATTGCAACAAGTGTGTGGAGTGCTGAGAGAACTATTATTTGTCAAAAAAGAAGGACGATTGGATTAAAGTACACTGTCTGAAAAAAGTGGCTGCATGAATTGTGTTCAGTGTATAAGAACTTGTGTAATGATTGTGGACGAAAGAGAGTAAGGAAAAGCATATCCCAAAAGGACTGAGGGGTAAATCTTGAAGTTTAAATAATTCATTGATTCATTAATGACCAAAGAATAATAGACAAGTGAATGTAAATATGATAAATAAATGTATTAAACCTGTAATCATAGTTTACTTCTTAATTTCTTCCCTTCTTAGCATATCAAGTACATAACACCATCTCACCCGGACACTGCGGGAGAGATGGCGCAGGTGACACACTTTCAAATAAACGATCTCTGTCTGTAATCTACTTACATTAAGACCATTTCCTTCAAAAGGCAGTGAGGAGAGATATAAGGAATGACGTCTAGCATAAAAATAAGCTTATTGAAATATTGGCGAAGACTTGCTGCACGATCATTACAAAATGTGCGCCATCTCTCCCCGACTTACTCTACTTTTAATTCTGCATTCCCTTTTTCTTCCTCTCTTTTCTGCTCCTTCATTTTGCCTCATGCTCCTCTGCTTCATGGTTAGGTAATATGGGGTAGAAGATGTGGTAAATATATATGCCTTAAAATGATTGTGATACTGAGTAAATCATCATAAATGCTGACTGTATACATTTTTTACTATTTGGAACTCATGTACCGGTAATTTAGATTTTTTTTTTTTTTTTTTTTTTTTTTGAAAACCATTTGTTATTCAAATGTTGTGTATAGAACTACTGTTCAAATTAAGTATATTGTACTACTAGCTGATGTACCCGTGCTTCGCTACGGGATTCTCAGAAAGACAGACTTGGTGGTTTTCCTAACTGAATTCAACATACGTCATTACAAAAACGTCAGTAGGAATGTAGCGATTGAAAGCAATGTTATCATATAAAATACTCGATCAAATGAAAAACCGCACACTTTCTCACTTTCAACGAACAGTACTACGGTGCCGATCTAACAGTCCAAAGTTCCAGAGCTGGAACAACCAGGTTGCAGACTGCCATGAACACTCCTGTCATTATTCCATTAAATATGCACACTACTCATTCCAATCAGTGCCTCAGAGTAGGGATTGAATAGCTCTAATGCTATGATGCTATTTTTTTTTTTGCTTTACGTCGCACCGACACAGATATGTCTTATGGCGACAATAGGTTAGGAAAGGCCTAGTAAGTGGAAGGAAGCGGCCGTGGCCTTAATTAAGGTACAGTCCCGGCATTTGCCTGGTGTGAAAATGGGAAACCACGGAAAACCATTTTCAGGGCTGCCGACAGTGGGGCTCGAACCCACTATCTCCCGATTACTGGATACTGGTGAATGCTATGATGAACCAGTATGTTACGTACCTGCAGTATCAGAAAATGTATGAACCAGAGGAATTGCATACTAAAGAAGAAAGTTTCCCAACTCCCCAGCTATTTCCCGCCAATGTTCTGTCAGGCTGTTATACTCGGTACGCAGTAGTAATCCCATCTATCGGAGTTGAGCGGCACCATAAGAAACAAAGAACATCACAACAAACAATGGTCAATGTAAAGTAATTGTTGATCAGTGTTAAGCGCTTTGGATATTGTAGGCCTTCTGAAATACCACTCTTTTCATAGTCGGTACAGTAAAACTGAATGAAACATAAATAATCGGAAATTGTATTGTCTATAACTTTTGTTATGTAGAACCGTACTTTTCTATAGCACCAATAACATAGGTACCGGTATTTAAAATTAAATTTTAGGTGGCTTCCCCTAAACTACCATTTGATCTTGGGAAAATAAAATTATTTACAGCCTAGACTGTAGTTTCTTATCCCCGACTCTATATAGCGGTTTTCATTAAATTCTGTTAACCCATTTTCTCGTGGCTCGGAGTTAATATGGACTTAGCAACAAAAATACAAATTCATTAATATCTGTGTTATCAGAGCCGGTACGGTAAAAATGTATAAGACATAAATGACTGGAAATTGGATTCTATATAACTTTAGTTATATAGTATTTATCGATAGGACCGCTAATAATATAAATATTCATTATTAAATTTAAGGCCTTCCCCTAAACTACCATTTCACTCAGCATGAATAAAATGATTTACAGCCTAGATTGTAGCGGCTCATCCTCCGACTTTACATACCGATTTTCATTAAATTCTCTTCAGCCGTTTTCTTGTGATGCGTGTACATACATACAGACAGACAGACAGACAGAAATTACGGAAAAGTAAAAAGTGCATTTTCTTGTTACTATGGACATGATCGATACAGAAATACCATTCTTTTCAAATTCTGAGCAATGTACAGACAAAACTCTTATTTTATATATATATATATATATATATATATATATATAGATATTTTTTACAAATTAAGACTGTAATAAAATTTGATACATTATTGTTAATTCTAAACATATTTTTTTAAACTCAAAATGGTGATCAAATTCACGCATTGGTAAACTGATTCCATTTTTATATGCAAAATAAATGAGTGATCTGATTTACCCCACTTTTTGAGGTGAAACAGACCAACAATTAAATTGAAATTATAGGTGATATTTTGAAATATTGATTAATTTTTGGATCTAACTTCACCAAACTTAAATAGTAAAAATTCTAAATTTTTTACCAGATTGACATGATTTTACAGTACCACTTAGTTGAGGAGATGAGTTTCTCAACCAAGTGATATGTTCCGAGTTGTCATTGGTGAGGTGGCTGGGAATGACATTAGTATAGACAAATAAGCATGAATGAAGTATTTAAAGCAGGAAAATCTGGCGAGTTGGTCATGCAGTTAGGGGCATGCAGCTGTGAGCTTGCATCTGGGAAATAGTGGGTTAGAACCCCACTGTCGGCAGCCCTGAAGATGGTTTTCCATGGTTTCCCAATTTCACACCAGAAAAATGCTGTAATTATACCTTAATTAAGGTCATGGCCACTTCCTTCCTACTGTTAGGCCTTTCCTATCCCATCATCGCCATAAGACCTGTCTGTGTCGGTGCGACGTAAAGCAAAATTGTAAAACAGGAAAAGATCATAATACGAAGATAAAGTTGAAATTCCAGAGGACAGATTGGGGTAAATACTCATTTACAGGAAGAGGAATAAAGGATTGGAATAATTTACCAAGGGAGATCTTCAATAAATTTCCAATTTCTTTGGAATCATTTAAGAAAATAATAGGTAAACATCTAACAGGGAATCTGCCACCTAGGCAACAGCCCTAAATGCAGATCAGTACTGATTGATTGATATTGATTTACTGTCACATTAATGAACCTTGTAGCAGGTAATACACTTATGTATTTTTAATATCTGTAGAATTAAAGGGGGTGTTAAACACATACAATCATTATTCTAGTTTGAAATACAGTCTGGATAAAAATGTTGACGTGTTTCGTTTTTCCTTTCAGGCCAACATGGAAAATATTCGAGAACTCAGAAATGCCTTGGATTCAACAAAAGCAGAAAATATTGCAAATTTCTCCTCAGCCCTCATCACAGCATTTGAGATTCTACACAGGGTAAACCCTCAGAATGAATTATTTAAGGACTATAATGATTATTTCAGTCAATAATGAGTGGTATTGCAAAACGTTCTTCTCTTTTCAGTACAATCGCACTGGTTTAGGGTGCCAGTGCAACCAAGCCATCATGCTCATCACAGACGGAACACCTGAGACCTATCAAGATATCTTCAAACAGTATAACTGGCCTCATATGCCAGTCCGTGTCTTTACTTATCTGATAGGGAAGGACTCAGGTAATGCAAAGGAGATGCACACCATTGCCTGCACCAACAAAGGTGAGAATTCCTACAAAAAAACTCTTGTTCATAACTAGGGCTCAGATTTTTAGGTAAATAAATATTTTTTTAAAATGTAAATACAAATTTTACAACATTTTTTCTATAGTTACATAAATTTCTGTTTTTCAGTTATTAGCGCATAATATTTTTTTAAATTTATCAATATGCTAGATCTTTCAGTTTATTGCTTTTCTGTTTTGTATTACTCAAACAGGGAAGAACCTGTGAGCTAGCTAATCTTAATATAAACATCCGCTGCCCTAAACGCATAAGTGTAGGTTATTCTGTTTCTGCATATCAGCTTGCAGCTGTATGTTTCTTATCTTACCGGCACACTCACCATATAAGCCAGGGTCTCCCTTGCCCATAGCAGTATCTTCACATTTATTAAGATCAGATCAGTATTACTATCATGTTCATTTCTGGTACTGTGAAGTGCAAGGCAATACTACAATGCGTAAAGTATAACTTGCAGCTACTTGTTGCAGAATTTAAGGATAATTTTAGTTCAGATGGAAACATCCTGTTCTGCCAACCATGTCAGAAAGCAATAAAGGCTGAACAGCGATCTTCAGTTACGCAACACCTAGAGGGCAAGAAACATATCAATACAGTTTTGTGCGTGTTGAAGAAACACCCTCTAAATGGTGGTGCAGTTCTAGGTTTTTCTGCACAACCTTCTGCATTTTCAGTTTATTGTGATGATCTATGTAGGGCATTTGTGTCAGTCAACATACCGCTTTCTAAGGTAAGTAATATGGAAGTTTCTCTCCAAATATTCAAATCTTGACACTCCTGCAGAGTCAACATTGAGAAAAAAGATATTTTCCGAAGTGTTACCAACAGACTCTACTGGCAGGAAAGTTGGAAATGTCATGATGAAGTGATTCTGAAGAAATGCTTTCTGCTAACAAGCCAAGAAATGACTATTGTGAACCATTTGATGGTTACAAGATTATTTAATGAAGCAATTCAAATTTTGTGGCCAGGTGATGTGAAGTTCGATAATGTTTTACTGTTTTTGACAGATGCTGCACCATATATAAAGAAGGCAGTGGCAGGTCTTGTTATTAATTATCCTCCATGTTACATGCATTGTGCATGGTTTACACAGACTATGTGAAGAAATTAGAGCAGAGTATACTAATGTAGATAAATTTATTTCTGATGGGAAAAAGTGTTCATGAAGTTGTCAAGAAGAATTAACGTATTCAAGACTAAAAATCGTAATGTGCCACTGCCACCCACCCCAATAATAATGTGGTGGGGAACTTGGCTTGTTGCAGTCCAGTATTATGTAGAAAATGTTGATGCTTTTACCTCAGTAGTTAATGAACTGGACAAAGATGATGCAACATCAATTGAAATCATTCAGGAAATGTTAAGTGATACAGCGTTAAAAAATTACTTGGCATAGATATCTGCTAACTTGTGTTTCCATATCAGCACAATAATTGACACACTTGAAAAGAGAGGAATCTTATCAGGAACAATAGTTCAGCATGTTCATGACATTGAAAGAAAACTTAACCGTCTTAGTGGTTCTACAGCACAAATGTTACAAAATAAATTCAAACATCTGTTTGAAAACAATAGTGGGTCTCAAACTGTGCGTAAAATTTTATGTGTGTTAGATGGCCTTGAAGAAAAGGATATTAGTATGAGTGTGGGTGATGTACCCTGCCGAGTTGGCCGTGCGTGTAGAGGCGCGCGGCTGTGAGCTTGCATCCGGGAGATAGTAGGTTCGAATCCCACTATCGGCAGCCCTGAAAATGGTTTTCCGTGGTTTCCCATTTTCACACCAGGCAAATGCTGGGGCTGTACCTTAATTAAGGCCACGGCCGCTACCTTCCAACTCCTAGGCCTTTCCTATCCCATCGTCGCCATAAGACCTATCTGTGTCGGTGCGACGTAAAGCCCCTAGCAAAAAAAAAAAGATGTACCCTGCTATAAATTTGCCAGAGTGACATCTTGTGATGAGGAGCACTCATTTTCCCAGTATAAGTCAGTGTTCCACAATAATCATCAATTATTTGTGATGGACAACTCGAGGATGAATTTCATTATGTATTGTAATTTTTCAGCAATCAGAGAGACAGAACACAAATTGCATTTGTGAGTACTGCATATTTTTTATACTCACATAAATAAACTGAAATATAATGGAATTAAACATTTTTTTTTCATGTATTAAAAACAAAAAGTAAATATTTTCCTCATATTTAGCACCTAAAAATCTGAGCTCTACTGAAATTTCACAGGAAAGTTACATCTGTATTTCTTCATATCCAGATCATGCCAATCCCCATTTACCCTGGATAGATGGAGAACTTCTGTAGGTCTACTTTCAAATCTATATGCTCAATCCGTCCCTTATTCTCATATGAGAGGCTCCAGTTTAAGAGTTCTCGGCCTGTACAATTAATACCTGTAAAAATTTTGATCTAATAGTTTTCTAACATTCTCAAACAGTTTGACTGATTAGGATCAGATAGACGTAACTGTATTTTTAGTTTTCTGTAGATCCTATCACAGTCTTGATAAAGAAATGCATATCTGTCTTTGAAGCTTGGTTCGGTCAGCTTCCTCTTCGAATGCCAGCGCTGTGCCACATCCTGGGAGCCATCTGGTGATGAATGAACATACTATTTCCACTTCTATTATAACGTCTACATTTAAAGAGTCATTGTTTAAGAAGCCTTTCTCTTGGACAGTCGAGATTTCTTCTGATGACACAGAGCACAGTTCTCTGTGAAACGTAAAGAATTTTACCTTATGTTGTTGACACGGCATAAGCTCAAAAGCCTATACAGTATCATATCTATAAGTACGGGCTGTGAAAGCATCAATGGTAGCATACTGTTCTTCTTCCATTTTTCCTTCTAGCTTCCTCCTCAGTCTTCCTTCCAATACTCTCTCAAATATCTTAGCTACATGGGCAATAACGGTGGTCCCTCTATAGTTATTACATTCCTTTTTATCACCTTGTTTAAATATTGGGATAATTAAACCCTTTCCCCACTCTTCTGGAATCTCTTTCTTTCTCCAGATTATTCTAAATAATCTATACAGCCACTGTAGCCCTGTTGGTCCTGCTGCTTTTATCATTTCCATAGTTACCTCATCCACTCCTGCTGCTTTACCGCTCTTCATCTTTTGTATGGCTTCCTCTATTTTTAACATCAATATCTCCTTTTCTCGTTCTTCCTCTTTCCCCATTGTTTCTTCTTGCTCCTTCTCATCTACCAGTTCACTGTATTTAATATTTAGCAATTCTGAGAAATATTCTTCCCATCTTTTTAGTGACCGACTCGTTGGCTGAATGATCAGCATACTGGATTCAGTTCAGAGGGTCCCAGGTTCGATTCCTGGCCGGGTCGGGGATTTTAACCTTCATTGGTTAATTCCAGTGGCCCGGGGGCTGGGTGTTTGTGCTGTCCCTAACATCCCTGCAACTCACACACCACACATAACACTATCCTCCATTACAATAACACGCAGTTACCTACATATGGCAGATGCCGCCCACCCTTATCGGAGGGTCTGCCTTACAAGGGCTGCACTCGGCTAGAAATAGCCACACGAAATTAAATCTTTTTAGTATGTCATTTCTTTGCATCAGTATCTGCCCTGTTTCAGTTTTTACAAACTTTGTATCTTCCCTATTTCATAAACTGTTCTTGACCAAACCATACAAAACCTTTTTACTTCCCTTTATATCCTCCTGTAAAATTTCTGTGAAACTTCCCCAGCTCTTACTTTCTCTTCTTGTACTATTTTCTTACATACCTTTTTGGCTTCTTTATATTTCTGCCAATTCTCTGCATTTACTGTGGTCTCAAAAAAAATAGGCCCAATTATCTATCTTGCACTAATAGCACACTAAACACCAATCATAGTGAGGGACTTCATAAACACCATTAGGATTTTCTGCACACCAATAGCAAGAGTTATGACTGTTCACACGACCATTAAGATGAAACCAGGCCTCATCCGAATAGAACACAAGCTGCGGGTCGAATAAACGATCACTCAATGATGCAAGATACCTCTCACAATATCTCACTCTTGTAGCTGGATCAGGTTTTTAAACAATGGGCCCGTCTAAACTTGCACGGTTTGATTTGTAACAGCTTTGTAGCTCGGTGTACAGAAGAAACCAAAACCCCTACTTTTTGTGCTAATTTTGTGAGTGATTTTTTCAGTTATTGTTCAAGATTCACAACAATGTCATCTAGCTTTTCCTCTGTTAAAACTATTCATGTGTGTGCATTTTTTTTTTTTTAATTGAGCACTGAGACAGTAGTTTCAAATTTATTTACAATTACATGAATCTGTGCTCGTGAAGATGGCACTTTACCAGGAAATTGCTGAACAAATGCATCACGTACCCGTCGAGCCGACTCGTATTTAACAATAACATTTACTTACAAAAATATGGTGTTGCAATGATGACTATCTCACCATGTCAACAGCTGAGATTCAGACTAGCAACTCATGCTTGCCAGGTCGAACACATGCAGGCTGCTTGTAAAGTCAAGAACTATGTGCATGCCTCCCATACTGCAGCTGCCGCAGCACAGAGTACAAACACCATGCATTCTGTCTGGGTTTACATGAGAGACCCTGTAGTTTAACTGTAGCCTGATGAATTAAGACCACAAATTTTCTTCCTTTTCCTGATGCTTTCTCATCATTAAGTGCCTGAGTTCTGCTTTTGATTGAGAATAAAATTCATGGATTGACTTCTTAGTCAAGATTTAGAGCAGTGGTTCCCAACCTGGGGGCGATCGCCCCCAAGTGGGTGATTTGGGTTATCAGGGGGCAATAAATAACTGGGGGCAATTTGGGGGCAATGAGTATTCAAAGGGGGAAAAATTAAAATAGTAGTGTACAGTAGAAGTTGCCGGGTAGCATGAGTCACAGGCTATTCTCAGCAGGCCAGTTCACTGCACTCACCCCTCTCCACAGTCCCCACCTGTTGTTGTTCAGTGCGGCCGACTGGTGACTCAACCCCCTCCCCCTCTGGCTATCACAATACACTTGCCATTGACCTACATTCGTCTTCAGTCTCAACTAGCCTTTGTGTGCCTCATCATCAGTTCTTGTGCGTGTCTTTTCTGTTTTTGTGCATTTGTTTTGAAGTGTAGAAGCTCATGCACAATGGATTCAAAAACGAAAAAGTGTCGTCAATACTCTGCTGAGTATTTAAAATTTGGTTTTATCGTGTTACCACAAAATGTGCAGTTTCCACATTGTATTTTGTGTGATAAAACATTTACTAGTAATGAAGCCATGAAGCCTTTGCGAATGAAAGATCATTTATCAAGAGTACACAGGGATAAAGTGAGTAAAGAACTTAGTTATTTTCAATACCCCAAAGCTAAAGCTGATAAACGGCCTAATGTGAGTGAATTATTTAAAAAATGAGCAACTGATCTTGACAAAGGTCTTCTTGCTTCTTATGAGGTGTCTTTATTGATCGTTAAATGTGGTAAACCTAACACAATTGGCGAAACTCTTGTTTCACTGGCAACCAAAAAATATTGAAATCATGCTAGATGAGGGCCCTAGTGATAAGTCAATCGGTTTCTTTGGGCAACAATACTGGTTTCAGGCGAACTGACAAAATGGCCATGGACGCTGAATCCAAACTCACCAATAGGTTCAAAAAATAAATTTGCATTGCAGATTGATGAATCAAGTGGGATTGATAACAAAGCAATTTTATTAGCTTATGTGAGGTTTATCAATGAACAAAAGGTAATTACCAAGGAATAATGTTGTTTGCTATAACTTTGATCACTGATACGAAGGGTTCATCGATTTTTGAAATGGTGCAAGATTATTTTGAGGAAAAAGAGATTCCCCTAACAAACGTGAGCGCTTGTGCAACAAACGCTGCTCCTGCCATGTCAGGTTGTCGTGCTGGGTTTCTATCTCACCTTAAGAAAGAAGTGCCAGAGGTCATCACTATTCACTGTGTCATTCATCATCAACACTTAGCTGTGAAAAAATTGAGTGGTGTCCTGCATGAAACCCTACAACTGGTTATTACTGGTGTCAACAATATCAAAGCTAGTTCCCTCAATGACCGTCTGTTCGGACAACTTTGCCATGAAAATGATGAGGAATTTGAACGCTTGCTTCTACATACGACCGTGAGGTGGCTTTCCAAAGGAAACTGTTTGTGCTGTTTCTTCAAATTATTTTACACGGTTATGGAGTTTCTCAACAGTCTGATCCTGTTTTAAGTGAGAATTTGAAGCAACGCAAGTTAGAACTTGCATACCGGTACTTTACAGATATTTTTGAAAAAATGAATGAAGTTAATATAAGGCTTCAAGGAAACAAGATGAACCTTATCAAGGCCAGCGCAATTATTTCATCTTTCATTGCCAAGTTTGATATTCACAAGGTAAATATTGGCCATAAAGAGCTGATTCAGTTTCTGAAACCTTAAAAGGTGTTCATTGTCAGATAATGAGACTCCTGAACTCCCAGAGGACAAAATCCTAGTTTTTACTGATCGCCTTGACCAGTTAAAAACTGACATAAATCAAGATAAGAAGATTTGGCCAAGTTACAAATTTCGGATTGATTTCTAGATCTCGTTTGAAGCTGTGGATAAGCTTGACACCAGTAACTCTTTGCAGACCGAGTTTCTGGATCTGAAGTATGACTGTGAGGTGAAAATTATTTTCAAGCAGAGGAGTTATGAGTTAGCCTGAGTGAAGCTTATGGGCACTTATTCACAACTGTGGGGAAAACTTGAACCACTTCTCATCTCATTCCTGTCAACATATTTAGTTGAAAAAAGATTTAGTTCTGTTTTCCAGCTCCTCGCAAAACAAAGAAATAAGTTGGCCATATGCCTCAAAGAGGACTTGCGCCTGAACTTGACGAACATAAAGCCGGATATTCAAGCTTTAACTGAAATCCACCAAGCACAAGGCAGCTATGGAAAAGGTAAAATAAAACAATAACAAAGTTTTCAAACTTTCATTAATTTTTTTTTTTTTTTTTCAAATTTTAACTGTCACCTTTTTCAATTTTTCCAGATTCCAGTTTAAAAATGAAAACATGTACTCCTGTTTTTTAAATGTATGTCAATGATCTTTGTTTATTGTTTCGCTTCTTTGTTCTTAAAAATCTACATTTTATTTTTTCTATTTTGTTTAAGAATGACCGGATAAAACTCATTTGGTTGTTTCTATATACAGTAATAAAATTGTTTAAAATAATAAAACTGCTTTATTATTACACTTTACTTCAAATTAAAATTAGGCATACAATGAAAATGGAAAGGGAGCGATAGATGTTAGTCAACCTCCAGAAAGGGGAGATGTGCCACAAAAGGTTGGGAACCACTGATTTAGAGATTCAATTGTGTTCGTATTCCATTAACTGCTTTGTGATGAAGTTGGTCATTATTCAGACTTAAGGCAAATAACATGCATATGCAAGTGCACACACTGTTGTGGCTTTCATAGTTTTGTTGAAGCCTCCTTAAACAAACTAATCACCAATCTTCAGCTAGTACTGTGAAATCTTATGTTTCCACTCCGTCTGCCCCTGAATCGCTAAGTACCTAGTCTAGCTATTGTCTCTTTGGTTTCCTTCTGCTTCGTCTGTCTTCCACAATTAACTGAGTTCATTAATTTTTCTTGTTTCCCCTAACATGACTTTATCATTTAAGTATATGATAACATTATTATAAAGTACCTATTGCTTTATTTAAAGGTTTCTACGTGAGAGTTAGCAGTGCCTCAGAAGCCCCTGAGAAAGTATTGAACTATATTTCTGTCATGTCCCGCCCTATGGTTATGTATCAGAATGACCATCCCATCCAGTGGACACCTGTATATGCTGGTGGGAAGGTAAGAAGATAGCATTTATATTTTAGGCATAAGATTATAGTAAAACAGAGTTTGTAGTAAGGAAATCCCAGGCAGCAACTAGTATATTTTTCTATTACTTCCTCTCAGTTTACCGCTTTCAAAGTTGTTTGTATGTGCATGTTATTCTACTTTCTTTATTTATTTTTTTCTGTTTTTGACATAGGCTAAATATATTATCTTGCAGCTGAGGATCATCTGAAAGTTTTTGTAATGATATATTGTCATGCAGCAACATGTGTGATATGATGTAACCTAGAAACAGTACCTTAGGTCATGGATCTGTATGTCATGGCCATCTATCAATACTTAACATCACAGCCTGCATGGTTGCTAGGTAACATTGTGTCACACATTTTGTTGAAAAACATATTTATGATTATTTGTTTACCCCAAGGGAAACCTATGCAAGTTAGGTACCGTATCAAAATGGGTTTTATAAAAAAGCAATGTACATTTAAATCTTATAGCAATTGTATAGTAGACTGTATATGAGTTGATTATGTGTGTAAGTACAGAAGATATTATGAGTAGAATTTTGTAAATAATATAAGTTTATTAAGGATGAACTGTGTGTTTAATAGAAAAATTGTTAATGTAAATTGTATAATACTGTATTTTAGGAAAAATGTCTTCTTTTCTTTTTAATTTAAAATGTAGTTGTTGAGAACAATGTATTTTTGTGTAGGCCTACTATCTTTCAGGATTTTATGAAAGTAAAAGAATTAATGACCAGCTCACAAGCATGGTTAAACTTATATTACAAAATAAGGCAATCTCAATCTTATTTTTATTTAATGTTATAGAAGAGATATTTATCTTGGATATAATCATCCCTTTGGTACAGTATATTGTCATGAGTGGTGCAGAATAGTCAGTAGTACATTTATAATGCTGCCAGTAGATGAGCATAAACGTGTAATAAATATCAATATAATTAAAATATTCCTTTGATTGGTGGATGTTCTATCTTTTACTTTTTTTTTTTTTTCTTTTTTTTTCAATATCATTCAATTTATTTTCTCTACCTGTGGGGAAATGTAGTCAGACTTGAAAGGGTTAAATAATAATGCTACAAATTTTAACATTATCATGAAGTCTGAGATATATCTTCAGTAAATTTAAAGAAGGTTAAATTCTAGTTATCATCTCCCAGTGAATTGCTTCTTGGAAAGCATCATGAAATTCATCTAAATCTAAGATCTCTTTGTTAATATAAGTATTATACTTGCAGTAGTGGAAGTATCTTCTCAGAAGCATTCCTTAAATTTTATTGATAGCATCATGCTATCTAGTACAGAAGTGATGATTTTCAGTGTTTCTTAGTTAAAGTTAATCTTAATTAGGCTTTTTAATTGGTCAGCATGTGATGAATATTCAAATTAATTGGAGCTTAGTCAATTTAAAATAATGTAAAAGCACATGTCAGGTAAAAGTGAAATACATAAAAATTTATCACATCTGAAATGAACGGCATGAAAGGATGTGAGAGATTAAATAAATAACACAAAAATGATAAGCATTGGAAGAGAAAGTTTAGAACAGAATAGAATAATTTTATTGTCATTAAACAACACACAAGAGTACAGTATGTGGCAAAACAATTAGTAATGAAATTACAAACATGTTCTGAATATCAAGATACCACATTATAATTAGTTAACATTTAATATGAAACACAATGTGTATATATGATTTTTAAAATAGAGAAATTCACTGTCAGTACATGGATTCATCTTTTACTTAATGAAAAATGGGAAGTGTTCTTTGTTTGTAGTCAAACAGGTGGTATAGTGAACAATGTGAGACGCAGATTTCACAAACATGGGTGCTAGATACCTGGTAAAAATCTTTCTTATTACAAATACGGTGATGAAAACCATGAATTGCTCCTTTTGTATAGAGGCGATGTAGCTAAAAAAAGTGCCTGCTTTCCA
This sequence comes from Anabrus simplex, assembly GCF_040414725.1. Lineage (NCBI taxonomy): Eukaryota > Metazoa > Arthropoda > Insecta > Orthoptera > Tettigoniidae > Anabrus > Anabrus simplex. Next base: position 377,859,376 of record NC_090268.1, on the reverse strand, counting down.
TTCATCATTGTTCATGGCTGGAGTATTTCTGCAATTTTCTGGAGTTGTTCCAGGAACCTTTTGGTAGCTAGGATTGTTGTCAGATTATAAGGTCTTCTATGAAGGAAGATGTTCCTGCTAGCTGGTATACAAGTCAGTTAGGTGAAAATTTTGAGATGCAGAGTGCTCTTTATACGTATCTGAGTTTAGTTCTGTCCAAAGTTTTCAGATTTCTATATGAAAGGTACGGCCATGTTATCTCAATTGCACACGTTGCTACTGGTGTAACTTTCAGCTTGAATAATGACATTGCTGTTCTTAGTGAAAGGGATTTGAGATTTTGAATCTCCATTGCAGCCTTTATCACAGCCACTCTTCTATCTTCAGTGTGCCTTGTGAAAATAAATCCAGTGACTTGTAGAGTCACCCCTAAATATTTGATCAATTGTTTGGTTTCCGCAGGTAAATATATCCAATGATGACAGTTTTCCTCCTTTCCAGAACTTCATGACCTTCATCTTACTCTGGTTTATATGCATGTCATTCTTTTGAGACCATTCCACTAGTATATTAAGAACTTTCTGTAATGAGCTCCTGCTATCGCTCACTATAACTATATTATCTACATATAGGTACATATTGACATCTCCAGTTACAACCTTTTGTACTACATCATGTGTGATCATATTAAACATCATGGGGCTTATAGTTCGCCATCTGTTGGTTTGATGTCTCTCGACTGAAGACGATCATCACTGATGTTTATTACATTCTCTTCCATGATATTGATTATTATGCAAGGTGACAACGGCAGCATATGTATCTAACTGCATCGGTAAAGCATGTGTTCACGATGTTCACTCTCACATCTCACGCAATTTTCATAATGGTCCTGTAGACTGCTCAACATGTTGATGGACACAGATTACCACAAGGACACAAACTGTATCTACTATTGTAATTCACAAACATTCTGTAATAAAGAAAGTACAATCTGTTTTATTGCTCTAATTTAATTCTTGGATGGCCTAAATTAATACACATAAATTTATGTACACACAGTACTCCAAGGCAGTACACATCCAGGACTCTGCTCAGTACATGACGATACTCTGACTCCAGCGGGGCACAGGTGACAACCAGCACTACTGCTGTCAAGCTCCAATCGCTCATTCCAAGTCAGTACACGTACAGTACTCCAGTCAGCACTCCAAGGCAGTAACACTCCATACTCCGCTCAGATACTCTGACACCAGTGAGACACTGGTGGCAGCCAACACTACTGTTGCCTCAGTCTAACTGCTGACTCAAACACTAACTCCCTGTTCACAGCTAGCCTCTTTTTTATAGGTCAGACGATGAGTACCGGAATATTTGCGATGCGGTTAGAGAAGGAAGTTTCTCATTTTTTGTTCCTGAAAGTGCATGAAGGAACCAGACAAAGAGAACAGTAGAGGGAAAAGCCGGCCATGCCCTCAGGCTGGAAGCTCTCAGTTGACTCACAAGTTCCTTCCAGAAAATACTGAAGGGAGCTACAACAGGGCTGGTATATAACAATTCCTTGGTGGGTCAGATTCTTTCAGCATGCCCCCAACTGGCCCAGAGGCTCTCAACTTGGGAGCATGGGTTGGTGACCCCAGGGCCCTTAGCTGAGTCATGGCATTGCTTCCACTTACTTGTGCCAGGCTCCTCACTTTCATCTATCCTATCAGACTTCTCTTGGTCAACTCTTGTTCATTTCTGACCCTGACGGTATTATGTATGGAAGCTTTGGGAGTCTTTCATTTTCAAGCCCTTCATGCCCTTTGTCTTTCTTTGGCCGATATCTTCATTTTGAAGTGTTGGTTCCTTTCCACTTTTACCTTCTGGTTAGTGTTATTAGAGGATGGTTGCCCAGTTGTACTTCCTCTTAAACCATCATCACCATCTACCCCATAAGTAGGCATCTGGGGGGCGTGAGATCCAGGGTGTGCGGAGGGTACAGAAAATTAAGTGTTCTCCAAAGTATTGCTGCAGAAGGGCAAGTGAACCCCTCATGTTGTGTGCTGTAGCTTAATCCTATATCCATTCACAGTACAGGTGTCTGGTGACATTCAATTATGTTTCATGTACAGAGCATGTTCTTAATTTCAGTACTGTTTGTTTTGCCACATACTACATTTGATCAAGTTTATCGCATAGTAAAATAATACTTATTCTTTTATGCACATGTAAACAAATTAGTTTATTTCTCTATATCAATGTTGAAAGCTATGGTTGAATTACATACTTTGAAGTTATTAAATGTATAATCAAGTCACATCAAGATATGTCACTATATAATGGCACTTACTTTTTACTTTCCAGTACAGTGGACTCTTGATGATTCACAGTAATGAATACATGAACTTCCACAAATTATCTGCATTTTTCTTTTAAGCCTAGTAAAAACAAACTTATCAGGTAAAAGATTGAAATGCCTGAACACATGAAAAAGTAATGATAACATTTTACACTATATTGCAAGACACAATAGAGGTAGGGTCTAAATGAATATACAACAAAAAATACATGACCTTTACAAAATACATGTGGATTATGGCAACAATAACTAAAAATTATTTTCAGTTTTTCACTTACGATTAACCAGTTATATTTCATTTGAAATCTTACACAGTCACAAATCACAGTTGAAAACCCTTGCAACTAAATTATTTGAAAATTTAAAAAGACTTCCGCACGTTCGTACCTACATTCACACTGTACGAGTAGGCTGTACTGTTTGCACATCCACCCTTCACAACTAAGTTTTCAGCTCTGACTGAAAGTACCTTTCTCTTATATTATCTTGGCTTCAAAGACTAGGAAAGTTTTGCTATAACATTTGCGACAATATGTTCTAATGTTTCCAGGTTTGCAGCATTCTTGTTGCTATCTGCAAGTAGTAGGCCTTCTGTAAGATGGAAGAAAAACTTGTCTCCATGCATCGTATTGCAATAAAATTCCTTTAAATGATGCAGAGATATTATTTTACTGCATGTGATGATTAGTTGCTATAAAAAAATTAAAAACATTCTTCAAGACCAGCAAATTAACCACAAAGCGAATTATCCACATGTGAATTACCGACAATCCACTGTACTTATTTACTGCTTATAATATTATTGTAATGGATAATATTATGAGGGGCAACACAAGAAACTCACAAAGGTATAGAAATATACATAAAATTGTATGTTAAGGAAATTGTGATTTAAGGAATCTAAAACAATACAATGAAGTAAATGAGAAGTTGGAAGATTGGAGAATTAGAATCAGTGTAAAGAAAAGCATGACAAATATAATGGCAGGAGGAGAAGGAGAAAGGAGAAGAGCAGTATATATTAAATTGTGGAGTGTATCAAGTGCTTTGAAAGTGAAAGAAGAATTCAAGATGAAATATGGGAATCAAATGGAGGAGATAATAGATGTCTTCTGTCAACTCATATGGAACAAACTCAAAATATGTACCAAAATTAGGATAAAGAAATATAGTGCAAATTAACTTAATTATCTATAATGTCATATGAAATTGTCACATGGCCAATGACAAGAATGAGTGAATTTGGGTTGCAAGCATTGTAGGTGAAATTTTCAAGAATAATGTTTCAGAATGAATGAAAATGAAAACCTACAACCTGTCTTCCAGTCATTGACCGGGTCAGGGATGGAATGAATGGAGCAGATATAGGCTATTAGTACGATGTGGTCGCCAATCCCAAAGTGATTTATTAATGACTGATAGATGCTATGAAATGAGAATGGAGAGTGTTGCTGGAATGAAAGATGACAGGGAAAACCGGAGTACCCGGAGAAAAACCTGTCCCGCCTCCGCTTTGTCCAGCACAAATCTCACATGGAGCGACCGGGATTTGAACCACAGTATCCAGTGGTGTGAGGCCAACACACTGCCGTCTGAGCCATGGAGGCTCAATGTTTCAGAAAACATAGGAAAAAGATTGAACCTACTGTTGATTTCACCATTGCATTAGAGGGAGCAAAATCATTCTATGAAATCAAATTTAAGTAGGATTTTCAGAGTGAAAATGTATGTTTGTATACTTTTGTCTTCAAATTGTCTACTTGGAGAAATTCCACATAACTTTATTCAAGTGATTCATGTATGAGACATTAAAAAATGTTGTTTTTCTCATTACAGGCCAATAATTTTCATATAAGCGGAATTCCAGATGGCCAGCTCATGACCTCAGTTTCGGCACCAATTTTTGACCGAAGAAATCATTCGGTAAGTAATTTTGAATACCTGTGTAAAAGAAAATAGCCAGAATATATACGGTGGATTACGACTTCCATGTACTGATGACAGTTCTTGAAGTAATTGAAAAAATTATTGTTCTGTTACAGGTTCGTGTTGCAAATTTGCTTGGTGTGGTTGGTACCGATGTTCCTATTGACCAAATTAAAAAATTGGTCCAGCCATACAAGGTGAGGCCGCTATATTCTGATTAATTAATCTTTAAGTCTTTCTTTACTCTACTTCATTATAAAACCTTCTTTCCTTTTATGAAATAATTACACACTTGCATACATAAATCTCTAAATTATAGAATTACATTTCAACATGATGAGGAGAGAATAATTATTGTCATCAAAACCAAATTGAATATACGTATATATATATATATATATATATATATATATATATACAGAGATATACAGACAGGGTGATCGGAAACAATGTGAACCGGGTATACAAGCATTAGAGGGTATGTCATACCAAGTTCGATAGCTGCAGTCGCTTAAGTGCGGCCAGTATCCAGTATCAGGAGATAGTAGGTTCGAACCCCACTGTCGGCAGCCCTGAAGATGGTTTTCCATGGTTTCCCATTTTCACACCAGGCAAATGCGGGGGCTGTACCTTAATTAAGGCCACGGCCGCTTCCTTCCCACTCCTAGCCCTTCCCTGTCCCATCATCGCCATAAGACCTATCTGTGTCAGTGCGATGTAAAGCAACTAGCAAAAAAAAAAAAGGTATGTCATACTCATAAATAAAATAAAATGATCGTAAATATGTCTCTCATGTATAATCATCTACCAGCCATAAAACATAGCCATAGCCTGCATGGTTGATAGGTAAGATTTTCTGACCATCTATCTATACCTTACATCACAGCCTACACAGTTGCTAGGATTACGCTTCTGTCACATATTTTGTGACACTAACTTCCGCAATGCAAATTTTTACATGACCCTCAGTCACAAGATATATTTGTGTCAACACAAATTGTAACCTTTCCATTATTTCTGTTTATTTGTGTTAGATAATGGAAGAAAAACCTTTCAGATTGTAAAAGTTTACATACCGGTATCCAAGTTCTGTGTGTCTGTGGTACAGTAAGTAACATTCTGTAACATTATTGCATTGCATCCTTGATATTCCAACATTTTTTGGAGTGTATAGTTTATATGAATTAAATTTAAAATGATGAATCCATTGACAATACATATTAGAGGTGGAATACTTCCTTGATTGTACCCAGATTCATCTTTTTTAACTTATAATGCTTACTGTGCACTATATCTTCTGATATGAGTTAGATCAAGTATGTTACATTCATTAACCTGCCTTAGTCTCATTGTTGGCTTTGATACTATGAAAGTGACTGAGGTATGAGCGATGCTAGTAATACCATCCCTTCTCTGGAACCTGTGGTTTACAATGTGAAGGTGTCGCTTATAGGGTTAGGTGTTATATCCATTTGAATGGGTTTTGCAGGCTGGTATGTTAAGACACCTTCTAGCTTTGTGAGGAAACCAACAAAATTTTACCTCACTTCTCATTTTCCTAGTAGTGTTCTTAAGTGATGCCTAAGCAATCTTTGACAGTCAGTGGGGTCTGTTGGAGATCCAGTCAGCCTTCAGTCTGAGAAAGAAAGAAAGATGCATTCATGCTCCCCTGCATATCCAAAGATCTCAAAGAGCTGACATTTTCCTTAGAAGTCATATTTACTTTCCTAAAGTTTAGGCTGTAACCAGTAATATACTGAAGCAACTTCTTAAAACAGAGAGGACAACTCAGAGAGGTAGCATACTCAACTGTCGACTGAATTTGTTAAACTACTACTGGTATTTACAGTTATTTACAAGTGCACTCGAAATCGGGTGTTCCACTTCATACAGTTTGTACTCACTAACTTGGCTGAGCAAATAGCCCTCTGGCATGCCAAACTTCTGCTTTCCAACAAGGCCTCTCACAGAACAGTGTCACCCTGAGAGCAATTCGCTCCTCAATACAGCTGAGCCGAATAATGCCATGCTAAATTTTACATAGCCAAGATTGGTTGTCTCACTCATCACCGACACACTCCCAAATGAATAGCTCCTGATATGCTGACCATCTCATGACTGACTAGCAACAATCTCATAACTGTCTCGTGCTCTCTAGCTTTGCTCTTTTTATATGCACACTGAATTTTCCACTTCCAGATCATTCCAGATGCCTTTCCATTACTAGCCTGCTTCTAGCATCTTCTGAGGAGCTTGGCAAACTTCCTTATTGTGTGCCTCAACAATTTGCTGTGGTTATTGTTGTACAAGTCGCTGGTCCCACCTACACTGCCACCACTCCACCAGCATTGTCGTGTGCCATCAGCACCCCACACCTTGAATTGTCATTATTACAATATTCAAAGACTGGGAGATGTCTCACCTTGAATATTGACCAATTGACTATGTAGCAGCAAATCCAATAACATTAAATGAAATATATCCAAGGGACTGACAGAAAATGAATTAAAGCCAGGATCTTTGTGTATGGTGTCCGTTGAATGAATCGTCATTAGATGAAATTCATCCAATGGTCTGACAGAAAATTAGTTAAGTCTTGGATCTTTGTATATTGTGTCTGTTGAATCAATAATCATAACAATTAAAAATGATAACTCAAATATTGAAACTACATAATAACATTTAATAATTCACAAGGCCATTTTTAATAGCAAATAAAATGTAATTACTTTAAATGAAATTTAGTCAAATAATGAATCGAATAATATACTTGGAGATCAGTCTCTTGAAGATGTAAGAGTATTTGTACTTTCTTAAGTGGCCCAAATTCAAATATAATCATTTAGACAAAGAAATTAAAAACCAGTAACAAACTGAGAAACGTAAATAAATAGTAAGGAAAAATATAAAACACAGTGCCTTTGCTGGCAGGACCTAGTGTTTACAGTGTGCTATGTCTTCTGGTATAGGCTAGAGCAATTTTGTTACTTTCATTGCCCTGTCTCTGTCTTATCGTTGGCTTTGACAATATGAAAGTGACTGAGATATGCAGCCAGTCCCTGCTACGAATGGTGTGAAAATGTTGCTCATAGGGTCGGTTGGTGCATGCATTTCAGTGGGCTTGGCATACTGATATGTAATAGCAACTTCTGGCTCGGTGAGGAAAGCAACAGGAAACTACCTTACTCCTCATTTCCCTAGTACGCTTCTTCAGTGATGTCTAGGCCATCTATGACAGCTGATGGCGGAGCTGTTGAGGATCCAACCAGCCTTCAGGCTGAGGACTGAACATACATACATACATACATACATACATACATACACACCATCATAATAACTCCATAGTAACCACAGTTATGGGAAGAGCCAAACAAAAACTATCAGAATCAACATGAAATGGTCCCCTTAAAATAAGCAGAAGCAGATCTTACAACAATGCATTTTACAATATTTAACAGTCTACTTTGTATGTAGGCCTACCTAAAGAAATAAACGAAAGGAAAATGTAGATACCATAAACTAACCCATGAAGAAGGAAAAAAAATTAATAGAAGGCAATAAATTCAATTACACACTTACATTCCTATTAGGAGAAAGAAACCAACCTTATATAATGATATTTAAAATTCAGAACATCGTAATATTATCAAAAGAATAAATTTTTATCAGAACGCAGAATGTAAACATGAGAGCGAGTCAAAATCCTACACAGTCTGTTACTAGCAGACTGCACAAGAAAAATACTGTACAAATTTTTCATGCCACATACTTAATGAATCTTGAAATAAGGTAAAACATATCCTATAATGAATGTATCTTTCATGCCAGGAAGTAAGAGTATAAGTCATTTTATAACGGGTCCTTATATTACAAGTCACTGATTTAATATCCAACAGTTAACAGAAGAAAATGATTATTAAAAAAATGAAAATACAATTTTCTGATATATGTTTATGTTGGCCTATTCATTTCAAACCCTCAACGTTTTTTTTTTTTTTTTTTTTTTTTCAAAATCTTCCTCCACTTGAAGGTTGCCTAAGACAAAGAATACACTAAAACAATTTCATTCAAGAATAAAATAATTAAAAGTAAATTATAACCCTCAGTCTGGTGAATACAAGTGATGTCTGAGTATAAAAAGAGAACCCCTGAGTGCTTTCAGTCCCCAGTCGATGAACTCCTTGGAACTGATGTTGGAGGTCTTCATCAGCTTTATCATCTTCTATGGGACTGTCCCTCTTGCACCGATCATGAGACCCCTCACTTCTACGTCGTCCAGCTTGTATTTATTCATATAACACAGCACTGTAGGCAGATAGATAAGACTTCTTTTCTCTGTCTACTTCATCTGATTGGTCAGAGTGTATTTCAGATCTTTTGTGGGGTCTAGTATATATATATCCTGATATTGTGATATCTGGTGTTTTGAAGAACTTCTTTAGTGTTAAAGGTATAATGTTAATCACATAAATACTTCACTTCTTCTGTCATAAGATAATCCTGAGTCTGTGAAAGTTAAGTCTGAAGGATAGTGCATAATCACGCCATTAATGTATGCAGTCATACTGAATTACCAGAGATGAAGGATATGTACAAATTTACCATTCACATCCTCCATTTACATCAACAGATCATGATTCATGCATAAGATACACAATCTTGATCATCTACGTGTTGAATAATTTTAACATGACGGACCCTGTCTTGTTAATTCAGTAAATATGAATACATTCCATTGTCTCAAAAATTATTTGTCAAATTTTGAAAATAATTAAGCACCTGGATTTGCAGAACAAAGAATTGTAATGTTAAGTGCAGAAGAGGCGTATGGTTCCATTTCAAAATGATATACTATTACTGAAAAATGGAGAGAGTTTTTATAATATTTATTGTAATAAAAATAATTTGAATTATTTCAGCTTACAGAAATTATAATATAATAAATATAAAATCAGATCCAAATGGATACAGTAGGGTTGTTTATATATTTCCTTAGCATGCCTCGTCAGTGACACCTAGACCACCCATGACAGCTGATGGTGGATCTGTTGAGGATCCAACTAACCTTTGCACTGGGAACTAGGCAAACAAATAGACAAACAAACAAACAAACAAACAAACAAACAAACAAAGAAACAAACAAAAATGTCATACATACATACATACATACATACATACATACATACATACATACATACATACATACATACATACATACATACATACATACATACATACATACATACATACATACATACATACATACATACATACATACATACATACATACATACATACATACATACATACATACATACATACATACATACATACATACATACATACATACATACATACATACATACATACATACATACATACATACATACATACATACATACATACATACATACATACATACATACATACATACATACATACATACATACATACATACATACATACATACATACATACATACATACATACATACATACATACATACATACATACATACATACATACATACATACATACATACATACATACATACATACATACATACATACATACATACATACATACATACATACATACATACATACATACATACATACATACATACATACATACATACATACATACATACATACATACATACATACATACATACATACATACATACATACATACATACATACATACATACATACATACATACATACATACATACATACATACATACATACATACATACATACATACATACATACATACATACATACATACATACATACATACATACATACATACATACATACATACATACATACATACATACATACATACATACATACATACATACATACATACATACATACATACATACATACATACATACATACATACATACATACATACATACATACATACATACATACATACATACATACATACATACATACATACATACATACATACATACATACATACATACATACATACATACATACATACATACATACATACATACATACATACATACATACATACATACATACATACATACATACATACATACATACATACATACATACATACATACATACATACATACATACATACATACATACATACATACATACATACATACATACATACATACATACATACATACATACATACATACATACATACATACATACATACATACATACATACATACATACATACATACATACATACATACATACATACATACATACATACATACATACATACATACATACATACATACATACATACATACATACATACATACATACATACATACATACATACATACATACATACATACATACATACATACATACATACATACATACATACATACATACATACATACATACATACATACATACATACATACATACATACATACATACATACATACATACATACATACATACATACATACATACATACATACATACATACATACATACATACATACATACATACATACATACATACATACATACATACATACATACATACATACATACATACATACATACATACATACATACATACATACATACATACATACATACATACATACATACATACATACATACATACATACATACATACATACATACATACATACATACATACATACATACATACATACATTGTTATCATCAGCTATTAGTCATCTCTGAGTACACAATTTCTCTTGCTTACAATCCACTAGCGGTCAATGCGGCTTATGCTTGTAATCCCAATGAATGAATGAATAAAGCAAATCTAGCTTGAAACATGCGTCCAGACTGGTTGCACTCAATGGATGGGGGAGAATGAGGCTGCATCTGACGGAGTATGCAAATCAGCCTCTTCTCCTCCAATGCTCTTCCAATGCTCTTCCTCAAACAGTTGAACAGCAGTAGAGGTGCTTCAGCACCAAAGCAAGCGATCCTTAACAAGTGTTCCCACGTTTGGCTTGCTTTGCTTTGTTAAAGCTGGTCAATATAATACTTCCAGGGGGAACCAAGGGGTCTTACGCTTGAGGAAAGTACTGCATAACATACATACATACATACATACAGACAGACAGACAGACAGACAGACAGACAGACAGACAGACAGCATTGACTGCCATGACACAGATGCATCTTTGTCATAGATGGAATAAAGGAAAGTAGTTATACATGAACTGGATCATGAGTCCTCAGTTTGCATATTGTTGTTAAGGTAGTAACTAGGTAGTAAATCCCATTTCTCTTTCAGTGCTCTCTTCAGGTGGTGAAGATTTTGCACAAGATTTTGATATACTGTTAGGTATATGGGATGGAGATCAGGGCAATGGGCAGGCCAATCTATCTGCTGCATATTCTTTATTTCCAGCTGCTAATCATTAGTTGAAATATGATGCTTGGTGCTATCCTCTGTAAACACAAACTCAATGCCAATGGCACTGCAAAACAGATACGTATTAGGGAGGATTATCTCATTTTCAGTAGTACTCACTAATTACACTATATTCATTGATCATAATGTCACTCAAAAAGACACCTCAACCACCATATCAGATCTTCCTGGTGATATTATCGGTTCAATGTTTCAACCACATAGCAAATCAGCTGATATCCAGTGGTGACCCTGATTCACAAAGCAGCCGAATCTGTTGTTCCAAAGGCTGTACATGCTCACCCTACAGCATAATAGGGCACCCTTGTCGCAATATGCTCATGCCCTCAAATTATTCTGCGTGTGTTTACTATACTACACTATACTATAACATACCACAAAACCAAATGAGCATCTTCAACCCATGGTCCTGTCATATCATAGCCTAGGCTATATATCATTTTTTTTTTTTGTTCATTATTGTCCATTTTCCCAGTCAATACCCAAGTGAATTAGTGTTTAGCTGAAACTGTTTTTCACATTTTTGTCATTAGATTTTTCATGCTAGTATAATTTTATAGATTGAAAAATGATAACATGAACATCATCAAAAAATTCACTGATACCGTATAGAAAATACAGTATGGATGTAGAGTGCATTTTTGCAAACTAGTTGTGAATAAAATCTTACCATCATCATATTATGTATGAGAATCAGCTTTAAAAAATTATGTAATAGGAAGACAATCCATTCCTCCAGTATTTAGATTTATATAATGTTCTAACTGGTAAATTTTATGGAAATTTTGGTCCTATTATTGCTGTATTTTATCATAATCATTTCTCTTAAAGTTATTCATTATCGTGGGGGTAATTCTGAAAGTAGGTTTTGCATATTTATATGTTCAGAAGTAATGTACTACCATGAGGATAGTATACCTTGGAACATTTTTTTGTTCTGATTTTTGTTGCTATCTAGCAAGATCAAACTCACTCAAATTGTAAACAATGCCAGTAATGATAGTTCTGATTTGTTTTATTAACAAGTGTGGATTTAGAGAAAGATCGCACATAAATTGATCCAGGTGCTTAGATATGTACAGCAAATACACCTGTAAAGTTCAGACGAACATAGGAGAGACAGAAAAATATGAAGTTAGAATGGGACTGACACACGGGAGTGTGTTGTCATTTCTCTTATTTGTCATAATCAAGGATGAAATAATCAAAAAAATCAAAAAGAGGACCGGTGGCAGTGGTGGTGGTGGTGGTGGCAGTTTAAGGAGGAAGTAGAACTAGGTAACCATCGTCTAAAAGAGGACTGGGTCAGGGACACTAAAAGTGTGGTTATTTGCTGATGACATTGTGTTGCTCGGTGAAAGTGAAGAGGAAGTTCAAGAACAGGTGAATGTATGGAATGATGTGATTGAAGAATGGGGGATGAAAATTAGAAAGGAGGATCAAGAAATGGAAGAGAAGGTACAATAGTCCAGGGGGAACCACTAGAGGTACCAGTAGTAAGAACATTTCAGTTCTGGTAACTTAGGAGTATGATGGAGGAATGACACAGGTGATAAACAGAAGAGCACAGTTAGATAAAGGGTTTTACCAGTGTGTGAGAGGGCTGTTATGGAGTAACGAAGTGCCAATATGATACAAGGAAATCACGGACAGTAACTACTTTCTACCAATCTTGGCATATGAAGCTAAAACTTGAGTAACGACCAAAACAGGGGAAAGTAAAATCCAGGCAAGTGAGATGAAATTCCCAAGAAGGATGCTGGTGAAGACAAGACAGGACCAAATAATAAATACAAGAAATATGAGGTGTATGTAGACCAAGAGAGAGAGCAGAATGATCAAGCCTGAGATAGTATGGACACATGAAAAGAATAAGAGGAACATGGGTCCCATCAATGCTTGAACTGGAGGTTAGGGAGAAAAAGCCAAGAGGTAGACCCCCAGGAACCTATGAACGAAACAAATTGAACAAGATCTAAGGAAGAGAGTGGCAAACCTTCAATACATTTTTTATAAAGGAAAGTGGAAAGACAAGCGGAGATGGAAAACAGTGATCCACAGCTCAAGACAAGATTAAATTTGACAAGGGGAATAATGACTGTAACCACCTGTAGCATGTTTCTTATCATCAAATGAGTATACACATATGCTGACTTTGGTGATTTATTATAACTTAGGGAGCCAAATTTGTTGAAACATGCATCCTATTGTACCTTGGAATACACGATGCTATCTTTTCTTGCTGTGTTGATTCTTTTAGATTATGCTGAGAAGTAAAACCAACATCCAAAGGATTGTGGATGATCGAGATATCTTGAAGAAAGCTGTTGAAACAGCTATGGCTCCTCCAGAAACAAAACTTTCTGTCAGAGAAGGTTGAAAAATGTACAGTGTGAAGTTAGCTACTCTCTCAAGACAGTTTTCAAAATTTCAAAACTCTGAATTGGAAACTTTCTGTTATAACCCAAGATTAGACTGCAGAAAATTATGATATTTTCTGAGACCAAAGAAAATTATTAGTTGAAGTACTGGTACATAAAAACAAAAACTCGTCGCCATAAGACCTATCTGTGTTGGTGTGACGTAAAGCCCCTAGCAAAAAAAAACAAAAAAAACAAACAAATGAACTATGGTTTGACCAAAAATTGTGTTAACAAACTTGCTTACAAGAAATAACTGAAGAGAAATGGATGAGGGAATTCATGAAATGTCATCCTGACTTATCCATAAGAACCCCAAGAGCTATAGGTTTGTGTAGTGTGACCAGCTTTACCAAAGTAAATATACCATTGTTCTTCGACAGTTTTTATTATCACTTTGGACCCAGTCCACCTGAACAAAATTGGAACTGCTATGAGACTGGCGTGTCTACAGTCCGGACACCAGGAAAGATAGTACAGTTGCTCCAAAAGGAAGATGGCAGCTTGGGAATGCAACATCTGCCAAACTTGGGAGCCTTGTATTGTGACAGTCAGCACAACTGGGATACATAATCCTCCAATGTTAGTGATTCCTCAAGTTCATTTTGAGCCTAGAATACTGTATGTTACAGTGCAAGTCAGTTGATGCTGCTATTCCCTCTGGGTGATCAAACAAGGAAACCATCCTACATGTTTTAAGGAATTTGATTAACTTTTAAAGCCCTACAAAGGAAAACATATTCTGTTGTTGGTGGACATCGGCGAGACTCATCTCTGTATGGAAGTTCTTAATATGACACCTCATTTGGGCATAGTAATAGTCACCTTTCACTCCACCCCACCCCCACACATATCTGAAACTATAGAATTGTCTATGTATTCCTCACTGCACTCTTCCCACAATCAGTTAGTACTGCAGATTCATGGCTTGTCAAACATCCAGGACAAAACTTTGGCATTGGTGAAGCGAGAGAAGTTTATAGGCAAAGCCTGTCCATGTGCACTGATTCCTGGGAAATTATGTATGGCTTCCAAATTTAAAATGGATTTCAAATATTTACCACTATTTCCTATCTGTATTCCCTGTGTTCCAATGTAAAAGCAGGTATGTTCCATGGCAGGTCATTTATTGTACCATGGAACACTTTATACCACACCACAATTTTTTTAAGGCGCTGAAGTCTAAACAGTCTGACACTGACGTTAGCCGGTTTGAGTCTTGTTGGTCGAAAAAATTTTCACCATCAGAATGTTGGCCGGCAGGGTAGGGGAGGTGGTGGTATAAAATTTCTAATCACTAGATTGCGTGCCAAAAGCCTGGATTAAATTCCGAACCTCTGTGCAGTGCTCATATGGAGTGAGAGCATATGACGCTGTTGATGGTGATTCGTCCATCGGATGGAGACGTTAAGCCTTGAGCAGACCCCTCGGTGCTATTCGACAGGAGTAGGCTATGTACAGGTATCGGGTTTCACCCTCTCCCTACTATCATATATCACGTCATTCATTTCATCTCATTAACTCCTCTGATGAGGTTGACGTCGAAAGGGCATCCGGTCGTAAAAACCCGCCACTACAGATTCATTTCACCTCATCCCCGACCCTGTAGGGAAACGGGACAAGGGTTGGACAAACAATAGGATTGTAAAACAGAAAAATATAAACAGGAAGTTACAAAGGAAACCTCAATGCTTATTATCAGCATTTATGAGATTCAAAAAATTACCAACCAAAATTTTAAAAAGAAAATGTAAAAAGTATTCTTTGGTACGGCAATCTCCCCTACATATGAGGAAATTATACTGTATGCAGTTCAAAGATATTCATCTGTGTCAATGCATTGTATATGATCACAGGAGTCTGAGCAACATATGTGCAAGAGTAAAATGTAACAAGAAACTGTGGAGTAAATGCCTAAGCCATAAGCACTTTTACCATGATGGCTGACAGGTATTTGTTACAGACACTGACAAAAGAGGAGGTTAATGCAGTTGACTACTACAGATGGGCATGTGGCACTAGTGGTACAGAAATCCATATGCTGCTTGTTGAGCTGTATGAGCTCAAAGTGATGCTGGAGCAATGGTGTGGCATTGGTGTCAGAATTTCCATGATGGGCATGAAATTTGACTACAGAGATAATAATAATGGTGTGTGGCTGCCACAGAGGCCTAGTGCAGGTCTTTTGAGTTGATTACTGATAGACAACCTGCACATCTGTGAGAATGGGGTCCCTACCTATGACAATTTGTAATGCTGAAGACTGCACACACACCCAGCCCTCAGACCATCAGAATTAATCAATGAAGGTTAAAATCTCTGATCCAGCCAGAAATCAAACTCAGGACCTGTTGGATAAAGGCCAGCATGCTAACCATTTAATCATGGAGCTGGATGAATGCAGAGATGAACGTTAAAAATGTAGACACCACAATTCGTGCCTACTGGCAGCTCACCATGAATGTCGTTTACTTGTTTATTCACCTTTCCAGGTTTGGCATGCCTGAGCACACCACATTGTTAGGGACATCTGGAATACCGCAAATTAGCAGCATGGTGGTTACCTAGACAGTTGACTCCTAGTAATATAGGCATCAGACTGCAACATCTCCTTTTTTAATGTGCAGGAAGTCAATCTGTTTCTATTCCACATTGTGACAGAGGACAATAGCTGGGATGGCGAATCTTGAAAGATATTGTGGTACACTGACAAAGTTGGAGCAGATCGTTTATAGAAAGACAGGAACAAGAAAAGAAAAATACAGTAGGATAAACGTAATGACAGGCCAGCGCGGGGAGAAGGAGCAACGGGAAGTGGAGACAAGGATATCCATGAAAACACAAAAGGACAAAGACGAACTCCACATCTTCATAGACTGTCGCCTTCAGAGTGTAGGATAAGAAAAAGAGCCAGATAAATACAGGAAAAGGGAAGAAACATAAGATAAATACAGGTGGTGAAAGATTATATACTGGGCAAGTTGGCCGTGCGGTGAGCTAGCATCCGGGAGATAGTGGGTTCGAGTCCGACTGTGAACAGCCCTGAAGATGGTTTTCCGTGGTTTCCCATTTTCACACCAGGCAAATGCTGGGGCTGTACCTTACTTAAGGCCATGACTGCTTCCTTCCCACTCCTAGGCATTTCCTATCCCATCGTCGCCATAAAACCTAACTGTGTCGGTGCAATGTAAAACAAATTGTAAAAAAGAAATAATAATTACACAGGACAAACACAGAAAGAGAAAACCCTAACAAAGGTGAAAGCCACCACTCATAATAAGATGTGGACTGCTTATACCTGATGTGCTTCTGCATGACAATGTGAGACCTCACACTGTGGCATCAGCAGCAACTTTTCTAGCAAAGTTTGGTTGAAAACACATAGAGAGTCCCAGTCTCACATCCACTGACTTCCACTTCTTCCCAGCTTCGAAGAAGGTGCTGTCTGGATACTATTATTCCAGTAATGATGATATGAAACACGCAAACACACTGTTTCTGCTTTCACACGGGCACAGGGCATGGAGGTTTCATGTGAGTGGCCTTTAAAAGCTCATGAAGAAGTATGATCAATCTCTGTGTTCATGGAAACCCTGTACAAAGGTAAAAGACATAATTATGTCATTTTCTATTGACACATATTTGATTTTCTAAATAAAACATCCTCAATATAATAGAACTGCTAAACTTATTTTCAGAATTATTCTCTTATAATATTCAGCTAATATAATATTGTAAACTTGCACAATTTAACAAGATGGAATAATTACTTAACTGTTGAAATTTTTTTCAGCTTGGTGTCAATGGCTATTCATTTATAATAAACAATAATGGCCACATACTGTACCATCCGGACCTCCGACCACTGGTAAGAGATACAACGTTTTCATAATACAGTAATTGCAGACTGTTTGAAAAAGTAAGAAATTCTGAAGTATTAAAGAATTTTGACTAAAACAGGTATGTTATACATTACATTTGATCATATGGTTTTTATCTCAAAATCTGCCCAAACAACTATTATCACAATTCAGTTAAAGCTTGTAATTGCAAGGTCTGTGGAAAGCAGTTTATTAGATACACTGACTGACAGAGCAAATGCAACACCAAGAAGGAGTGGTTCGAAAGGGATGAAAGTTGGGGAGAAAACAGAGACGGCACGGACGAATAATTGATGTTTATTTCAAACCGATATGCAGGTTACACAATGCGCACGGCATCGACTCAGTAGGATGTAGGACCACCGCGAGCGGCGATGCACGCAGAAACACGTCGAGGTACAGAGTCAATAAGAGTGCGGATGGTGTCCTGAGGGATGGTTCTCCATTCTCTGTCAACCATTTGCCACAGTTGGTCGTCCGTACGAGGCTGGGGCAGAGTTTGCAAACGGCGTCCAATGAGATCCCACACGTGTTCGATTGGTGAGAGATCCGGAGAGTACGCTGGCCACGGAAGCATCTGTACACCTCGTAGAGCCTGTTGGGAGATGCGAACAGTGTGTGGGTGGGCATTATCCTGCTGAAACAGCATTGGGCAGCCCCTGAAGGTACGGGAGTGCCACCGGCCGCAGCACATGCTGCACGTAGCGGTGGGCATTTAACGTGCCTTGAATACGCACTAGAGGTGACGTGGAATCATACGCAATAGCGCCCCAAACCATGATGCCGCGTTGTCTAGCGGTAGGGCGCTCCACAGTTACTGCCGGATTTGACCTTTCTCCACGCCGACGCCACACTCGTCTGCGGTGACTACCACTGACAGAACAGAAGCGTGACTCATCGGAGAACACGACGTTCCGCCATTCCCTCATCCAAGTCGCTCTAGCCCGGCACCATGCCAGGCGTGCACGTCTATGCTGTGGAGTCAATGGTAGTCTTCTGAGCGGACGCCGGGAGTGCAGGCCTCCTTCAACCAATCGACGGGAAATTGTTCTGGTCGATATTGGAACAGCCAGGGTGTCTTGCACATGCTGAAGAATGGCGGTTGACGTGGCGTGCAGGGCTGCCACCGCTTGGCGGCGGATGCGCCGATCCTCGCGTGCTGACGTCACTCGGGCTGCGCCTGGACCCCTCGCACGTGCCACATGTCCCTGCGCCAACCATCTTCGCCACAGGCGCTGCACCGTGGACACATCCCTATGGGTATCGGCTGCGATTTGACGAAGCGACCAACCTGCCCTTCTCAGCCCGATCACCATACCCCTCGTAAAGTCCTCTGTCTGCTGGAAATGCCTCCGTTGATGGCGGCCTGGCATTCTTAGCTATACACATGTCCTGTGGCACACGACAACATGTTCTACAATGACTGTCGGCTGAGAAATCACGGTACGAAGTGGGCCATTCGCCAACGCCGTGTCCCATTTATCGTTCGCTACGTGCGCAGCACAGCGGCGCATTTCACATCATGAGCATACCTCAGTGACGTCAGTCTACCCTGCAATTGGCATAAAGTTCTGACCACTCCTTCTTGGTGTTGCATTTGCTCTGTCAGTGTATAAAGCTTATAAGCAGAAAGCCTAACGCAGTTTTACTAAATTACTCCCATCGCCATAGACTCGGCATAACCCGTCTGACTGTTACTTCTATAAAGATTTACATCAGTTCTTTTCTTCAGTTATCAAAACATGAGTTTAGAGGAAATGTTGAAATTTAACAAGAAATATATTGTGTAATAAATGCCCAATTAAATATCAAAGGTGGCATCTTCTATCCACCAAATCCATCAAAGAATCTTTCCTCTGACCAGGGGATATCTTTCTTCTTCAGAGGTTTTTCCTGAAAACCGCAGCATTTTTTCAGGATTTGTCTCACAGCTTGTCTGTTTTGCAACTCTGTCAGCCCCAGTTCTTTTA
Source organism: Anabrus simplex (assembly GCF_040414725.1). NCBI lineage: Eukaryota > Metazoa > Arthropoda > Insecta > Orthoptera > Tettigoniidae > Anabrus > Anabrus simplex. The sequence continues at coordinate 377,839,428 of NC_090268.1, read as the reverse complement.
CATCCTCTCAGTCTCCATCAGGTGTGAGGGGGCCGATGACCTAGATGTTAGGCCCCTTTAAACAACAAGCAGCAGCAGCATCAGGTGTGAGGTATTGTCATCACTGCTGTTTTACTTTTTTCTATGTTCTTCTTAGTCTGCACCAGGCATGCGGTATTGTCAACATCACTTTATACTTCTTCTCATTCCAAACTCTTCCTTCACCTGATTCAATACACTGACTTGCTTTTGGACTTTCATTTCATTTTCTCCCTGTATCACTGTTGTCATCTCCAAACAACCAACATAACCATGTTTTGATGTAGGCCTCGTCTGTGACTGAATTAATTCGTTACTAAATAATTAAAATTGATACCAGTCACAGTTTTCATTAATAGGTATTCACATTTCAGAGCTTATACTCTATCATCAGGTGGCGAAATGGTGACATTTAATTGTTGCTATATCTGATACACAATTGTTTTAAAAGAACATTATACTATTTCATTAACGAGCAAGGATCAAATAAAATGTAGAGGTAATGAAAGATTTCAATGTAAGGAACAAAAATAGAAGTAAAGCATGTGAGAAGATAACAGTTGTGAGGAAAGATATGGAATGCTGGAAATCAGGGAAGAATGTGCTATTATTTGGGACTTTTTCAAGGATATATACCGTCATTAAATCTGAAGCAATTTTCTCCTGTTGGATCAATTTGCATGTTATTATTTGATACAGGATACTTCCATAGAAGTTTGATGTGTCTACTATATGCTTGCAGACGATGTACATATATATTTTAACATCTGTCCATATGGATTCCACTGTATCGAAACTTCATAGCCAGAGCAATCGTCCTAACAAATTTCACTTGGGGATACCAAACTCACAATCAGATCAGCCCTATTTGTTAATTCAAGTGGATTAATAATAACAATAATTGTTATAATAATTGTATAGCCTCAACTACCATGAGCAGGCAGTTTGAATTGATGCCATATGGGCTGCCTCCATATCAGTTTTTACATTCCGTTTTACTCTGATGTTAGATAAACAAATCTCAGTTGGACAATATATAACTGAGATTTAATTTTGTCAGGTACACACAAAAAATGTGTCACCAGAGATCTTTTATATGCTGACATCGAATGTAGCGCCAAATGAACTTTTTCCCACCTTCAAATATTAAACCACCAGGCGGGTTGGCTGTGCGGTTAGAGGTGCACAGCTTTGAGCTCGCATCTGGGAGACAGTGGGTTCGAACCCCACTGTCAGCAGCCCTGAAGATGATTTTCCGTGGTTTCCCATTTTCACACCATGGCAGGTTCCTTCCCATTCCTAAGCCTTTCCTGGGTTATGTAGACCAAAGGTATCCACGAAATGTCACTGTAATATTTGTCCAAAAATGGAACATAATAATTGCTTTTACACCAATAAAGTGAAAAATTCGTGGTAAATTAAGAAATACCATCGTTTTTAGAGAAATATGTACACATACTTACGGGCCGTAGACAGGACTCCTTTATGTTGTATTCCGCTGCTCGTGCCATCTTTTGTTTCTTTCTTGAGGTCCAGGGCTTGCACCGACGAATGGGAGTGCTAGGTCTGTGAATTGTTATTATCCTTGTCCATATGACTAGTGCGGACAGTTCATACAGCAAAATAACATGATCCCTGGACCAATAAATATATTACTTGTTTGTTGAGAGGAAAATAGCATCATCCCTGGACCAATAAATACATCATTATTCCCTGCAAGTAAAATATTTCGTACTATTTCTTCATTTACCGCAAATTTTACACTTCATTTCAGTAAAATGAATTATTATATTCCATTTGGGACAAATATTACAGTGACATTTCGTGGATATCTTTTATCTACATAACCAAAGCAAATATTCAACCACCTCTGTCTGGTTTGAACTCATGATCTTGTGATCCTGAGGCCAGCACTCTACCATGATCCATAGAGGGAGCTTCCAGTGGGTTTAAATCTAACCAAGTTATGGATCAGTTTTTCCCAACCCGTTGTTGTGGAAAAGTATCACTGAGATATTTGCGTACACTGCAGCTTACTCTACATAATTTAAAATGAAACTTCTCTCATCAAAATTCAGTGAATTCAATGAGTTAAAGACACAACAGTGAGATGGTTCTAGCCTATCCTAAAATTATTTTAGTCTTCAGAATTTGGAATAATTTTTAACAAATTTGTTTGTAAATACTAGTAGATTCTATTTAATAAAAGGCATCTGAGTTCAAAAGTATATATTGACTTCAACATTATATAGAATGATTAAGTTATCTGCTATGCTTTATAAACAGTATAGATTTGTAACAATCTGTTATGTTTACAGCCTTCCCCAGAAGAAAGAGGTAGTTTAAATGCCTGTGCTAACAGTTATGCAAAACGTTAATTTGAAGCTGAAAGAAATAGAAATTATGGATTACTTTACTATGAATTTCTATCAAATGAAAAGGGACAAAGAATCCAGGATATTAGTAAGAAACACAAAATTATTGTAGAGTTCATTTCTTTACTTCTTTCTTCGTTATGCCCAACTAAGGGGTGCAATTGAACTTATTTAGCTCTTGTTGTTGTTCCTTTTTTCTTATCCCAAAATCTCTTCATCTTCTCGCCATGGCTTTCCTTGTGATCTTCTGACCAGGTTTTGTTGGTGGTAGTGCTTGGATAATGTTTAAAGCAGTGATTGTTGAGTAATATTCTGAACTTAGATCTGTCTAACACAATGTCATCTGTAATACCTATTTGCGGAAGATCTTTTCCAACTTCGAGCAGCCAAATGTTTTTTTTACTTTCATTGATAGGGCGAGCTTCAGAATTATTTTAGTCAGTCTCTGATTATTGATGGTTATGAATTTCATGTTTTTTGGTCCGTATTGAACTGAGAATAATATATAAGTAATAATAATAACAACGTAAACGTTTCCACCTTTTCAATACTAAAATATATTCACAAAATTATAAATTACACGGTACTAGTTTCAACCCATCTAGGGGTCATCATTAGCCGTATTGGAGCAAAGATCATTTTTGGCGAAATCCTAAGAAAATGTTATTTTAAAGAATAACAAGTGAAATGAGATGTTATTATGGTAATAGTTAATAATACAAGGAATATACATACTAAGAGGTTTTTAACAAAGAATAAAGTATAAATGGGGTGTTGTAAAAATTATAATCATGGAAATCAGTAAGTTCTTGTATTGAAATGAAATATGGCTTAGGAAGAGGGCTTAAGGTGGGGCTGAAGGGTGTGGGAGAAAGTGTAATTGTCTTGGAAAAGTACCTTTGATTAAATTTAGGATTGAGTTTAGGTTGGCTGCATTATTGTTTCTGAGGAAAGTGATAAATAGATCGAAGGGTATGTTGGGTTTCTCTGAGATTTCATTGAGATTGTGACTGGCATTAAAGTATTGGTCTAGGTGTATGTAGTAATTTTCCATTATGTTGAGTAAAGGGCCCTTGTTTGCTAATACGAGGATGTCCATGTCTTGTTCAATATTGGTGAAAAACCTACATCGGGCAAACCGGGAGAAACTTCATTATCAGATACCACGAGCACACTAACGCAATAAAATACAACAGGTTTTCAGCCATCGGCCAACACATGCAAGATTATAACCATAATTTCACCAATATTGAACAAGACATGGACATCCTCGTATTAGCAAACAAGGGCCCTTTACTCAACATAATGGAAAATTACTACATACACCTAGACCAATACTTTAATGCCAGTCACAATCTCAATGAAATCTCAGAGAAACCCAACAAACTCTTCGACCTATTTATCACTTTCCTCAGAAACAATAATGCAGCCAACCTAAACTCAATCCTAAATTTAATCAAAGGTACTTTTCCAAGACAATTACACTTTCTCCCACACCCTTCAGCCCCACCTTAAGCCCTCTTTCTAAGCCATATTTCACTTCAATACAAGAACTTACTGATTTCCATGATTATAATTTTTACAACACCCCATTTATACTTTATTCTTTGTTAAAAACCTCTTAGTATGTATATTCCTTGTATTATTAACTATTACCATAATAATATCTCAATTCACTTGTTATTCTTTAAAATAACATTTTCTTAGGATTTCGCCAAAAATGATCTTTGCTCCAATACAGCTGATGATGACCCCTAGATGGGTCGAAACTAGTACCGTGTAATTTATAATTTTGTGAATATATTTTAGTATTGAAAAGGTGGAAACGTTTACGTTGTTATTATTATTACTTATATATTAATCTCTGATTACTCATTCTGAGAATATGTCCATAAAATTTCAAACGTGTTTTCCTAAATGTGTCCGAGATTTTCTCTGACTGTTGGTACAGGTCATGAGATTTCCTTATCATCCAAATTCCCCCTATACAGACCAGTCCAATAATTTTCTTTAAAATTTTTCTTTCTTGCTTTTCTACATCTTTAATCAATGATCTGCCCCCAATGATCAGTGTTTCAGATGCATATAGTGCTTCAAGCTTGATTATAGTGTTACAATGTCTTAATTTTATATTTCAGGATGTAGATTTTTTATTATATCTTTACTTCATTATAATGAATAATACAAATTGTTAATGAAGTGATAAATCATTATTACTGATGATCTTTTATGACCAAATTAAGGATGTGGTTGACTATATATTTTTCTGACTATACAATAATACATATACAGTCCAGATTAATCACTCAATTTTCCGTTTCATTCTAGTGATGAGGTACTGATTACTAAAGAGTAGAAATGTACAGTTATAATTATGATTTCTTGTTTTTTTAATCACTTTCATTTCTTTCTTTTTTTAATGCTGCATCTCAATTAGATCAAGAATGGAAATGGCCAGGTAAGAGACATTCATTCACTTGTAAATTACAAAGAAGAATAATATGTACTTTAGATTTCTCTCTTTGTTATTACATTAGAGCAAAATACAATAACCTTAATAACTGAAGTAAATTTGGAAGAGTGCTGATCATTGAGCAGAATAGCTTCGACTAGCATTTCAAGATGCTAATTTTAAATAGTAGAAAATAATTTTAATATGTATAACAAAGGTGAACTATGAATTCTTCATTCTGTTTTATATCTTGGTCAACTGTGAAGTTTTATGGTTAATGATGGCTCGAGGAGCTGAAACATGAACCAATTATGTATAATTATCCAAGAGATTATTAAATTATAAACATTTTGAATAGGTGAACACATTGATCTTTTGATCATTATAGCCAATACAGAACCTAAAACATTAATTTCATCACTTGTAACCTCAAATCACTGCAACACATTTCCTGGCCTGAGAGAGCTCGTATATGATCATGATTTTTTTTACCAGTATTCAACATTTTATGATTTATAAGCTGTGCTAAATTATGAGAAACAGAGGTAGCAAACAAACTGTGTAACATAATAGGTTCCCTGTGATTTATTTCTCTATGCTACATTCCTAAATATCCGTTCCTCCAAAATAAAATACAACCAACATTTTCTCAGTTCCCATCTAGTTCAACTAAATTTTGATACAACTTACTTTTCTCTGATCCACTTGTCAATCATGAATCCTTTGCGATTACATGCAAAAATTTTGTAAATTTATAGGTATTCATTAATATATATGTATATGTTTCAGTTTCAGGAAACACTGAAGCCTAACTACAACAGTGTTGACTTGACTGAGGTGGAACTTGTGGACAGTGATGGAGGTCCTAGGGAAAACAATTCGCTCTTGCTTGATGTAAGATTGAAAGACTTTTCTTCAAATTCTTGCTTGTTATTTTTAATACTTGACATCCCTTACTTCTTATGGTAATCAGTGCAATAAATAGTTCGTTTTGTGCTATACTTAAAAATGGGGTGATATCATTTTTTCATCTTGTGGTATTTTAATGAGTGATCTTTAAAACTTAACTAACTGATGAAATGAGATTCATGCTTTTAAACCTACAGTATTTAACTCTCCATATTACACTCCTGTGAAAAATTTGTGCAATTGAGAATAAAATCTCCACTCTTAATATGAATGTACACTACAAAGTAAAACACAATACAATTTTGTATAGCACCACTTATTTCCTCAACTTCCTGAAAGTCAAAATTGGAATTTAGATTACTGTTATCATTAAGTTTGTACATTATGATTCATTATCATATCCTAACCTAACCTAACCTAACCTAACCTAACCTAACCTAACCTAACCCCATGGCACTACAGCCCTAAAGAGCCTTGGCCTACCAAGTGACCACTGCTCAGCCCGAAGGCCTGCAGATTACGAGGTACCATGTGGTCAGCACGATAAATCCTCTCGGCTGTTATTCTCGTCTTTCTAGACCGGGGGTGCTATCTCACCATCAGATAACTCCTCAATTGCAATCATGTAGACTGAGTGAATCTCGAACTATCCCTCAGATCCAGGTAAAAATCCCTGACCTGGCCAGGAATCAAACCCGGGGCCTCCGGGTTAGAGGCAGGCACGCTACCCCTTCACCATGGGGCCCGCACATATATCATATCCTGTATAATCAAATTCAATAATACACCATAATAGCCTTACTGCTGCCAAAATAACTCTAACATCAAAATTAGATACAGTCCAGATGAAATCTCTTCAACTTAAAAACCTAGGATAACTAAATAAAAGTATGCCTAGGTCATGTTTTTTGTCCATGTTGAAGAGAAAGAGTCACACCAGATATTTAAGTGAATTTGTACTTGCTGTTAGTATCACACCTGGCTTAGCTAAGATCTGCACTGCTGGTATGGACAAACTTCCACTGAACTATTTCAAGCTGCTGTTTTACGAGGTATCATAATCAATTTCTATCACCAACCTTCGTAGGGAGACAGCATTCTAAGAATAAGAAGAAGTTAGTAGCACTGACAGAATTTAAAACTTTAAGAGCCTTGGCCTACCAAGTGACCGCTGCTCAGCCTGAAGGCCTGCAGATCACGAGGTGCCATGTGGTCAGCACGACAAATCCTCTCGGCCGTTATTTTGGGGTCACTATCTTATATGGATCTGAATTATCCTGCACTAATTTTGGTGGAAATATGTTCTGTAACTCAAAAGAAATTAAGTAGAGACAGATCCATGAACAGAATTATATCTCACAAGTCATTCTTTTATGGGATGAAAATAGAATTAAAAGTTATCTGATCGCTGCAGAAGTAACCTAGAGTGAAGTGATTGTGATGCTTGCAGTACCGGTATGACTTTCTATAGTCAGTCTACTAGTTAAAGAATTGTTTCACAAAATTTGTTTTAGGAATTTAGAAACAAAGTTTGTGGAGTTGGGATAATTCATCATCATCATCATCATCATCATCATCTTATACAGTTTCCAGCTGTTGGCCAGATCTACTTGGAACATTATCCTCTCTATCTCCTCTTGTCTTCCCACCACTTGTCCCTCTTCACTCTTGCTCAGTCCTCTCCTCTTCTTTGCACACACTCTTCCACTCCTTTTATCCACTTGGTTGTTTTCCTGTTATCTCCATTTCGTGCATCTTCTGGGTATTCTTTCCTCTTTCATTCTCTTCATGTGTCCATACCATCTATACTCCACACGGCCTTACTTCTAAATCGAAGTTTCGCAAAACAAATGAACATCGCCTTCCCTCTGTTGCCAGTGCACTACGCCTGCGAGAACAGCTGATGCAATATGACCGCGGTAAACATCCCTTGTAAATTGTAATACAGTACTCAGAAAAACGAATGAATACGGATTGAAAACAAATTCACAAGAACTACACTTTCTAACAATATCTGGCACTAAAAGAGAATATATTATTAACAATAAAAGAGAATGAGGAAATAACACATCACTAACGGCTAATGGCTGGCACAGAAAGGAGGTTATGGCCTACAAAGGGAACACACTACTCATCTCAGAGTCACTGGAACCCTCCAACCATCTGTCAAACACACTAAATATTGAAGGAAAATGCAGAAGATCGCGAACCGTACCGAATACCGTACACGCTGAACGAGATTGGTTAACCACGTGGCGAATGTAAATATTAGAGTCGGCAACTAGGTTTCGAGATCGTGCTCTGCCGATATAAATCAATATGAATGGCAGCTTGGGATTGGTTGGATGTCTATGCTTCAGCGCATAACCACCAGCAAAATCTGCTAAAACGTCAATTTAGAAGTAGAGCCGTACGGAGTTTAAGTCTAGATGCCTCAATTCTGTTCTGTAGTGGCTCTTCTTTTACTATATTTCTCACCTCATTTCTCATCTTATACATTCTCGTCACTCCTATCCTGCTACTCAAAACGTTAATTTCGCTTGCTGTATCCTAGCCGTGGCTCTCTGGCACGTTACCCAAGTTTCTGCCGCATACATCAGAATAGGTACATAGAATGTACTTTATGTCCCCTTTTCCTTCTCTGAGGGACATCCTTGCTCCAAACCAGGATTCTGACACTTTTCAGAAAAGTTCCTGCTTGTCTTCCATACATGATTATTTCCTTACTAGCAAGATACCCGTGCTCCGCTACGGTATTATAATGAAATTTATAATTGAATGCTTAACGTTTAATATAAAATCCGCCAAAATTCGCGACCTAACTGATTTTCTGAGAGAATCCACCAATATTCGTTATCCGACTCATTTTCTGAGAGATTACGGGAATGTTCCTCCCATCTTTCAATCTTTCTTTCCAGCAATCGATTTCGTACTTCCCGGGCTAGGTCCAGGTATTCCACCTGGTCAGTTGAGTCCATAAATCTTTGCCATCTTTTCCTATAAGCAGTTTTAATATGGATCAAATCCTTGGCGGTACAGAACCCGCGGCCGGACTGCAATCATAGTTATTAAACGGCCAGGACCCGTTTCCAGCGTGGTCCGCACATTTTGACGATGGTCCAGAACATTATTATTATTATTATTATTATTATTATTATTATTATTATTATTATTATTATTATTATTATTATTATTATTAGGGTGCGTGAAATTAGCTGAATTTAGGTTATTGATGGTCTGGAACCCACAGCAAGATGCAAGACCGCTACTTGGTGGTAAATTACATCCTCTGCCATTGTCATTGCTGACAATGTAACCAGCACCATCGTCGTGCAAAGGAAAGTGCGCGAGATTTCTGGCGACACGAATGATATACTTACGTGAATTATTGACCTTATTATAGAGGTGAACAATTGCACGGTCAATATCATTTATATCGTTTATTTCAAAAGTGTTTAAATTTTTATTTACATGCCTGGAGATTCTACTGTAATCTAACTTTATGTACTCCAAAGGAAAAGATGGTTCTTGAAAACAAACCCTGACAAACCCTGAAAAGATTAAAAATGATTAGTTTATGATCAGAATAAGTACATTATGAACAGTAAAATCAATTGGTCTCAACTCATTTTTCACCCACTGCCGTTAAGTTGATTTATCCCCCCCCCTCCAAAAAAGAAGGCGTGTTTCCGTATGTTTATAGGAGATTCCAAATACCAATGTTCACGTCTGTTACCTTCAGTTCTGAGATCTAAGTATCACCATAGAGAATTGTTTTCACTTCCTTTCACACTCCCTCCACCTTAAGTGAATTTCCCATTAAAAATACTTGTCTCTTTAATAGTAAAGGATCTTCTAAATACCAATTATCATGACTGTAACATCTTCAGTTTTTGAGATATGTGTCCACATAAAAGAAGTTCAACTCTTTTTCACCCCCGCCCCCCAAAATGATTTTGCCCAAAAACGCTTTTTTTCTTTGTTTTTAAAGGAGAGCCAAATATCAATTTTTACGTAGATGTAAGTATCCTCATACAATTAATTCAATTAATTCTTCAATTTTTCACCTCCCCTCCCCCCAATTCATTGGATTTTCCGAGAATACGTGTTTGTTTAATTTTAAAGCAGATTCCAAATAATAATTTTCACGTCTGCAAAATCTTTCATTTTTGAGATAATAGTATCCTCATACAAATAATTCAACTAATTTTTCAATTTCCCTCCTCCCTTTAGGTGGATTTCCAAAAACAAAAATACATATTCCTTTATTTTTAAAGGAAATTCCAAATACCAAATTTCATGTCTGTAACATCTTCAGCTTTTGAGATATCAGTATGCGATATCAGTATCCTAATTAAAAGAATTCAACCCCATTTTCGGTCACTTTTACCCCTCCACTCAAGTGGTTTTTCAGAAAACAGAAAATACATGTTTCTTTATTTTCAATAGAGCTAAAAAATACTATTTTTCACTTTGTTAACATGTTAAGTTTTTGAGGTATACTGTAGAAATACTCATTTTAAAATTTCACCCCCTTTTTAGTTTCCCTTAAATTGAGTTTCCAAAAACAAATCACCTATGTATCTTTACTTTTACAGTAGATTCCAATTACAGTAGATTCCAAATACCAATTTTGACGTCTGAAACATTTTATGTTTCTGAGATATACTGTAGATATAGTCTTTCTAAAAATTCACCCCAATTTGTCACTCCTGTTTAACCCCCATTAATTAGTTTTTCCAAAAACGAAAAATACATGTTTCTTTTTCAAAGGAAATCCCAAATACCAATTTTCAGGTCTGTAATATCTTCTGTTTCTGAGATATAAGTATCCTCATTTAAAGCATTCAACCCCCTTTTCACCCTTTTTCACCCCTCCTATTGGGATTTTCCGAAAACAAAAAATTTGTGTTTCTTTATTTTTAAAGGGGATTCTTAATACCAATTTTTACATCTGTACACTTTGAAAGTTTTGAGATATATATACACTCATTTTAAAACTTGTCCCCCTTTTCAACCCCCCCCCATTAATTCGATTTTCCAAAAACAAAAATATGTGTTTCTTTATTTTTAACGGTGATCACAATTACCAATTTTCAGGTCCGTAATATCTTCAGTTTCTGAGATATAAGTACCGGTATCCTGATTAAAGGCATTCAACCACTTTTTCACCGTTTTCCACCCTTCCTATTGGGATTTTCTGAAAACAAAAATATATGTGTTTCTTTATTTTTAAAGGAGATTCTAAATATCAGTTTTTACATCTATAAACTTTAAAAGTTTTGAGATATAGATACACTCATTTTAAATTTTAGCCCCCTTTTCACCTTCCCACTAATTGGATTTTCCAAAAACAAAAAAAATACATGTTTCTTTATTTTTAAAAAAGATCAAAAGTACTAATTTTCAGGTCTGTAATATCTTCAGTTTCTGAGATATAAGTACCGGTATCCTGATTAAAGGCATTCAACCACTTTTTCACCCTTTTCTCCCCTCCTATTGGGATTTTCCAAAAACAAAAGAAATACGTGTTTCCTTATTTTTAAAGAAGATTCTAAATACCACTTTTTACATCTGTAAACTTTTAAAGTTTTGAGGTATAGATACACTCATTTTAAAATTTCACCCCCCTTTTTACCCCCTTAGCGACGGAATATCCAAAAATTCTCTCTTAGCGAGCACCTACATCTTAATATGAATGTATCCCCAAAATGTCATTTCTTTATGTCCAGTAGTTTTGGCTCGGCAATGATGAATCAGTCAGTCAGACAGGACAAGTTATTTTATATATATAGACTAGCAAGATACCCGTGCTTCGCTACGGTATTATACTGAAATTTATAATTGAATGCTTATTGTGTTATATATAATCAGCCGAAATTCGCGATCTGACTGGTTTTCTGAGAGAATCCGCCAAATTTCGCGATCTGACTCGTTTTCTAATAGATTATGGCAAGTTTCCTCCCATTTTTCAATCTTTCTTTCCAGGAATCGATTTCGTACTTCCCGGGCTAGGTCCAGGTATTCCACCCGGTCAGTTGGGTCCCTAAATCTTAGCCATCTTTTCCTATAGGCCTAAGCATTTTTAATATGGATCAAATCCTTGAGGAGATCTGGCGCGGTTTCGTCTTGGGTGCCTTGGCGGTACTGAACCCACAGCCGGACTGCATTCTTAGTCATTACCCGTCCAGGACCCGTTTCCAGTACGGTCCGCACATTTGGCGATGGTCCAGAACATTATTATTATTATTATTATTATTATTATTATTATTATTATTATTATTATTATTATTATTATTATTATTATTATTATTATTATTATTATTATTATTATTATTATAGATGTTCTGGACCCCATAGCAAGATGCAAGACCGCTACTTGGCGGTAAATTACATCTGCTGCCATTGTCAATGTTGACATTGTGACCAGCACCATTATCGCGCGTAGGCAAGTGTGCGGGATTTCTGGCAATATGAATGACATACTTCCGTGTATTACTGACCTTATTATAGAGGTGAACAATTGGACGGTCAATCTCATTCCTATCGTTTATTTCAAAGGTGTTTAAATTTTTATTTATATGCTAGGAGAATCTACTGTAATCTAAGAACGTTCTCCGAAGAAAAAGATGGCTCTTGAAAATGAACCCAGGAAAGACTAAAAATAATCGGTTTATGATCAGAATAAGTACATAGAAAATCTACAGCCTGTTTCCAGTCATTCAACAGGGTCAGGAATGGAATGAATAAAGCCCCCATCTAGCGGCGACAATTGGAATTGTGCCGGCTGCCGAAGCCTGTCGCACTCCTCTGGGGCAATGGATAATGTATGACAAATGAAATGAAATGATATTGGACAGTGTGCTGGAATGAATGATGACAGGAAAAACCGGAGTATCCGGAGAAAATCTGTCTCACCTCCATTTTGTCCAGCACGAATGACACATGGAGTGACCGGGATTTGAACCACGGAACCGAGCTGTGAGAGGCCAGCGGGCTGCCACCTGAACAACGAGGCTCCTTATAAGTACATTATGAACAGTAAAATCAACTGGACTCACCTCCTTTTACACCCCACCATCGTCAAGTTTATTTACCCCCCCCCCCCCCCACAAAAAATTAAAAGAAGGCATGTTTCTTTATGTTTAAAGGAGATTCCAAACACCAATGTTCACGTCTATTACCTTCAGCTTTGGGGTATAAGTATCCCCATAAAAATAATTCACTTTATTTCACTCCTTTTCACACTCCTCCCCCCCACCCCCCACCCAAAGTGAATTTTCTGGCAAAAAACTTGTTTCTTTAATAGTAAAGGATCTTCTAAATACCAGTTATCATGACTCTAACTTTTTCAGTTTTTGATTTCTGTGTGCTCATGAAAGGAATTCAACTCCATTTTACTCCCACCTCCCAAGATAATTTCCCCCCAGAACACGTTTTTCTTTGTTTTTAAAGGAGATACAAATACCAATTTTCATGTCTGTAAAAACTTTAGTTTTTATTAGATGAAAGTATTCTCACACAATTAAGTCAATTAATTTTTCAATTCTTTCACCTCCCCCCCCCCCCACTTCATTGGATTTTCCGAGAATGTGTTGCTTTACTTTTAAAGCAGATTCCAAATACTAACATCTTCATTCTTGAGATATCAGTAGCCTAATTAAAATAATTCAACACCATTTTCAGACACTTCCACCCAAATGGTATTTTGGAAAACTAAAAATACACATTTCTTGATTTTTAATAGAGATAAAAAGTACCATTTTTCACTTCTGTAACATGTTAAGTTTTTTGAGATATACTGTACAAATTCTCATTTTAAAATTTCACCCCCTTTTTAGTTCCCCTTAAGTGGAGTTTCCAAAAACAAATCACCTATGTTTCTTTACATTTACAGGAGATTCCAAATACCACATTTTATGTCTCTAACATTTTACGTTTCTCAGGTATTCTGTAGATATAATCTTTCAAAAAATTCACCCCAATTTGTCACTCCTGCTTAACCGCCATTAATTGGATTTTCCAAAAACAAAAAGAACATGTGTTTCTTTATTTTTAAAGAAGATCCCATATACAAATTTTCAGTTCTGTAATATCTTCAGTTTCTGAGATATATGTATCCTCATTAAAGGCATTCAACCCATTATTCACCCTTTTACACGCCTCCTATTGGGATTTACAGAACACAAAATAATACGTGTTCCTTTATTTTTGAAGGAGATTGTAAATACCAATTTTTACATGTGCAGACTTTTAAAGTTTTGAGATATAGATACAGATATTTTAAAAATTCACCTCCTTTTCACCCCCATTAATTGGATTTTCCAAAAACAAAAAATATGTTTCTTTATTTTTAAAGGAGATCCCAAACACCAATTTACAGGTCTGTAATATCTTCAGTTTCTGAGATATGAGTACCGGTATCCTCATTAAAGGCATTCATCCCGTTTTCACCCCTTTTCATCCCTCCTATTGGGATTTTCCAAAAACAAAAAATTACATGTTTCTTTATTTTTAATGAAAATACTAAATACCAATTTTTACATCTGTAAACTTTCAAAATTTTGAGATATAGATGCACTCATTTTAAAAATTCACCCCCCTTTTCATCCTCCCATTAATTGGATTTTCCAAAAACAAAAAATACGTGTTTCTTTATTTTTAAAAGAGATCAAAAGTACAAATTTTCAGGTCTGTAATATGTTCATTTTCTGAGATATGAGTACCGGTATCCTGATTAAAGGCATTCAACCACTTTTTCACCCTTTTTCACCCCTCCTATTTGGATTTTCTGAAAACAAAAAAATACGTATTTCCTTATTTTTAAAGAAGATTCTAAATGCCAATTTTTACATCTGTAAGCTTTTAAAGTTTTGAGATTTACATACACTCATTTTAAAATTTCACCCCCCTTTTCACCCCCTTAGCGACGGAATATCCAAAAATCCTCTCTTAGCGAGCACCTACATGTTAATATGAATGTATCCCCAAAATTTCATTTCTGTATGTCCAGTAGTTTTGGCTCGGCGATGATGAATCAGTCAGGACAAGTTACTTTATATAACTTATATAGATTGTTTCTTCCACTTTCCTCTATGATACTTCCCAGGTAATTGAAACTCTAAGCTGTTCTCCTCCAAGCTTTATCCCCCTCATAGGTCTCTCCTTCTTTCTAGTTGTGATCACAATCTCGCTCTTTTTGGCATTAAATTTCCTTCTATATTGTTCCACCACATCTTCCCGTGCACCTGACTGTTCCATGATATCCTCTAACTTTTCTCCCCAGATTAACAAGTCATCTGCAAACATAATCACTTTCAGTTTTCTTCCCCAATTTTCCTTGCCACTTTTGTCATCAACTCATCCATTACTACAATGAAGAGCATTTCCTTGTCGTAATCCACTTTTTGCTCAAACCAGTCTCTCTCTCTCCTATTTTCACACAACTTACACTCCCATAGTACATCTCCCTCACTCTTTCTTTAGTCTACTTCTTGGTACTTTTTTCTGTAAGGCTTCCCATACCTTGCATCTACACACACACACACGCGCGCGCGCGCGCGCACGCACGCACGCTTGCACGTACGCACACAATCATTTGCTTTCTCAAAGTCCAATAAGGCCATCAGTATATCTTTACCCCACTCATAATGATGCTATTGAAGTTGTCTTACTGCAAATATAAGGTGTAAAGTGGACCTTCCCGATCTGAAGCCATACTGCTCTTCTCTTAACTTTTCTTCCACCCTCTTTCTGATTCTTTTCTCCAGAATCTTCTCAAACACCACACCTTTATACAGTGACATATCATAGTGACTCCCCTGTATTTTTTTAAATCTTTCCTATTCCCCTTCTCGAAGATAGTTATGATTATACTCTTCTTTAGGGTTCTTCTTCTCCTTCGTTACTACTTTCAACACATGATAAAGCCACTGTTTCTCTACCTCTCCTGCTGCCTTCACCATCTCAATACTCACTTCATCTAAACCTGAGACTTTCCCTCTTATCATCTTGTCCAATGCTACCTCCACTTCTCTCCATGTTAAGTATTTTTTTCTTTTTTCAGGTTTCTTCCTTCCTCCATGCTTATACTTTCCTCCTCAGTGCATCCTTCTGGTTTTAGTAAATCTTCAGAATACTCCTTCCACATTTCTTTGAGTTTCTCTTTTCCTACACTTCATTTCCATTTTTCGTGCCTTTCCTGTTACTCTTGACCATTCCATACAGTACTTTTTTATTTCCTTTTGCTATCTTCTTCCATTATGTTTGTTCAATTTTTCCATCCAATTTTTTCTTCTCTTCTGATACAATCTTTTTAGCTTCCTACTTTTTGGTCTTATATTCTTGTCTTGTCTCCATTGTCCTCCAATGAAGTCTTTATTCTTCTCCCCAACTGCCACTTTGACTCTGTCATTCCACTGTGGGATCTCCTTGCTTCATTTCCTGGTACTAGTTCTCCCTCAAACTTCTTCTGCAGCTTTTACTAATGTCTTCTTGAACCTTTCCCAGTCCTCCTCTCCTGCTTTTGTTTCATCTATTGCTAAGTTCAATCTTATTTTTTCCTGGTATTCTTCCTTGGTTTTCTTCTTCTTCAGTTTCCATATTTTGATCCATCTTTCTTGATTCTCTGTCCTCTTTCTCTCCCTCATTGACCTCTGTTTCATTACCAGTAATATGTGGTCACTATCTAGGGTCTCTGATGGTATTGCCCTTACATTTGTAACATTTCCCTTCATTTCACAATTGTAGAGCATGTAATCTGCAATGGATTTCCTAGACCAGTCACTGCTGTACCAGGTTACCTTATGGTTGTTTTTTTTTTCTTCTTGAGCCATGAGTTCCCAGCCATTGTCCAATTTCTCTTGCACAAATCCAGTAGTTTCTTCCCCTCTTTATTTTCATTGTTCCCTTCCTTCTGCTCCAGGTACATTGTTATATCCCTTCCTTTCTGTACCTATATGGACATTCAAGTCTCCCATTACTATGTTGTTTTGGCCATTCAACTGTCTCTCCAATTCTTCCTCAAAGTCATATTTATCCTGTTGTGTGCAGCCTACTTGTGGAGCATACACTTGTACTATTTGCCAGCTTTTTCCTTAAACTATTATTTTGACTTTCATCAACCTGTCACTTATCCCCTTTACTTCCTCTTTCAATCCATTTCTCACTACCACACCTACTCCTACTCCATTTTTCTTTCCTTCATCATTTACTATCCAGTACAACTAAGAAAACCATCCTGCAGCTCTCTCTTACCTTCCCCCCTCCATTTACTCTCTGCCAGCACTAATACATCCAGTTCTCTTCTTCCATCATGTCTTAACCTCTTCTACTTTTCTAGTCAGTGTTTGCATGTTCATTGTACCAATTTGTAATCCTATTTCCTGCCAGGGTCATAATCTGCTTCATCCATCTGTCTTATCGTTCCTTGTTTCCTTGAAAGTGTGTTAGGATAATTACCATAATTACTCGCGTATTAGTTCCCAGCCATCGTCCAATTTCTCTTGCACAAATCCAGTAGTTTCTTCCCCTCTTTATTTTCATTTTTCCCTTCCTTCTGCTCCAGGTACATTGTTATATCCCTTCCTTTCTGTGCCAAAAAGAAGTAAAGGGGGGTCCAATATGTGATAACCTAAAATTTTATGCAGTGAAGAGCTATAAATTGTACATATTAACATTCTACATTATTCTTTAACAAACCTATGAATGTATTTGAGTTATACTGGGTATTTTCATTGGAAGGCAGTATTTCTAAATGTAAAAGGTCAAGAAATGGTGAACACAACTTATAGACGTACATATAAAGTAAATATAATCTGTTTTAGTTACTCATATCACGTTATTCGTTTCATCTCATTAATTCCTCTGATGAGGTCGACGTCAGGAAGGGCATACGGTTGTAAAAGCTCACTACGAAGATTCGTCTCACTTCATATTCAACCCCATAGAGAATAGGGATAAGGGTATCGTATTATCATATTATGCAATATTGATAAAAAATAACTCTATGGCCAGTTATTTGTCTTTGTCAGTTGAGCAGTAGGCCTACCACACAGTAAAGCTGATCACTGCTTTCATTTTAATTGTTTTGCGCTGCCAACTTCCCTGCTACCAGTGTGTTGTCATTCCAAGTGATGTCATCTTCACTGCCATTTCATCAACCATGCACTGCAATCGAGACCAAGAGCATTCGAGGTCCGTCTTTTTGAACCTTTTAAAAATAGTTTTG
The DNA here is from genome assembly GCF_040414725.1 of Anabrus simplex. Lineage (NCBI taxonomy): Eukaryota > Metazoa > Arthropoda > Insecta > Orthoptera > Tettigoniidae > Anabrus > Anabrus simplex. The sequence goes on along the minus strand of NC_090268.1, from coordinate 377,821,445 downwards.
TTCCCAACTATAGAGTCCAAACTGTGTGAAGCTATTCCCAAATGGTTTCTGGAGATGGTCTCTGATATTTCCAGCTGGCCACTCCTTCTGAACAAAGCCGTGTTGTCGAAAGCGTACCAAACCACTAGCTGATAACTAGCATATGTTACGAGTTCTATTTCCGAGTGTAATACAAAGTGACTGGAAGCATTCTTTTGATAACTGAGGCTGTTGAAAGCCAGACCCTTATTTTTTAAGTATATTTCTTGCCTCTTCTCTACATTTATCACATCAGAATTTACCTAAAGGGCTGTAAATGGGATAAGAGAGATTGCATTGTTTAGTTTAGGTATGGTATCGCCCAGATAGTGCCAAAAGTTCCACAATGGAAAGAATAAAATTATATAACAGGAAAGTTTGCCACAGGTGTGGCGGTAATGCATTTTATTATCATAATGTTTAATTTTGTATGTTCCTTGTCTCCCATTTTTTATTAACGCATACCCTAGTATGTTTTGTTTGGCATCTCTGAAAATCGTTTAAAGTAAGTGGGGACATAAAAAATCAATATTATTATTATTTGTTAGGTACGTTGGTGAGTAAAACAATTGTGATTGGATTGTTTTTATCACATTTTAAACCTACTCCTCTCCCAAGAAACCGTATATTGGCCCGAGCTACGAGATATTTTACGATCACTTTGTTATATTAATAGGCCTAGCAACAACTGTGAATATTTCTTAACTAAAGTAAACTCGATTCCTCATCCCGAGGTGGTGCAGCTCTTTTTTTAAACAGGCCCCCAGTGGAAGGGAGTTGCATGTACCATTTTTTACTGCAAATCAACTTTCCTGTCATTCATAAATCTCTGGCAATGCAGTACCGGGAATCGAACTCAGGCTCCCGAGAATGGCAGCTAATTGTGCTAACCATTACGCTGGCGGACATTCTTAATTAAAAAACACAGACATATATACGTGACTGATGCATGCTTACAATACGCGGGTCGGACACGAAACTACCTATTTGTGCGACGTCATCAGAGCTGCAGTAGGCCTACACTACGGAGGCTGACATTTCTTAACTACAAAACACAGATGTACCGCATGACTTTGATGCGTGTTTTCTTTGCGTGGGTCATACGGATGAAACTATTCACAAATTTGTGTGATATCATCAGAGCTGCATAAGACTTGTAGCTGTTTCGAAGTGGAATCGGTGTTCTTCTTTGATGAATTACATTGGGGTTCTTGTAGGAGAGACTTTTTCTTTTTCTTTTTCTTCATCTCGAAAAGCCAAGGGGTTCTAATACACGAGTAAATATGGCATGTGCAGTAAATATTGTCTTATAGAAAGCAGGTTATTGACAGAGAGTGGATCCCTATTAGCAGCCTTTATTTCACTACGATCAGATGTAAACCATGGCTCAATCAAATACTAAAACAAATATTTCACATAATTTTAAAGAATAGAAAACTTAGCATTCAATACCATATGAAACAAACATCAAGTCTACTGTTGTCAGCAGAGTGAAACATCAAGGTATAAAAGTCTCATCTCTAGCTATTATTTAAACAATTACTTATATTTTCTTTAATTGTAACATTCCAGACATCCTTTCAGGTAATTATTCTTATCATTTATCAGTTCTACCTGTAGTTGCAGTAAGTTCTGTTTTATGGCTTCCTTTTTGACTTATTAAAAGAAAATAGGAGCCATAAATGAAAGTAATATGTGTTAAGAGATAATGGTTAAAGGCTTTCTGTTTACTCTTTGTGCAGCTGAGGCATGACATGATAGATCAAAAGGAGGGCGAAACGGAGCTTAGTGTCAAGATCCACTACGATGATATGGTGAGTAATTAAACACATGCAATGGTCATTATCTTTTAGCAATTAGACATTTAAGTACACATCATCTGATTAAAGAGAATATAGAATGGAAGTAGTGACTTTTATGCTTCAGTATCAAAAAAGTTTATGCTTCTCCTCTGTGGGTAGTGTTAGTTTGTTGTTATTCTGAATGTTCCACTGCAGACCAGAAAGGGCAGCATTTCAATTGAAGTTGTTGCACCAGTGAGGAAATATTAGCGTCATGTTCTGAAAAGTGTAGTGTTGCCCATGATAACAAGTGGCACACTATCAGCATAATATGGATTCTGTCTGCCTCCGTAGTGTAATGGTTAGCACTATTAGCTGCCGTCTTTGGAGGCCTGGGTTCGATTCCCAGTACCACCAGAAATTTAAGCATGGCAGGAGGGCTGGTATGTGGTACATGCAGCTCACTTTCATTGGGGATGTGCCTGAAAACAGCTGCACCACCTCAGGATTATGTGGATTCTGAGGGATGAAGCATCCTTGATCTGTTAAACTACTGGTACATTAAGTTCTTCTTCTCGATTGAATGGTGTTACTGAGCAAATTGACTGCACAGTTCAGGTCACATAGCTGTTAGCTTATATTGGGATGATGATGGAATCAAATCCTACTATTGATAGCCCTGAAGAAATTTTTCCTTGGTTTCTCATTTTCACACCAGGAAAATGTTGGGGCTGTTCCTTAATAATAAGCCCACAATTGCTATGAAGGTTATGCCGAAAGTTTTTAGCAGCGAGTAAACCGTAATTCTGAGGACAATGGGATTATTTTCATTTGAAAGAGCTATGTTTTTCAACCTTGGAACATGTGCACGCAACCCCTCCTAGTGGTAGTTCCTCCACAGCGAGGGAAGAAATCACAGGCAGTGCTGAGTCAGACATGGTGCAAGATGGATCTGTCGCGCCGCAATTTTCGAGCAATGATTTTTTATGATTATAAAAAGAAATTAAGTGCCGAAGAATGCCATTCTTCTTTTCTGCGCATTTTTGGTGAGGCTGCCCCTTCTAGAGCCACAGTTGGAAATTGGTTTCACGAGTTTTCAAGGGGTCGGCAATCAATTGAAGATGAACCTCGTCCCGGTCACCCAGCAACAGCTGTGACTCAAGAAAACATTGATGCTGTGAGGAAAATGATCGAAGCAGATCCACATCTTACATTTTGTGACATTGAAGGGACCTTAAATATTGGGTCAAGAGCAGCGCAGACCATCATTCATGATTATTTAGGCCTTACCAAGAGATGTGCCCGTTGTGTGCCACATTCCCTGACAGAAAGCCAAAAGGAGGAGAGAATGGACTGGCGTCATTTCATGCTAGAAAAATTCAATGAAGGGCAGTCCGAAGACAATATCGCCACAGGTGATGAAACATGGGTCTACCATTATGACCCTGAAATGAAGACACAGTCTTCTGTGTGGTGCTTTCCAGGAGAAGAAACATCCACAAAAGTTCGACGAAGTCGGAGTTCCGGAAAGAAGATGGTGGCAACATTTTTTACGAAAATGGGGCATCTCACCTCTGTGACCTTGGACACACATTGTACAGTCAATGTTGAATGGTATGTGAATGACTGTCTTCCCGAAGTCCTCGCCACTTGGAGGTCACACCACCCAAAGTCCAAGAGTGGGCACCTTCTGCTGCATCACGGCAATGCATCTGCACACAGGGCTGCCAGAACAATGGACTTTTTGGAAAGGGAAAAGTGCAAGTGTTACCTTATCCCCCCTATTCACCTGATCTGGCCTCATGTGACTTCCGTCTGTTCCCTAAGACCAAGAAAAAAATATGTGGGCAGCATTTTTTGTCAGATGAAGAGGCCATTGCAGCGTACGAGAGTGCACTAAGTGACATCCCGAAAGAAGCTTGGACTGAAACGTTTTCTAAGTGGTTTCAGAGAATGGAAAAATGTATACATGCTAATGGAGAGTATTTTGAAAAGTGGTAATTGTTGTTTCACAAATAAAAATTGTTTCTCACACTCTGCTAAAAACTTTCAGCATAGCCCTCGTACCTTCCCCATCCTAGCCTTTCCCCATCCTTTAGTCACTGAAATCCTTCAGTGTGTTGGTATGATATTAAATAACTAATAGAAATAGACAAAATAGATTGTGTTGTTTTATGTAGGTATCTAATGTATAGATTGATTGACTTCATGTTAATAGCCAAACTACTTTGAATTGAGTAGAGGTACATCAGCCACCTTGGTAAAGAATAATGCAATGTAGGCGTATTTAAAAAGTTTAGAAACCTGTACTTCAAGAAAACAATAAAACAGTCCAACCTAGAAAAAGAACTTAACCCTACATGGGCAGAAGTGTTTTATATCTGTACACAGACCGAAAATATGGCAAATTAAAACTCATCCAGAATTATAGAACACTAGTTATAAACATGAATATATATGTAATTTTAATGACTTAGCTTGAATATTGGATGTACTTCGTTGCAAAAGTGCGTAGGATATTTTTGAATTTTTTGTGGCAGTATGTTAGCTTATCCTGAACGCTGAAAGGCATAACAGTCTATAATGATAATGTATGTTAGCTTATAAAAGGCATAGGAGTCATTCCACAAATAAATGGTCAATGATCATGCCAATCAAAATCCTTATATCAGATAGTCTTGGAGATGACTAATCTTTGATTCTGCACCTTCTAGTTGGAGGTGTTACCTGTTTTTCCCGTTTGTTTCCCTCAATTACTGTTTCCTGGTGAATTATGTCAAAAATTTCTGTATCAAAAAATAGTGAAAGGTACTCTATAGGCTTGGTTGCCATGTAAGAATATGAAGGTAAAATTGGTCCTTGTTTAACGTTATATTGTATATCAGAATGGTACTTGAAGGTCCGGGGTCTGAGTTACTCACATCAGTCCATTCATCAGCTGTTTCATTCTCCAGGGCACTTGAGTCACTCTTGCACTAAGAAGACTCACTACGGAAGAAGTCCGATAGTCCGGCACGATCGGGACCGGCCCGGTGCCGGATTACTGAAAATGCCAGACTATCAGGCGGTACCTCTTACTACGATATAGGTTAAGGCGTACAGTCAAAACAGCTGTAACACGGTTTTGCAGTAAAATATTGATCAGCAAAATCATTAGTTTAATAACACACTCCTCTTTTCAATTGTGTTGTTTCTTATTGCATAATAATGCCGAAGTTCATCGATGTTTTTATCTGTAAGTCTTCCTTTACCATTTAGAGTCTTTCCATCTACAACTTCTCTTTTCCCTTCTGTCCGCTTCAATTTTTGAAGGCATGTTCCCATCCGTTTTTGAACGTGGCCCATACATTCAATTTTTGAAATCTGTTTTTTTTTTTTTTAATCATATGGCTGGCTTTCCAGTACTCAGTGTAGCACACAGCCTTCCAGACTGAATATTTCCAGAGATAGAGATATATAAGTAAGTCAATGCATAACAACTGGATTGTATCAGATACATTTGCACTATTAACTTTGAAATAATAAAAAATACACTTCCAATTGTTTTGACAAATAATGCATAAAATTGTTCAGGAGAGATCATTATTAAGAGATAATAACATTAAATATCCTGGAATGGTGCCGGACCATCAGGTGTTCCGGACTGTTGGATGCCGGACTAATGGAATTCTACTGTACTTGAATTTCCATCTTCGGAATCTTCAAATGAAAAATCACTTTCATCTACATCTGTAAAGTCCAAAATTGAAGCAATCTCTTGCTCACTGACTCTCTTCTTACTAAACATGTCGGAAAATAACTTTATAAATCACAAAGTGTCGGTCTCTAAACTCACAACGCACAGTTGACAGAACACGATAGCCATCAGCTTATAAAATGCTAGCAGGGAGATAATGAAACTCTATTCAAGGATTCAGCATATGCCTGAATCCAGAAAATCACTGATAACCTGTTGTGTGAGACTAGTTCATCAAGGTGGTGACTCACTGAAGTTCTGAGGCAGCATTACATGGAATTACCTTACACTTCTTGTGGTTGTTCAGGGTACACTGATTGCTCCAAAGTACAGGGAAGAATTTCTCCTGCCAGCATATTATCAGCACTCTAGGGAAAACTTCATCGTGATGGACGATAATTCGTGTGTTCATTGTGCACTGTTAAGACCTTCCTTCATAAAGCTGATATCCTCCCCAATGGAGTGGCGTCGCAATTCCCCAGACATGAGCCCGATGTAATCAAGCAGTTATGGTTACATTGCACAAATAAAATAACAATAATAATGTTATGAAATTTAAACACAATAAAAGAAAAGCTTAAGGTTCAACAAAAGCGTTGCAGCATAAAACATAAACAACAGGTTAGGAAAAATGACAACTACAGAATGGATGTGGAAAGCAGCATGGAACCCTGAGAGGTAAGGAACATAGCTTTTTGTGAAGAAAGAAATGTATAAGGTAATTGCCCTTGAATTATACACATTTATTTAAAGGAACAAATCAAAACACATAACAGAAAGGAACAAATAAAAATCTTAAAATAGAAAGATCTTTACAAGGAAATTTAGGATTTAGCTGCACCTGCAGACGTGCACAGTTCATTAAAAGAAATTTAATTACACAATTTGAATTCAAAGAAAATTATCCAACAATGCATGATGATAAAATGAGAGCTAATCCCAATAATAATACTTTATTAACGGTAATACCACAATCTACACAAAAGTAGGAATAAGACCAAACACAGAGGTACAGAAAACTTGCATCACTACCTAAAACACTTCAGGTAATGTGCGTAGATATTCGGTACTTGCGTAAGGTGACACAGAAATATGGGGATGCAAACCCGAGGGACATTACATTATAAGTTACAAAGTTAAGAAAAAGGGTATTGCCTCCAAAACAAGAGGTACAATCTCAGCTAAAAAGCTAAGTCATTTCAACGAATTTAGCAGTGCACATAAATCTTGAGGATAAACTCCTGCGCAAGAAAAATAAATTATTACATTTAAATGACGTTGAAAACTGAAATATAGGTAGAAACAATGCTTACCCTGAGAACAGGTTTTCCCATGAGAGAACCGAAGGAGCAACATGACCACTCACTACGATAGTCATATGATCAAAGACACAGATCCTACCTTGCTCCTACAGAAGGAACGGTGTAAGATTGAGAAACAGGAAATGGTGCAACCACCAAAGAGAACCAATCAGAAAACAGGATTTACCCTCGACTTTCACATTCACCAATTACATTAGCTCTTATTTTCTCCAATCAAAAGTCTCTTCGTTCTTGCTGATAATAAATGTTCCAGAAAAGTCTCAGTTTACGCAACAGCAAACGCACTTCCAGAACTGCACTTGTAGGTACACACTGTTTCACAAATTTTGACAACAACAAAAAAAGATATTAAAATTTACAGGTAAATGATAATTTTAAGAGTTCCTAAAACAGAATTCTTCCAAGTCCATAAGTCCAAACAAAATAAAATCTTATAAAACAACAACAAAAATTTAAACAATAAATTAAGAAATTTCAATCAATTCGCACTGCTGTCTTAACCCTTTGCCACTCCCCATTTAAAGGCAGACTCTGACAGAGTCCTTTAATTCCCAATAGGCACAGCAGCATAAATACCACCCTTTAAAAGAAAATAACTAGAAGTCAAACAAATAAAGATATAAATGTAATTTATTTTGCATTTTGTTCCTAGATGATTAGTGCATATAAATGTGTACTCAGCCTAATTTTGAATATTCACATTTTGCTCCTGATGGTATTCCAAAAAGCATCCCATCATGGACAGTGGTAGATGCACTGCTTACATTTGAATGTTGTTTGTTTGCCTCTCCAGAAGCTCATTTGTAAACACAAAGCACACACTTTGGCACGACCAGGTGTCTTCACAAGAGAATGAAATAATTTAGGGGATGGACAGCTGATGGGTAAACTTCTTTTCTTGCCTGTTTGTTTGCGGGACATGATGTTCCCAATCAGCTGTTGCACCAAGTTGCGCCGGAAGTTCAGCTTTCTGTTTCCATGAGCTGTGAGAGCTGGTCAGTTACTCATATCATAAAGAATGAAGGTAAAACAACGAATCCCATATAATTTAGAACTCCTACATATGCCCTTATTTCATCAGCATTAGTGTCTTGCCAGGTAGTATCAACATTGCCAGTTTTTCTCTAGCTCATAAATAAAATTCCGATCCCACAAATAATTAAAAAACATCTTTTTCTGAACTTCCGGAAGGTAAATCGTGATTTAAACCAGCATTGTTTTCCCATACTTCCAGTTCATCAAATCAAATATTGTGACTCTAGATATCACTCGTAACATTTCTTTGTAGCCCTGTCCCTCGATTTTCACACAATATTTGTTCACCCTGATGATTCTCAGAATCATTATCACTACTACATTCATCAGAATACAATTCTGAACCACAACTAGAAAGCTCACTATCTCCACTAACGTGTAACACATCTTAAATTTTGCATTCACTGATACCTTTTGACACAACTCCGCGATTAGACAACATAGTGGGAACTTGAACAAGAATAATCTATAACTGAAAGGCAATGTTTATAAAGTTGGTCTGCTTGAGAAATACACACAGGAAATGCTGTCAACAAGGTCCTGATAGCTTGCTGAGTCAAGGGAATACAGTGTGGTTTCACAAGACCCTTCAATATCTCTATATCTCAACACACTTCTAATGAACGCGAATGTAACGAGCGCTTTGGAGCATTCAGCACAGCAGGCAGGTGATAATAGTTGAGCTCTCTGGAGTGTTAGGGACAGTAAAGTGTTAATACTGCCACATGAAGCCACGGCATCCTGGTGGCAGCAAGTGTCACTCCGGTGGTGACGAGTGCTGCTCTGGGTTCTCTTCTCCCCTGACAGCTCGTACCCTCTGCTAGTAGCCATCCTGTTGTGACCGCACTTACCACGTTGCCAGAAGATGATCTCTCTGGAATGTTGAGAGGAGTGGACCTCAGGGTTCTCTTGGTCTGAATGGCTCATACCCTCGCTGATGACGTTGAAGTTGCTGTCTTCTTTGCCATCTCCACTTTCAGGGTGATCCTTGAAGCAATGCTCCCCATTGAGCATCAGCTGTCAGTGGATCTCGGTATCACAGAAGCTGTTGGCGATGGTGTAGGCAGCCTCTCACTATATGTTTTCCAGCATTGAGCCCCCTTATGCCTTGTGGTCTAGTTCTTCTACCACCATCATGAATTTCTACAGCATGCTATGTGATCTTCTTCAGCTGAATGTAGTAGGCAGCTGCCAGCTGGTGTTCATTGTACTGTAGTGTCCCTTGAGCACCCCGATGATCTCTTCATACACAGCACCTGGCTGGATGCTGTATAGCACTTCTGCTGCTGGTCCATGCAACGAGGCTTATGGCTCTCTCCTCCAATGTCCACTCGTGGTTTGCTACAGTCTCATACTGGGTCTAGAATATCATTCATGGTATGTTGCTGTCAAAGAAAAATCAAATATACAGCCTGAGTGGCTTGCACAGGTGCAGGAGGACCTAGCAGAAGTAGATGTCCAGGAAGAAGAGATATAGGACAGAACAACATTTAGAAAAAAGGGTTGCAGGAATGTTGGATGCAATGAAAAACCACTGACCAAGCCATGGAAATCTTAGTGGAAGAGCAAGAAAGGAGAAGCCAAAGACTTAAGGATCTTTGGTAAGAGTGCAAAGAGAAGGGCATTAGTCTGCATGATAGAAGGGCTGGTAGATTGTGTAAATATGGCCCACAGATGACTGTATCAATGAATAGATAGCAAAGCAAAGTCATCTCTGTACATACCATGAAGGCCCTTGGAGGGGTGGAAGGTAAAGGCTCCCACTATCCATAACCTCGGCACTTGATGGGGTAGAGTGGTTAGCTCTACGCCCGGCCACCTTTGCCCCCAGGAATTAACCTGGTACTCATTTTTTATGTAGGCTGAGTGAACCTCAGGGCCATGTGCACCTCCGGAAGTGGAAATCTTGTTTCTTAAATTTTACGACTTCCTGATGGGGATTCGAACCCACGTCCTTCCGGGAGAACCGAGCATGCCTTTAACGCCTCGGCCAGGCAGCCCCTCAATGAGTAGATAGATAAATAAATAAATAAATAAATAAATAAATAAATAAAATAAATAAATAAATAATAAATAAATAAATAAATGAATAATAGACACACCAAACAAGCTGGCTGTGTGGTGAGGGTCATGTAGCTGTGAGCTTGCATTCGGCAGATTGTGGGTTAAAATCCCACCATCAGCAGCCCTGAAGATGTTTTTCTTGGTTTCCCATTTTCACACCACTCAGATGCTGAGGCTGTACTTTAATTAAGACCATGGCCTCTGTCTTGCCAATCCTAGCCCTTTCCCATCCTTCCATTGTTGAAAGTCTTCAATATGTTAGTGGAACATTAAACCATTAGCAAAAACAAATCATTAGTCCATATGTTTGTAGTCCATGGATTTCTTTAGGTCCTACTCATATTCATCAATATAATAGCCTTGCTTTGTTTATTAATTCCCATTCTCAAACATTAAACTGAAGCTAGAAAGATACATGATTCTGCTCAAATAGCTTGATGTGTTTGAGATAGTGGAAAGTGATACCTTTTCTCTCATTTTATAGAGTTTAATATGAATAGTAATCATATATGATGCAAAATTTATATGCAGGAATACCATTGCTAATTAATTATCTCTTCCTTAGAAACTTCTACATTAAATATATCTTTACATTTCAGAAACGTGTAACAACCAGGCGGCACAAGTATTTTTATAATGCAATTGAGGGCACACCATTCTCATTGGGTCTTGCAATACCTGAAGGCTATGGTATGGAGGAGGTAACAGGGCAACAAGAGATAAAACTGAAGCCCATTAATGGTAAGTGGCCATTTATTTACTTTTTTTATGAATGTATTGAAGAGGGCACCATATATGGTAACTTAAGAGAAATAAGCAGAAAGAAAAGGTCATGATCGATCAGTCATTCTGAAAGAAACATGGTAGAACAGATGGGGATCACTTCTGTTTAGGTAAATTCAGAAAGCAAGTTCTACTGTTGTTTTCTTTAAATCATCAAACTGGAGATTAACTGGATCCTCAAAAAGCACTACTATAGAATGTGTAATTACAAGAAACTCCCCAAACTCAAGGCAGCACTATAAAGAAGTAATAGGTAAGGTGGTATATGAAGTAATTTTTAATCAAAAACATTATGTTCCCATGTAGAAACTATATTTCTTACTTTTCTCACTGAAGCTAAAATTGCTATTGACACTACTTTAGACTACTCTTTTTTTTTTTCATGAAATTGACATCTGTTGAAATCATGGGTTCAATGATTTGTCAATTTCTGTAAAAGGTTCAACCTGAGACACACTTTGATTAATGAAGCATGTCGATATCCTGTGAATGGTTCTAATATACAATTCATTGACATTTGAGTCTACAAATGAAATTTAATTTAAAAATTATTTTGTTAGTATTGTGACAGGATGTCAGGATCCTTGAAACTACAACGACTAATCAGAGAGGTAGCGTGTTTTACTATTGACTAAATTTATTCAACTACTATTTACAGTTACTGTATTTACAAGTTTACATGCGTCATGGTGTCATTCCCAGGGCAGTTCACTTCACAAAATCAAGACCGCCTTACCCCTTGCAAATACACTGGATCATAACCATCACCTAGGACTCACTGACTCTCCTCCAGCTTTGCTCTTTATATAGGCCCACGTAAGGTTCTCAAGAAAGTGCCTCACAGTTTCTGCTTCCAGATCATTCCGGGAACCATTCCATTGTTGGCCACTTCCAGCATCTTCTAAAGGAGCTTCCTTATCACATACCTCAACAATTTGCCAGGGGTATTGTTTTGCTCACTGCTGGCTCCATCCACCTTGTCACCTCTCGCTGGCATTGTAGCTTTCTGCTGGCTTTCCACATTCTCAGTCTACATTTCATTTCAGTACCACTGTTTCATCTAAATGAATGCCATTTTAATCTTGTGAATTTTAGTTGTAACTGCACTATAATTTTTTGTTTTTTTTTTTCTTTCTTAACCAATTTTGTTGTCAACTTTGTTAGTCCAGGCAACCTCTGTTATGGAGAAACCAGATCAACATTTATTCAGAATAAGTTTTCAATCTTTTGAATTCTGCATATGGGAGGCCAAGTGGCATCGTCACTAGCTTCTAACCAGTGGAGCTGCAGTTAGAATCTGAGCCAATGTATGTGAAATTTTTAAATGGAAAGTTATGTTTCTCTTTTTTTTTTTTCAGACTTCATGTAAAACCGGAGGTCCCATAGTTATGATCACAATATCAATAGTCACGTAAAACAATAAGCTTGCTTTGTTTTTTTATTTTTAAATTCTGTATATGTGAATCTTTCAAGGAAACCATGCCGTAAGTCATGAGTAGAGACGAGAATTATAGGCACTAAAAACAGTTGAAATAGGCAGGCAAAATAGGCATTTAAATAGGCAGTAATGTGTAAAATAGGCAACAAAACAGGCATGAAAAATTACTTACACTTTAATAACACACTCAGTTACTATAAAAGTAATTTACAAGCAATGTTTTAATGTTTTCCGGTAACAGTCTTGTTCTCCTCTCATGTATAATGTTTTTGTACTGAGAGAAAGATCTCTCAACATCACATGAAGTGATTAGACAAAACTTCAATGAAGTACTTCATCTGGTTTTATTTCGCTGACAGCGGCTGTCTTCCCAGAGGTCTGGTCAAAACTTCCCCTAACTTATTCCACAATCCTAAATGACTCCACCAGGGGCGTGCCACTCTTCTCCAACTTGGTGATTGCTCCCGGCAGCTTGTTGAATTTTGAAGATGCTCCCAATATTGCAGTGCATAGGTCTGAAGAAAATGGTTGTTGGTCGCTGCCCAAAGTGGATTGCTAAAAAGGCTGCGTTGATACTGATTTCTGTACTCGTATCAGATGCATCGCAGTATTTCTAAGTTGATATATGTGTATTTTTCTCATATTTGATCTGAAAAATAATAAAATTGACAAATTACATTGTTCCTATATCTTAAATTTCTACAGCTGGGCTAATTGGCAATAATGCTTAGTATATATCATGCATTGGTTTCATAATAAAAGGACTGTTAGAGATGATGTTTCTAGAAGTACAAAACTTCAAAATAGGAACAAGGGAATTAGTAATTTATGTGGAAATATGTCCTCAAGGATTTTCAGTTGTAATTTGGCAGTATCGTGTTGAGTTCACCGGACGAAAAATATAATAAAAAAGACGTGAAACAATACCGGAGTATGGTAGAGGAGAGATCCGTCCTTTCTGCTTGCCAAGGACACACCAAGCTGGCCGTAGCAGTATTCTTACTTATATAGAAGAATGAAAACGGTGGCACTATAAATCTCAGATTTGTGAACCTTTAATTTGTTTCTATTCGCCGGCTTTGGTCAGTCGGGTTAGCTGTCACAAAGACTATTTTCTGTTGCCTGCAACAGATCCTGCATCATGTGTGCCCACAAGGCCGCCACCCTCGTTGAAAATTAAAAACCGCATAATTTGAAATTGTCGTGACATGTATCCATAACCTTATTTTTGTCACAATTCAGCAAGACTACAGAGGGGATGCTAGAGGCTTGTTAACCTGGGAGCTTACGCCCCTCAGACTCTCTTTGCTTCCCCATCCCCTCCCCTGAAGCACAACGGTTACTAACCGGACCTCATCAATCCAGACCAACGGTCTTTTCGCTGGCCTGGTCTTGTAAAGATAGTCTTGGCAACCTTGTAAAACACGCTGAGCTACATTGGATCTGCAACCTGTGTTTCATGAAGGCTTAGCAGAAGTGTAATAGAATTTACAAGTTTTAAAAGGGAGTTTAAAAATTGCATTTCAGTTTTATACCTATATTTTCCCAGGAAACGAATCACAATTCAAAATGTATGTATGTTCAGTCCGTCAGCGATTCCGCTGGTGGGATCCTCAACAGCTCTGCCATCAGCTGTCATAGATGGCCTAGGCATCACTGAAGAGGCCTGCTATCGAAATGAGGAGTGAGGTAGTTTCCTGTTGCTTTCCTAACAATATTAAGTTTGTAAGGCTTAAGAGATCTTCCATTATCAGACCCTTCATGTCCATCCCCTAATTATTTCTCAAAAGATTGGACATCTTTCTTTCCCACTTATGATTTGTGTTAAGAGAGGATGGTTGCCTAAGTGTAGTGGTTCTTCAATGGGGAAAATGCCCTTGAAATCCACTGGGCAGCATCTGTACTCCATGTTTAGGCCAGTTGCAAAAGGCATCTGTTCCCATGTAAGGGACAGCCTAAAGAAAGCTAGGCAGTAGATATAAAATGCCCATAACATCAGGTGTAATGACGCTCAGGTTGAGGTATTTTATCATCATAACAACATGCAGTTGCCTCCTTTACGGAATGTGGTAGGGTTCTTAAAAGCTAATCTCATGCTACAGATGCACTTCCTTACCTTAACATTTAACCATGCTTACAATTTGATGGGAGTCATAATATTAGACAGAGGTGTCACTTTTCTTTCCATTACTGACTTGCTAATCATGGATTACTTACTTGAAAGTTTACTGTAGTCCATCATTGTTGTTACTTTTAGCAAATACATTCATTTCTATCTTTTCTATTTCACAGTCACAGAATATTTCAAGGGAACTAACTGGAGAGTTCATCCTGACTGGTAAGTATAGTTACACGTCATTAGAGAGTACTTGTTTTTTTTTTTTTTGCATTTTTTTAATGCATGACACACACAATATTTTGTCCCTAGGGACATGATAGGGTTAAGAACATTTTGACAATGTTCAGCAGACATGTTGAAGAAATTGATGGACTCTGTTTTACTTAAAATTTAGATGTACATAAGAGTGCAGGAGTGTTTAATGACCCATCAACAAACAAAGATCTTAAGAGATTCCAAAGAACCAGAATATTGCCTGAAAAAGTAGTTCTTTCATATGCCCATGACAATGATTTCTCACATTTAAGGACTTAATGTCATCTGGATAAAGTTTGCAACCATAAACCTGGAAGTTTGCACTTAACTAATAATACCATGAAACTGGTTACTCTGATAATTTTTTTATTATACTTTTTTCTATTAATTTTCATGTGGCACTAAAATACTGCTCCTTCGTATGCCACAGCATCAGGCAGGTACTCAATTGCCTTTGTGAGGCTGACAACTTCAAACCAAGGAATGTAAATTCTGTGTGAACCAGGAATGAAACTTAAGGCCTCCTGGTCTGTAGTTTACTTCTATAACACTATATAAAAAACAGTGATAAGTAAAATATTAAAATCTACAGAACCTTTGTGAAATGTTTTGGTAGAGACTTTAATGTGATCAATATCCATTAAGGTATTTTGAAATGATGTATTCTTTTACAAAATAATGTGCATTTTAATAAAATCTGATTTATACTAATAGTATACTGTATTTCTTTGTGTTGCAGGGTGTATTGTGAGTACAATTATGCCTCCGAAAATCGTTTCAAAACCCCTGAAGAGCAAGTCTTGCACTTCTTGGGGAGAACACACAAGCCTGGTTGGAAGTGGATGTCTATGAGACCAAGATCACCACAGCAGAAGGATTCAGGACACATGAAGAAAATGGAAAAGGATTCTTATTTCTGTAAGTGACATTTCCAAAGATCAATTGTAATTAACCTTATTGATATTCTAAGGAAACATCAAAGAATTTACAAAGGGAAAAATTAAGTGAGAGTCAAGTTTTGTAGCCTTGTGCATTACAAGTAAACCCTGTTTGTGTGAAATTCATTTCCATGCAAATTGATTGGAACATGGCAATTCCTTATTCCTTAACATTTATTATGTTAATAATATTATTGGCTTTACATCCCACTAACTACTTTTACAGTTTTCAGAGCATCTATTATGTCTTCCTTTCTGGTTTATAAGTTGCATTACACAATTTGGCATAGATACCACAAGCTTTGAGCACATATTTTTAAGTTCCTCAGACTACACTCCAAATAGATTATCTATCATGTGAATTTTTGTGGAACAGTCAAGTTTTATGAATCTCCTTTTGCAAATAGCCCTTGTATTTTCTGTCAGAGTAATCTCAAGAGAATTCCCTGACCACTCTGGCACATGAATACTGTTGTCACAGAAGAATTTCTTCTCTCTTTGAAGTGTGGCAAGGAGCCGAGTCTTGTTGAAAAATTCTGATACAATCTGGAAACATTTTCTGCACCTTACAACGTATTTTGATATACTGGTCACCTTACATCATACAGTCGATTGTCACCAAGGGTCCCAGACCTTCATGTGTGAAACTTTCCCAGAACATCTTCTTCATTGGGTGTTTTAAGATTTTTTTGTAAATGTGCTGAATTTCCTCACTTATTCTTTGCTCGGCATACATATTGAACCTTCCGCCCTAGAACATCACAATTTCTTTCATCAGAGAAAAGAACTTCCTTCCAGTGTTCAATAGCCCAATCCTGCCCACAAAAGGCATACACACTTCTCGTGTTAGAAAATTTGGAGGTTTGGAGGGTTTGCTTCCAACTGCTAAAAGTCTATGTCAAAAATTAGAAACATATCAATTTCTTGCCACTTTGTGTGCCAAGTCCTCAACACTGAGCCTGGGGTAAAATTTGCTTCCTCTGAGGAGAAAGTGGTCATCAGTTGGAGAAGGCTTCTTTTTAATTTTTCATTGCCTCCCACCACAGTTTCCATTTTTTTCCTGGGTGAAATTGAACCAGTTTGTTTGTGCCCCTGAATAATTTGATTTTGAATGCCTACACTGATACAAAATTTAGGAACTTCCTCTTTGTGTTGTAAATGAATTTGTGATATTACAATTTGCACTGTGCTTCTTGGATGAAATTATGATACAAATATAATTATAATACAAGATAACATCAAAATCCCTCAAAAGTCGGATCTAAGAATAAGCACTGTGTAGAACACTGTCACCAACCATTCACGGAAAACAAAAGGGAAATTTTGTTCCCATTAACTTGCACGGAACTGTAAATATATTATGAATAAGATGTTCTGTGAAGAACTATGCAGTCTATCTTCTTTTTTAAATGATATGAGTAAAGAAGTGGAATCAGAGATAAGACTTTTTGCAAATGATGCTTTTCTGCATAGAGTAATAAATAAGTTACAAGATTGTGAGACTGCAAAATGACCTTGATAATGTTGTGAGATGACAATAGGCAATGGGATGATGATAACCGGGGTTAAAAGTCACATTGTGAGTTTCACAAGTAGGAAAAGTCCTCTCAGCTTCAATTACTGCATTGATGGAGTGAAAGTTCCTTATGGGGATCATTGTAAGTACCTAGGTGTTAATATAAAGAAAGAACTTCATTGGGGTAATCACATAAATGGGATTGTAAATAAAGGGCACAGATCTCTGCATATGGTTATGAAGGTGTTTAGGGGTTGCAGTAAGGATGTAAAGGAGAGGGCATGTAAGTCTCTGGTAAGACCCCAAATAGAGTATGGTTCCAGTGTATGGGACCCTCACCAGGATTACTTGATTCAAGAACTGGAAAAAATCCAAAGAAAAGCAGCTTGATTTGTTGTGGGTGATTTCCGACAAAAGAGTAGCGTTACAAAAATGTTGCAAAGTTTGGGCTGGGAAGACTTGGGAGAAAGCAGACGAGGCTGCTCAACTAAGCGGTATGTTCTAAGCTGTCAGTGAAGAGATGGCGTGGAATGACATCAGTATACAAATAAGTTTGAGTGGTGTTTTTAAAAGTAGGAAAGATCACAATATGAAGATAAAGTTGAATTTCAAGAGGACAAATTGTGGCAAATATTTGTTTGTAGGAAGGGGAGTTAGGGATTGGAATAACTTACCAAGGGGGATGTTCAATAAATTTCCAATTTCTTTGCAATCATTTAAGAAAAGGCTAGGAAAACAACAGTTAGGAGATCTGCCACCTGGGCGACTGCCCTAAATGCAGATCGGTAGCGATTGCCATAACATTAGGTTTGTGAGACTTACAGATTTGATCTTGCCTAATTGATGACCCTTCTTGTCCAACACATGATATCCTCATTCTTCGACAGTTTGGAACTCTTCCTCTTCTGATTAATGTTAGAAGAGGTCAGTACCCCATTGCTGGGCTGAGTGGCTCAGACAGTAGAGCACTGGCCGAGTGGTAATTGGAGGTGCTCATATATGACAGCCTCATCTTGGTAGATTTACTGATATGTGAAAGAATTCCTGTGGGATAAAATTCCATTAAATGAATGACATTGATTACAGTATTAATAACCCCATTGTTTTTCCCCCTTATACAACAGTCATTACCACCACATAACAAGATAATTGAATCAGTGAGAATTAGCCCTCAATTAGTCACAGACGGAAATTTCCTCCAGGCCTGTTATACTTGGCATGATAGACTTTGTTATCTTCAACTGGCGATGCTATCCACCCTTATACCTTCCTTCTCACCCTGTGTGGAATTCACCATCGCCGTTTATCGGCTGTGGCAGGGAAGGGACATTTCTGAGACCATTGTCTGAGGCTGGATGTACCCTCCGTGAGCGATTAATAAGTGTGGTTCTCTATTTTCTGCATGTGTGGTTTTATTTTGTTTATTACACGTTTACAATTGTGATTTACTGCCAAAGGCCATTAGTAAGTAACATTTTATACATAGTTGGATCAATTTTAAGAAAATATACCTATCGGTCATTGCAGCTTTTATGATCACGTGATAACAATGAGCAGCTAATAAGGATTTGTTTTTCTTTACTGAATATTTCTTTGAATCTCATGCATAACTGACCTGAGCATGTACTAGCCTTATTCAAAGGTTTTCTCTCATAAATCATATCATAATGGCATTTTTGTTATATTTTTTGTAGCATGGTGGATTTACGAGAGAAAGAACGGATAAGAAACTTACTTGAAAAAATTCCAGATGAATGAGATGTTTGAGGTTTGTCGGAAGAGCATGAAGATGATGTTATAGAATTGAGTGACAACCCTTTAAAAAGCAAACAGTTCTGTAGTGAATTTGTTATCACTTCGATTTTTGACATAAACAGGGGTGGAAGGGGATTTATGCTTGGTATGAGATGTTTTCTATCACTCTTCTTTGCCCTCATAAGTACTAGAGTAACAAATGCCAATATAATTTTCCTGGCAAATAGAAATGATGACACGAACCAGAAGGGGATTTCTGAAAAATTTGTCTCACAAACACTGCATGTATTGCTGGAAGATGCAACACTTGTTACCTACATTCCATGACAGCTGAAGACAAAAAGCAACTTGTTGGAATTGAAAATGAACCACGTGCACTAAAAACGCACACCAAGGAAGTGGGTGCTCAGCTTTTTGAACCTGCAAACAGAACAGATCTTCAAGAGTGTCGTGAACATCATGCTGAAGGTTCCTGTATACAGAACGAGTGACATACTGGGTGTTGTATATACAGTAGAGGATTCTTTAGAAGATGAGAATTTAAATGAATGAAATGAAATACTTTCATACATGGCATGATCTTAGGTTCCATATAGAGGAAAGGGTATAATTAAAACATGACTGAATCAGTGACTACATTGTGGACATTTTTGCAGTTTTCTTAGGTGCAAAAATTGTATTGTTAAATTTTGGACACAAAGTTCAGCAAGTGTACATAATTTTCAGTTACTTTAGAACAAACTTCCAGAATATTTGCTCCCTATTTTTTTCAATTATACAAATTGTTTTATAGTTTAATTTTTCTTACCATTATTGGTGCAAATGACCTCTTGGTTTTCTGTTCTTAACTTAGGCTCACTTTCATCATTATTATTTTGACTTTTATGGTGCATTTCTACACATTCTAATGATTGGTTCTTGTCCCTTATTAGTATAACTTACTGTTATTTTTTCATTTCAATAAATCACATACCGGGCGAGTTGGCCGTGCGCGTAGAGGCGCGCGGCTGTGAGCTTGCATCCGGGAGATAGTAGGTTCGAATCCCACTATCGGCAGCCCTGAAAATGGTTTTCCGTGGTTTCCCATTTTCACACCAGGCAAATGCTGGGGCTGTACCTTAATTAAGGCCACGGCTGCTTCCTTCCAACTCCTAGGCCTTTCCTATCCCATCGTCGCCATAAGACCTATCTGTGTCGGCGCGACGTAAAGCCCCTAGCAAAAAAAAAAAAATTTTAAAAAAAATCACGTAAGAATATTTTGCATTTGCTTTAAAATTGATCATCAAACGTGTAAAAGGACACTGTAGTGTTTTCTGCTAAATATTATGAGCTATAGGATAAAATTATGACTCTTTCTTGAACCTGTACATTTCTTCAATGCACAACTAATGGTGGAGTAATTCTTGCATGACTTTTGAAAGATTAAAGAGAAGCAAGTGCCCTTTCCGGACAAGTCTAGTTTATTAGTGTTACCAGTGTTTTAAGTGTAGCCACATCAATTGGTGATTTAAGGAATTTACTGCCATGGTAGAAATGGGAAGAACTGGTAGCTGTTACTACAGAACCAGGGGTGAAAAGAATTAACTACAGTGGTTAGTGCCTTCCAATACCAATCAGAGCAGTGCTGACTTCAGGTGAATGTTTTTTTAATAACAATGTCTTGCCATACTGCTGAGAAATATTTCTAATACCAGGATGAATACTCTCGACATAACAGAACATCACAAGCCAAAACAGGGAGAGGTAAGGGGAGAAAACTGATTCCTGAAATCTGGAAGTGTAATGTACAGAAGAAAAGAATTTTGAAGGAATCAATATGACTGTCATAAGCCTCTACAAAAACTTTTCTCAAATCTCAGAATGGCATCAAAACATTCAAGCCTTTGAATTCTTAGCAAGGCCATAGCTACTCAGTGGCAGAGTTATAACGCATCTACTGTACATGACGCTTAGTAAAATTAACAGTTTTTATAGACAATGGGAATATTTTCTTGATGGATCATCGGGCATTGTTTCTTAAAGTGCCAGATAATATTGACACACATTAATTATTTGTTGAGTGAAGACCAGTGTTAATTCTTTAAACTGTGTGTATTCTGTGAAAAAAAAATGCTGAGAAATAATTCTAATACCAGGATGAGTACACTCGACATAACAGAACATCACAAGCCAGAACTTGGGAGAGTTAAGAAGAGAAAACTGATGCCTGAAATCTGGAAGTGTAATGTATGGAAGGAAAGAATTTTGAAGAAAGAAGCATACATTGATAGTTCTGGAAGACAAATTAAGGTGAAGGGAATTATTACTCCCATATGTGAGTGCAAGGCGTATAATTGTTGTTCCAAATGGTCTTAAAATGATCAGATGATCAGTCTTGTTCATCTATGACATCTTATGGAACATCCTAAAGTTAAATGTATGGGAAAAAAGAAGAATCTGTGGAAAGGAAAGCAAGTTTTAAATATTTTGTACTCTCCAGTTCAAATCATGTTGAAATTTGCAGAAAAGCATTCATCAATATGACTGTCCATAAGCCTCTGCAAAACCTTTTCTCAAATCCTCAGAATGGCATCAAAACATGCAAGTCTTTGAATTCTTAGCAAGGCCATAGCTACTCAGTGGCAGAGTTATAATGCATTAACAGTACCTAGCGCAGACCCACTTCCCTACCAAACCCGACACGCTCCGATCCTCAGAGCCAATCCTTATCCTGAAGTTACGGATCTAATTTGCCGACTTCCCTTACCTACATTAGACTATCGACTACAGGCTCTTCACCTTGGAGACCTGCTGTGGATATGGGTACGAGCCGGCACAACACCTCCACGTGGCCCTCTCCCGGATTTTCAAGGTCCGAGGGAAAGACCGGGACACCGCCGCAACTGCGGTGCTCTTTGCGTTCCAAATCCTATCTCCCACCGTCCTCCCGTTCCAGGAAACTCGAACGCTCATACAGAAAAGAAAACGCTTCCCCGATCTCCCGACGGCGTCTCCGTGTCCTTTTGGGTTACCCTGACGAGCTACTCATTCGAGGGGCCCGACTTGTTACGGTTCCACTGCCGGGTTCCGGAATAGGAACCGGATTCCCTTTCGCCCCTAGGGTTCTAACACTGTAGTCTCGGACCCCTTAGACATCGGATTTCTCCTAGGACTTAGGATCGACTGACTCATGTGCAATGGCTGTTCACACGAAACCCTTCTCCATGTCAGTCCTCCAGGGCCTCGCTGGAGTATTTGCTACTACTGCCAAGATCTGCACCAACGGCGGCTCCAGGCAGGCTCATGCCTAGATCCTACTGCGCTCACTGCCGCGACCCTCCTACTCATCAGGGCTTCACGGGGCAGGCCGCTGAAGCAAAACCGTGCACCCCTCATTGCCGAGCTGACGGCGGAGTATAGGCAAGACGCTTCAGCGCCATCCATTTTCACGGCTAGTTGTTACACACAGTTGTTACACAGGTGAGTTGTTACACACTCCTTAGCAGATTCCGACTTCCATGGCCACCGTCCTGCTGTCTTAAGCAACCAACGCCTTTCATGGTTTCCCATGAGCATCTATTTGAACGCCTTAACTCTGCATTTGGTTCACCCCACAGCGCCAGTTCTGCTTACCAAAAGTGGCCCACTTTGCACTCTGATCCAAGAAATAAATCTCTCGCGGCTTCAAAAATGTTTTAAGCAAGCCGGAGATCTCACCCATTTAAAGTTTGAGAATAGGTTGAGGTCGTTTTGGCCCCAAGACCTCTAATCATTCGCTTGACCGGATGAGACTCATTCGAGCGTCAGCTATCCTGAGAGAAACTTCGGAGGGAACCAGCTACCTGACACTTAGAAAAATTACAACATTTTATAGACAACAAGAATATTTTCTTGATGGATCATCGTATTGTAAAGACACGTAGAAAAGGTATTGCTGGTAAATTTTCAATGGGTTCTCATCGATATTATGATTCCAATTTTAAGTTAATGGTTATTTAACACATGGAAATGAAGAATAATTGTGCAGCCACAAGAAGAAATGGCATAACTAAAGCCAATGTTCCATGTGAGCATGAAGACAAAGATAGCTCACAAAATGCATTAGTGGCCTACAACAAGGACGGTTTAAACAAGTCAAAGATGAAATTGAGCAGTATGTGCGCAAAAAATGCAAGGACAGAGTGGCCATACCACGGCGCAATAAGCTTGTGGACATTCAACGTCCGCATTTTTATTATATATACATCACTAACCACTGAAGTCGGGTGAAGCCAATGAGTGAGACATGTAACAGCTGGTTGTACCTGATGCTTAGTAAAAGTAACAGTTTTATAGACAGTAGGGAAATTTTTTGATGGATTGTCGTGTTGTAGAGACATGTGAAACAAGTATTGCTGACAAATTTTCAGTGGCTTCTCTTTGATATTAGGATGCCAATACTAAGTTAATGGTTATTAAACTCACAGAAATAAATAATAATTGTGCAGCCACAAGAAAATATGGCATAACTAAAGCCAATGTTCGGCATTGGGGTGAAGACAATTTTTAAGCCTGGCTGAATTTTTTAAGGAAAGAGTGGTATTGCATTCAGGGTTGTCTTGCATTAGGAGAAATATGGTATTATTTCTTGAAACTTCTTCTATCACCATTATCTGGGGAACACCTGGGCTGGGTACTGGATCATTGGTCTCCATCCTCATCTCACACCTCCCAGAAGACACACGGGATTGTCATCGCTTCTGGGGTACTCTTTAGCTCTTTGTCCTGATCCACTTTGACGCTTCATATAGGTTATTATTGCAGTTAGCTCACCATACCTAAAGTCATTTTATACCTACTGTAACTGCCAGGTTTCAGTGAGGCTACCCATAACCTGGAGAACAGATGCTGCCTGCAGGATTTCACTGGCAGTTCCTCCACTGTGGAACCAGCACCCGACTAAAAGGCCTCCTCCTCCTGAAGCTGTTGGCCCATTTAGAGATACCAGTTATTTACTCTCGCCCAACACTCGGAATTGAATCGCTAGCTATATGGTCTACTCTATTCCATAGCCAGACTTAGAAGCTAATACTATCATCAAATGTTTAATTTAACTTTAACATAACTTTCTTTATGAAAAGTTCAAATGCAAATCACCACATTAATTCACCTTTAAACAACATACGACAGTCAATGAATAAAATGCCAAACTTGAACATATTTGATGAGGAGACTGTCTTCTTAGGGTCAGTCAGAAGGAAGCTCACACAGAGTGAAGGCATAAATTAAATAGAGTAGGGCCTACCATACTTGTGTACCATAAATAATTTTAGTCCTTAGATTAATTTATATTAACAATGTATATTTTAGGAGAAATTAAAATATTAAGTTGAAACACACACCACTGCCCATAGTTCGTATGATAGTATTAGGTTTCATATTTTAATTTGTATTCTATATTATTTATAACATTAGAAATAAAAAATGGAAATGTTCAGTAAGTGACAGAAATGCCTGTTGAACAATAAATCAAATAAATCAAATAAAATACACCCTTTGTATGATAAATAATTATAATGTCTGTGAGGGTTGCCAGATGATGACAGTCTGTTAAGATATCTTTTTTGTATTTCCATGTTTGTCCTGGCCTCTCTTTCATTGCTCTCTCTCTACCCACATGAGTCTGCCATTGTGTTCTTCCTCGTTTTCTATCCTTGATGATTTATATTTGTACACATGTTTGTTCAACTTCCATTTCATATAAATAAAATAAACCATTTTCAAATTCTAAATTGTCCTATACCTTAATATTGGTCATTTATTCTTGAGGAGCATCCATACCGCATTTCATCAACCTCTCAATAAATCTTTTCAGGTGACAAGACATTACTGCAGTCCCTTCTCTTCGATGCTATCGTAACAGAAGGCTTAGAGGGTCAGATGCAGTCAGCAATCAAAGAAGATAAGAAGTGAGTACACTGACTGCCCCAGCTTAACTGCACATGCACTCTCACAAAAAGTGTAGTTCCATTGCAGAAAATAATCACTAGCCTCATCAAAATTTGTTTGACACACTTTAAAATAGCACAATAATATCACTTTCTTTTGCATACATGCATGGCTAACTTCACACAGTTGTTGGCAATATGAGGCACATCACAGCATTTATTGTTAGATCTTATTAAAGTTTGGTGCACGATCACTTTATTTTATGCCGTTGTCACGCTGAAACTGGTCTCCAGCACTACACACTAGCTGAACATAAAATCTCCAAATGTTTACAAATGTATGTATCAATACAATGGAAGAGCAGGTTGTATAAGGCTGCCAGACAAATTTTCAACTGCCAATTTCTATTACAAATGTTATCAAAATTAATTAAATATTGAAATAAACCTGGTACTTTCCAGTCTTATTCCTAATATTAAAATACTTGATATGGAACTATAATTTACAGTGCAAACAGAGTAGAAGAGATGCAGCAGACATACCAAGATATATAAGTCCATTATTGCTCAGTCAGTATACATGTTAAAAAATTCACATTAAAAATACTAACTTTGCAGTAGTATCTGCTACTTATCTCAGTAGAGAGTATAAATCTTGAGGTGTTAAGAGCAAATCCAAGTAGAAAATACATGTTATAAGCAGAGAACAGCAACAATAGATTTCAGTCCCAAACATATGGCTATCACTTCCACTACCATCTATATCACACTCCTCCCTCATGTGCATAACAGAGTTCTAATTTTATCATTCATCGGTAGTTGTATAGTAAGCTTCAACCTACAATGGCCACGGCTGGTCCATAGTCCAACAGCTCTGCACTCCGACTGACCAACCAATCAGAGGACGGGTAGCCACAGCTCTACCGTGGCTCTACACCTCTGCATTCAGGAGACAAAGAGGGGCTGGTCATCACGGTCTGTTGTTCTAAGACTTGTTTCCTGTGGTTTTTCATTCTCCTGCACTAAGGCGAGTGCCAGGACAGTTCCTAGAATAGATCAGGACTGCCAACCCAGTCACCTTCTCCATACATCACCTTCACCACACCAAATCTTCCTGGCTTGAGAGAGAACGTTACCCTCCAAGAGCCCGCTTGTACCCCTTCAGGGTATGGAATAAAAATGTTTGTAATTAGTTGGTGTCATCAATACCATTAAATGCAGCGGAAACTGCAGAGACTTTCTTTTTCATTGTGAGTTTGTGCATTGAGTGAAGTTTATTACAACATGTTTGCTGCATCTCTTAGTTATCTAATATGATTTATAACATTATATAACACCATTAGTCTGAATGGATTGTGAAGTAACAGCAGTTTATGAAAAAATTATTCATCCATTATGATTTGATTTCAGTTAGAAATATTTAGTATAAGACTGATTTATCTGCTTCATAAGAATACTATCTCTTAAGAAACTATAGAGTTGTCATTTCCATCAGTTGAAGTCAAGAAAGTGTGGAGCTTCATCCCCATGCAACTAAGCAAGAAGGGGAGTTTTACTGTTAGGAGGAAAAGAAATTTCTTTTAATCGGCATTCAGGTGTGCGGAGTGGTTGATTAGGCACCTGTCTCATGTACCAAAGATTTTGAGATCAAATTCCAGGTAGTTAGTTAGATATACAAAATATATTAACTGCTGAAGAAACATCAGATGCATAACAATATTATTTCAATAGCTAAATGTTAGTGTATTTCTCCATGTTATTAAATACATCAGTAGATATACCAATAAAGATCAATCATTATACAGTATCAGAGGAGATGGGTGAAAGCAAACAAGGGTCACATTTGCAACAACATAGAGAGGAAAGAATTTAAACAGTCACAATGTAATTTTCTTTAAATACTAATCTATTTACCTAACATGGTACTGCTTTACATCTGTTTATCTCTGCACTGTGTTATAGACATAAGATGTTGCTGAATGTAGTAGGTACATACATAAATTATATGATAGAAAAGGAGGGAAAATAAGAATAACTAGAGATGAGTGGAATAATTGAATAACTAGAGATGTAACTGAAACAGCAAGCAAAAGGGAAAGCATCCTCAAATACTTGTAATCCATTAATTTGTTTTATTATAGGATTTAAGGGCCTGTCTACTGGTAATATAATATTATTTAAGAGAATTGAATTTACTTCAGTGCAGCACACTGGAAATAGAGAAGATAGAATGTTATTCGGAAGTTGAGGGATCAGATCAAAAATTAGATGGATGGCTTTTCCGGCGTTTGCTCTATTAACCAGCGTTTTGTCTTAGGTCTGACACTAGACTCTTCAGAGTGGGATGTGTCAGACCCTACCCACTGATGCTGGGGTGTATGCAGGTGAACTTATCAGAAGCTTATTTATGAAGCACAGTCTGATAACTGCATACGGGAGATAAAACTCCACAATGGAATTAATGCCCGCCTAGCAATTCCAAATGGAAATTCTAAGTTCCCATGGAGGGAATTCCCTCCATGGGAACTTAGAATTTCCAGTTGAGGGATATCCATGCTAATAAGGGAAGTATCACATCTTTCACGCTGAAGCATACTTTGAAATTTTGATAACAGAAGTTATGTACCATAAGAAGACAATATAAAAAAAATTTGCTGCATATTTAAACTGCAAGGCCTTGAAATCAAACCAGGAATTCTGCAATGACAACTCAGTATGCTGTGCAAATGGACATCTCTGCATTAAGTGGAGTGGAGCATGGAATAAGAATGCAATCAATCAATCAATCAATCAATCAATCAATCAATCAATCAATCAATCAATACTGATCTGTATTTATGACAAGGTTGCCCTGGTGACAGATTCCCAATCTGTTGTTTTCCTAGCATTTTCTTAAATGATTTCAAAGAAATTTGATAATTATTGAACATCTCCCTTGGTAAGTTATTCCAATCCCTAACTCCCCTTCCTATAAACGAAAATTTGCCCCAATTTGTCCTCCTGAATTCCAACTATATCTTCATATTGTGATCCTTCCTACTTTTAAAGACACATTCAAACTTATTCGTCTACTAATGTCATTCCAAGCCATCCCTCCATTGACAGCTTGGAACATACCACTTAGTCGAGCAGCTCGTCTTCTTTCTCCCAAGTCTTCCCAGCCCAAACGTTGCAACATTTTTGTTACACTACTCTTTTGTCGAAAATCACCCGAAACAATTTGAGCTGCTTTTCTGGAACCATACTCTAGTTGGGATCTTACCAGAGGCTTATATGCCCTTTCCCTTACATCCTTACTACAACCCCTAAACACCCTCATAACCATGTGCCTATATTTACAATCATATTTATGTGATTACCCCAACAAGGATCTTACCTTATATTAATACATAGGTACTTACAGTGATCCCCATAAAGAACATTTAACCCATCAATCCAGTAAATGAAACTGAGAGGGCTTTTCCTATTTGTGAAACTCACAACCTGACTTCTAACCCTGTTTATCATCATACCATTGCCTGCTGGCCATCTCACAACAATATCGAGGTCATGTTGCAGTTGCTCACAATCTTGTAACTTATTTACTACTCTATTCAGAATAACATCATCCGCAAAGAGCCTTACCTCTGATTCAACTTCTTTACTCATATCATTTGTATGTATAAGAAAACATAAAGGTCCAATAATACTGCCTTGAGGAATTCCCCTCTTAATTATTACAGGGTCAGATAAAGCTTTGCCTACTCTAATTCTCTGAGATCTATTTTCTAGAAATATAGCAACCCATTAGTCACTCTTTTGTCTAGTCCAGTTGCACTCATTTTTGCCAGTAGTCTCCTATGATCTACCCTATCAAATCGCGATACAGTCCATTTGACCTCCTGAATCCAAGTTATCTGCTATATCTTGCTGGAATCCTACAAGTTGAGCTACAGTGGAATAACTTTTCCTAAACCCGAACTGCCTTCTGACTAACCAGTTATTAATTTTGCAAACACGTCTAATATAATCAGGAAGAATGTCTTCCCAAAGTTTACATTCAATGCATCTCAAACTTTTTTTTTTTTTTTTTTTTTTTTTTTTTTTTTTTTGCTAGTTGCTTTACGTCGCACCGACACAGATAGGTCTTATGGCGACTATGGAACAGGGAAGGGCTAGGAGTGGGAAGGAAGCAGACGTGACCTTAATTAAGGTACAGTCCCAGCATTTGCCTGGTGTGAAAATGGGAAACCACGGAAAACCATTTTCAGGGCTGCTGACAGTGGGGTTCAAACCTACTATCTCATCTCAAACTTACTGGCCTGTAATTTTCAGCTTTATGTTTATCACCCTTTCCTTTGTACACAGGGGCTACTATAGCAATTCTCCATTCACTTGGTATAGCTCCTTCATGCAAAAAATAATCAAACAAGTACTTCAGGTATGGTACTATATCCCAACCCTTTGTCTTTAGTCCCCAGAAATCTTATCAAGTGCAGTCACTTTGCTAGTTTTCAACTTTTGTATCTTATTTTAAATGTCATTATTATCATATGGAAATTTTAATACTTTTTTAACATTAGTTACCTCCTCTATCTAGACATTATCCTTGTAACCGACAATCTTTAGATACTGCTGAGTGAATACTTCTGCCTTTTGAAGATGCTCACATACACACTCCCCTTGTTCATTAATTATTCCTGGAATGTCCTTCTTTGAACCTGTTTCTGCCTTAAAGTACCTATACATACCCTTCCATTTTTCACTAAAATTTGTATGACTGCCAATTATACCTGCCATCATGTTACCCTTTGCTGACTTCTTTGTTAGATTCAGTTTCCTAGTAGTTCCTTCAATTTCTCCTTACTTCCACAGCCATTTCTAACTCTATTTCTTTCCAATCTGCACCTATTTCTTAGTCTCTTTATTTCTCTATTATAATAAGGTGGATCTTTACCATTCCTTACCACTTTTAAAGGTGCAAACCTGTTTTTACATTCCTCAGTGATTGCTTTAAACCGATCCCAGAGCCTGTTTACACTTTTATTTACCGTTTTATACTGATCATAGTTACTTTTTAAAACTCCCTCATGCCTGCTTTATCAGCCATTTAGTACTGCCTAATAGTCCTACTTTTAAGACCTTCCTTTCTGTCACATTTATTTTTAACTATGACAAAAACAGCTTCATAATTACTAATACCATCTATTACTTCAGTTTCTCTATAAAGCTCATCTGGTTTTACCAGCACCACATCTAGGATATTCTTCCCTCTAGTTGGTTCCATCACTTTCTGAATCAGCTGTCCTTCCCATATTAACTTATTTGCCCTTTGTTGGTCTTGCTTCCTGTCATTCGCATTAAACCTTCCCAATTGACATTTGGTAAATTCAGATCTCCTGCTACAGCCACATTCCTTTCCAAGTCATTTCCTACATAGCTGATTATCTTATCAAATAATTCTGAATCAGCATCAGCACTACCGTTTCCCGGTCTGTACACTCCAAAGGCATCAAGTTGCCTATTATCCTTAGAAATTAGCCTTACACCTAGAATTTCATGTTTGTCATCTTTAACTTTTTCGTAGCTTACAAATTCTTCTTTCACCAGAATTAATAATCCCCCTCCTACCATTCCTATCCTATATCTACGATACACACTCCAGTTCCGTGAGAAAATTTCTGCAACTATTATATCATTTCTCAGCCATGATTCAACTCCTATTACAATATCTGGTAAGTATATACTGTATCTATTAAATTAATTCTATTCCTTTCTTTACAATGTGCCTACAGTTCAACACTAAAATTTTTACGTCATCTCTACTTGACTTTGAGATCCGTGTGCCCTTATCACCACTCCCTAGACCACCCCATTTCCCTGAATGTACCTCCTCCCTATAATCCTTCGAAACAAATTTCCTAACTTATACATAACAATGCAGTTTAAGTGAAAGCCATCTGAGCACAGATCCCTATCTCCTACCCACCCATTAGAATCTAGAAATCTCACTCCCAATTTACCACATACCCACACCATAGTCTCATTTAAATCCCCAATCACCCTCCAGTCAGTATCCCTCCTACACAGTATTCCACTGATAACAATCTCCACTTCCTTAAACATCCATGCTGCATTTACCAGGTCCCACACATCCCCAACTATGTTGGTATTTATACCAGCTTGCCTTACATTGTTGGTACCAACGTGAAACACTACCACCTTTTCCTTCCCCTCCTCCTTCTCTTCTACTTTCTTCAACATCTGCCTCAGCCTAAATCCTGGAAAGCACTCTACTCTGGTTGTCTTTCCTCCACACACTTTCTCCACACATCTAACAATGGAATTCCCCATGATGAGATCCTCAACCTTACCCACCTCATTTGATCCCCTCCCCTCCTGGTCAGCCCTATGTTTACTGACAGCTGCAGAAGCTAGTTCCTCCTCCCTTTTCTCCCTCTCATGACCTTGTGCAAGAAGATAATATGCTCTGTATTACTACCACCTTAATGTCCGGCTCCATAGCTAAACAGTTAGCATGCTGGCATTTGGTCACAGTGGTCCCGGTTTGATTCTCAGCAGGATCAGGAACTTTAACCATAATTGGTTAATTTTCCTGGCTTGGGGACTGGGTTTATCTGTCTTTTTCACCATCATTTCATCCTCATCACGACACGCAGATCGCCTACAGGCGTCAAATTGTAAACCCTGCATCTGGCGAGCTGAATTTGTCCTCGGACACTCCCGGCACTAAAAGCCATACACTATTTCATTTACTACCTTATTGTTTCAATCAGTGATAAAAGAAAAGCAGAAGTGACTAATGTCAATTGAATGGAGAAAACATAAATTCATTTTGCACTATGCACAACTTATAATCTCTTCATTGCCACACTGTTTTCCCTTTGTTTCCAAGCAATATGTCACAGGCACTACAAATTCACAAGGTCATTTTGTTGTATAACTTCTTGCAAGCCAAGAATATTTTTATCACGTGCTGGAAGCTGAGGATTGAGGACTGATAGTGTATAAGAGATTGTAATTTTAGGATTCTGTCTCTGTTGAAAACATGTTCATGAATGTTCTCGTCCAACAATATTATT
The DNA here is from genome assembly GCF_040414725.1 of Anabrus simplex. NCBI lineage: Eukaryota > Metazoa > Arthropoda > Insecta > Orthoptera > Tettigoniidae > Anabrus > Anabrus simplex. The sequence continues at coordinate 377,789,697 of NC_090268.1, read as the reverse complement.
TTTATAAGGTGACAATAAAGAGCTTTCCACTGCTGGGAGGGAAGGAGCCTTTTGTACACCATTGTTTAAACTCTCTCTTGTCCATTTTTACTGATTTTGTGCCAGTAACAATAATGTTATCAGCTTTAAATAATATTTTAGAAACTGTTGGACCAAATATCCATGTCAGTTTCTTAAGCACAATGAATAGTTTGGGAAATAGAAATCTATCTATGCTGACTATAGGTGTGATGGTGTGTGAATATGTCAGTGTAGTAACCGATTGGGCTGTTGTGTGTGTTTTTCTCCAACCAAAGGTAGAGTTCATTTTCATTACATTTTGTGCTCAAATCCACTTTAGTCTGTGTTGTAAATGGAACAGGGAGTTTAATGGGTAAATCACTCCCTGCAAAATTCAAGAAATTCCTCTGCAGCTTTATCCTTTTCTGCTTCACTGTGAACATAGAAGCTCAAAACAAGTTTCATAATTTATTTGCTCATGACTATGTTTTTTCTTGAATTGACTGATCCAAGTTGGAGATGCACAGAAATCTGTATTTTTGGTATTGAATAATCATTAAATTAGCAAGGTTCACTGTCATAAGTCTTCATCACTCACACTTTATTTTGCTCTTCTTGCTTCTTCAAAGCAAGAGTATATTTTTTCATTTTTTTCGTTATAAATAATTAATGGCATATGGCCTAAGGAGAGGCCTGGTGCAGGTCTTTTCCTAGTAAACGGCCTATAGGCAACCTGTATGTCTGTAAGAATGGGGCCCTACCCAGTGGCGAAGCTATTAGTTAATTAATGGGTAGGCAGGAAATATTACCTTAAAATTTTTTGTCGAGGAGTTCCATAAGTCGAGTTTTCTTGGTTGTAAAATGGTCAATCACACGGTCCTTCAATTCTTGATCACTCATCAATTGCTTCACAAGCATTTTCTCGATAGAAATGGTACTAAGACTGCTGAGTCTTTCAATGTTCATTGAATTACGCAGAATTGTTTTTTATCCTCTTCAGAGTGATCATACTCCTTACAGAGGAAGCCGTGGCCACAGGAAATGTTTTTTTGCTAGAGGCTTTACGTCGCACCGACACAGATAGGTCTTATGGCGACGTGGCCTTAATTAAGGTACAGCCCCAGCATTTGCCTGGCGTGAAAATGGGAAACCACGGAAAACCATCTTCAGGGCTGCCGAAATTGGTATTCGAACCCACTATCTCCCGGATGCAAGCTCACAGCTGCGCGCGCCTAACCGCACGGCCAACTTGCCCGGTACAGGAAATGTCAATATTAAATTAATCAAGTTGACACTTCCTCATACACTGGTTCAAGGTCATTGAGGACAATATAATGTAATTTTTTTGAGGGGACAAATGTTTTTCTATATCGGAATAAATGTTAATCAATTCATTTTCCAATCTTTCTCTATTAAAAAGGGGTAAATGTTCATAAGACTGCTCAGTTTAATAGCAGGGAAGCTCTCTTTGTAAACTATGAACTGATTTGGATCTAACAACTCAACAAACCGGATGCTTTCAAAATCGCCAAACCGTATTTCCATTTGCATAATTAAGGTGTCACCACCAAACAAAACACACATGTAACGAAAAAGGTTCTTGCTTTCGGAACAGGCTGTTAACCACGAATATCGTGTATACCAAGACTTAGAGCCAACAGACGGGCAGCAACCAACTCAACAGTAGTTAAGAAATAACAACTTCCACTTACATAAAACTTATTTCTGCATCTGTTGACATTTTCTGGCAAGGATTCAGCCATATTATTACCTACCGGTGCTAACGGCCTCTTACAATTTTTCAATACACGCTTCTGCCTTACTTACTACGAATTTCATCAGCGGCCTTGAAAAGATTGTATTCATGACAATCAAGTTTATGCTTGTGTACACGCCCTCATGTCGTTGGCTTTTTATTACTACCACTTTGATTTTCCAATATTTTATATGAACTGTTTTAATTCGAATTTTAATAGAAGTTTTAGTCTCCGACAAGATTATAGTTTAATCATAAGACAGTTTTCCATTAGCATCTTTTTATTTTATCATTTTTCACAATTTTATTGTTCCAAATTTTAATAACAGACTAAACTTATAACTTCCACTTTTTATTTTAGTTGTATTTTTGATGATTGTATTTAACTTCCACTTTTAATTTAGTTGTATGTTTGATTATTGTATTTAGGCTGAAGATGCCCTTAATTGAGGGCGAAACATGTCCTATGTAACTAAGAATTTAATTATGTAACAACTATACGTGAAAATATAAGTATTGAATAGGTGGAATAAAATAAAAACACCTTTATCATTGTTGAACTGTTAAATTTTCAATACGGACCTAAAATGAGGTTTATAACATGTAACATACCACTTAATCGAGCAGCTCATCTCCATTCTCCCAAATCTTTCCAGCCCAAACTTTGCAACATTTTTGTAACGCTACTCTTTTGTCGGAAATCACCCACAACAAATCGAGCTGCTTTTCTTTGGATTTTTTCCAGTTCTTGAATTAAGTAATCCTGGTGAGGGTCCCATACACTGGAACCATACTCTAGTTGGGGTCTTACCAGAGTCTTATATGCCCTCTCCCTTACATCCTTACTACAACCCCTAAATACCCTCATAACCATGTGCAGAGATCTGTACCCTTTATTAACAATCATATTTATATGATTACCCCAATGGAGGTCTTTTCTTATATTAACACTTAGGTACTTACAATGATCCCCAAAAGGAACTTTCACCCCGTCAAGACAGTAATCAAAACTGAGAGGACTTTTCCTATTTGTGAAATTCATAACCTGACGTTTAAACCCATTTATCATTATACCATTGCCCACCGTCCATCTCAAAACACTATCGAGGTCATTTTGCAGTTGCTCACAATCTTGTAACTTATTTATTACTCTGTGCAGAATAACATCATCTGCGAAAAGCCTTATCTCTGATTCCACTTCTTTACACATATCATTGATATATATAAGAAAACATAAAGGTCCAATAATACTGCCTTGAGGAATTCCCCTCTTAATTTTTACAGGGACAGATAAAGCTTCACCTACTCTAATTCTCCAAGTTTTATTTTCTAGAAACACCATGGCTTATGGCTAAAGATTCATACAAAACTCCGTTTGCTTGATTGTTTTCCAAGTAAACCAAGGGTCAGGTTGAAAGGCTTTCCAAGAAGAAAAGTCCTCTAAGTTTTAATTACTGTGTTGACGGAGGGAAAGTACTTTACAGGAATCACTGTAAATACTTAGATGTTAATATAAGGAAAGATCTTCATGGGGGTAATCACGTTGATGAGGCTGTAAATAAAGTTTACAGATCCCTTCATATGGTTATGAGGATATTTAGCAGTTGTATTAAGGATGTAAAGAAGAGGGCATGTAAATCTCTGGTAAGACCCCAATTAGAGTATGATTCCAATGTATGGAACCACATCAGGATTACTTGATACGAGAACTGGAAAAGATCCAAAATAAAGCAGCACAATTTGTTCTGGATGATTTCTGACAAAAGAGTTTCAAAAATGTTGCAAACTTTGAGTTGGTAAGAACTGGGAGTAAGAAGATGTGCTGGTTAACCAAGCAGTATGTTCTGAACTTCCAGTGGAGAGATTGTGTTGAATGATATTATTAGAGTGGAGCTTTTAAAGACAAGAAAGATCATAATAAGAAGATGAGGTTAGAATTCAAGAGGACAAGTTGGGGCAAATATTAATTTACAGGAAGAGGAGTTTGGGAATGGAATAATTTATCAAGGGAAATGTTTAATAAATTTCCAAGTTCTTTGAAATAGTTTAAGAAAAGACTAGATAAACAACTGACAGGGAATCTGCCACCTGAACGACAGCTGTAATGCATATCAATGATTGATTTATTGATTGATAGTACCTTTATTGCTTCCACTTTGTAACTCCCTGGTTGAAATGAAATTCAGCCAAATGGTTGGTAGGGCTAAATATACAATACCATCATTTATCTTGCTTTTCAACTGTCAGCTTCAAACATATTCTCCTGTGTTTCATTAATATTCGAATATGGTCCAATATTTTTCTTGACTCTTCATTTCCACCAGAAGAATGTTACATAAACTGATCAAAGTAGGGAGCTATTCTTCAGAATGGGTTTGTACTGTACGCAGCAATATAAACACCACTGAAGTGTTATTTAATTACTTTGGTACAATACGGTATGCATTCAACATGCTGATGAACAACGGTTGTTGTAAGGATACAAAAAATGACGTTATCTTCTCATGTAATTCAGGAATGTGTGTAGTTGGGTCATGTATATATTAAAAGAGTTTACTAAACACAGCTTTGGCAAATCCGTCCGTCCGTTCTACTGGACTGATGTGCTTCATTTAAGTTTTATTCTCTCTGGAATTACCTGCCGGTGAATCATGAGGCATTGATAGATCTCTTAAGTTCAGCCAACTTTGAGTAATCATAAAATCAAATCATTGAATGATTATTCCAATAATTGCAGGTGAAGGCTTACCCTAACCTGCAATACATTCTGTACTTAGCAGGTTGCTAAGCAACTAACACTTTCATTAATATTCTGATAGATGTGATTTTCATCCTTAGTAATGTGATTGCATGCAGACAAGTTTGATTATTACCTGTGAAGCTAGAGAGTATACACGTCTCTGATGATTGAAGAATACTATTCTCTGCTAGATACTCTTTGATTCTCTGACTTCCTCCAGCTTCTGGATATACTCAACAGATGGCAGAACATTCCTAATAACTTACATGCCGCTAAGAGAAAATGGTCGACATATGCACAAACGGGAAGGTATCAAGTTGACTAGCCTTCTGTATGACCATTAACAAAGCACAGGGACAAACTCTTGAAAAAGTAAGTGCCTACTTACCTGAACCAGTACTCAGCCACGGCCAATTGTATGTTGCACTATCTCGGGCAAGATAGTTTGAAAATGCTGAGATCCAGATGTAGCCGAATGGTCGAAGCACAGAGAATATTGTATGGAAAGAAGTGTTATAAACTACATTACTGGTATTAAATGTTCATAAAACTATTGAAAAAGGCAGGCAAAACAATATGATTGTGACAGGCATATCAAGACGAGTTATCTGACCTAATTATAAGGAATGCTGCAGAGCAACATGGATCCGCTAGTATGTCTTGAAAACTGATTCTTTCAGTAGATGTAGGCATCTGGGGCCATGAGATCTGGTGAGCAACAAGGGTATGGGAATGAAGTTCCATAAGAAATTAGGCAATCTCTAAAGTGTCTTCACAGAAGGGTACGTGACTCCCCCACAGTGGGAGACTGTAACACCTGTTAGAGAAGTTATCCATGATTCTCGTTTGTGTTTATGGTTCATGGGAGCCCTATTGTTCCCTTTTTGTTGACATAAGACCAATTTCATAGTACAAAACTTGTCAACGACAGCTAATGTTGTTTTGATATACGTTACCCCATTAAATTGCTCCTCATACTGTTCTTTAACGTGAAGCAAACTCGGCCCATTCCAATGCCCGCTCCATATGACTGGAAATAATGTTCCATGATAAACACCTTCTTCTTTGTTGTGAGAACCATAAAAGCAGAAATCAACACAATACTGAATTCACAATATGTCAAATTATTATATACAAGTAATAAATACTTCATTGCTAGAGACACATGGACAGCAGATGAGCAATCATTTCATTGAAGCTTGTTTGGCTGCATACTGTATTTATTTTGTAAAACAATGTCTTCTTCTTCTTATTCTTTGTTTTAGCCTTTATCCCACATAGCAGGGTCCTCTGTACTGCACATGACTTGCTACTTAACACAATCTTCAGTGTCCTCAGCTGTCACTCTGACTCTGATCATATCTTGATGACATGACTGTTTCTCGGGCCGTCCTCTTGGTCTGTGCTCTGGAGGAGAGATTTGAGCACAGTTTTAACAACAGAATTGCTGACATTCCAGATTACATCACTGTACCATTGTAGGTGAATTCTCACATTTTATCCAGTATGGGGGCTACACCAAATTGTTCTCTAATATCTATGTTCCTTATGTGGTCAAGTTTGGTATGACCTAGCAATCAGTGTAGCATCCTCATTTCTGTAACGTAGACCTTCTCTTCTTGTTTTCTAATAATGGGCCATATAGCAGCACAGGTCTCACCATAGTCTTGCAAGTCTGAGACTTGAGGTAAACAGGCAGTTTATGGTCACAGAGAACCCATGTACCTTTCTGCCACTTCATACAGGTGATACTGACCCATGGAGTGTCCGTTAAGGCACTACAGTCAGATGTGAGATGGGAGTCAAGGTAGCAAATATCAGACACTTTAAGTTTGCAGCCATCACTGGATTCTGTTCCTTCTGTTTGCTCTCCACACTCAAGATATTCTGTTTTTCTAATATTCAGACATAATCCATGTTCATCAAGGTGGTTTCTCCATGCTTGGACTCATTATTTTAGTGTAGGTCTTAACTCGGATGCCACTATCACGTCGTCAGTGTCAACAAAGCCAAGGGGTGCAGTGTCTGTAAATCCTTGGTAACTGTGTCCATGCAGAGAATGCGATATATATCGTTTGCCTCATGGCATCATTTGTTCTGCAGCCCTTGACAAAAAAGATAACCCCTGGTCATAGGAAAGATTTTTAATTGTTCTATTTTCACTATCTGAACTAAATACACCATCTCTATCATCAGAGTTATCAAGAATAACTTTATTATTATTATTATTATTATTATTATTATTATTATTATTATTATTATTATTATTATTATTATTATTATTATTATTATTATTATTATTATTATTGTTATTATTATTATTATTATTATTATTATTATTATTGTTGTTGTTGTTATTATTATTATTATTATTATTATTATTATTATTATTATTATTATTATTATTATTATTATTATTATTATTATTATTATTATTATTATTATTATCTACGATCTCTGACTGGTTCATCATCTTCTCATTGATTATGCATGAAACCAACTATTTTATGGATGTATGAGTCTCGTATACACTCAAAGATCTTCAAGGTATGGCTTAATAAATGAATCAGTCTGTTGTTTGAGCATTCCCTGACAGCCTTCTCCTTTTCCAATTGGAACGGTAATGCTTGTGAGCTACATCAATGGTACCTGGCTTTCATTAACCATTCTGTTGAATAGGGCAGCCAGCAGTAATGATTCTTCTTGCTCCAAAAGTTTCCAGATCTCAGCTGGTCTATCATCCAGACCTGTTGATTTTGGCAATAACACTAGTCACTTCTACCACAGTGATGATGGGTACTTCTCCAGGCACAGCTAATTCATTATGGATTGGAGGATGTTTCATACACAGATTGAATGGAACCAAAGATTTGAAATATAGTAAACTAAAGGAATCTCACATTTCTAAAAGTGACTGGTTCATCTTCTCCTCTTCTTTTTTTTTTTTTTTTGCTTTACGTCGCACCGACACAGATATGTCTTATGGCGACGATGGGATAGGAAATGCCTAGGGAGTGGAAGGAAGCAGTTGTGACCTTAATTAAGGTGCAGCCCCGGCATTTGCCTGGTGTGAAAATGGGAAACCACGGAAAACCATCTTCAGGGCTGCCGACAGTGGGGCTCGAACCCACTATCTCCCGATTACTGGATACTGGCCGCACTTAAGTGACTGCAGCTATCGAGCTCGGTCCTCTTCTTTTCTTGAGTCTTCCCTTTATCGGAGTGTTATGGTTAGTTACATCCTTAACTGTGCCAAGAAAATAGGCTTCTTAATAATTCCTCTGTTACTGTATTATTAACTGATGTAGAAAATTCAGATACTTATCAGATATAATGTTATTATTGCTCAAATTCAACTACTGCATTTATCTTTCACTTTTTTTTTATCTGATTTTGTCAAGATTTCTTTATGGTATCAACTTTGCTGACATTCTTAGTAACCTGTGTTTGCTTCTGGAGAGAAATGACCATGTCTAATTCAAATTGAAATGCATCAATCTCTTACAGATAGGGATTTTAGATTATGATAATAATAATAATAATAATAATAATAATAATAATAACAATAATAATAATAATAATAATAAAAAGAAGAAGAAGAAAATTATTCTTGATAACTCTGATGATAGAGATGGTAAATTTAGTTCAGATAGTGAAAATAAAATACATATTAAAAATCTTTCCTCAGACCAGGGGATATTTTCCTTCTTCAGAGGTTTTTTTTCTGAAAACCACAGACTTTCTTTAGCCTAGGAACCTGTACACTCTAAATCCAGCTGAGAGTGTTGGTACAAGTTTGAAAGCAATTGATGGAATAATTAATTGGAGTAATAAAGCAAAATGTTCTCTAGCACATTATTGAGAATACATCAGGCTTGATATAAATAGATAAATTACAAGCAGATTGAAAACTGAATGTATGCAAGGTAGAAGTCAGAATTAAATACAATAGGTTACTAGGAGTTGGATAATCAACAGTTCATGAGAGTTGATTACGCATAATAAGGACAACAGGTAAAGGGTCAGGAAGTGCTAGAATTTCTTCTCCTTATGTTTTATGTATACCAACAATTGTTATCAAACACATTATTCCCTTTATCCAGTACACTCTTCCCTTCCACAAATGTAATTCTGTATAAGAGCTTTCTGTTGTTTCCATAAGTAAAACTTATTTTCTCCCACTCTTTGATTATATTGATACTCATTTTGTACAAATACAAAACATTTAAAAATGTATTATATTTTCTCTTTTCTAAACAGTTTTTTTTACGATAATAGATATACATTTGTGGGTTCATAAATGAGAGAAATTATGAAGAAATGTAATAGTAAATACAATTTGATTGTTTATTTAACTGACACTGGGAAGCTAGATTGGAAAGTAATTAATATGTGATTAGAATTCAGCCACCTGGAGGAATTTGAGTAAGGTGATAATAACTGAGACCATGGTTTAGTTTTTCAATATCATAAGTTGTATTTATTTATATGAAACACAGAAGAGAAACACTTTCAATTTTAAAGAATAGTGTTATGATTTATATAATAATACAATGAACTGCAAGTTATTAATAACGAGAGAATATTTTGTTCTCAGTCGGACTGCCCTAGAGACTAAATCCATTACTAAATCACTAAACTCTAGGTGCACAATTAAATGATTTTTCACTACCACATTCCATTGGAATGTTACAAGAACAGCTGTTTTTACTACTGCAAAATGTTGTCTGACAACCATTCTACACCTTCCACATCACATGTATCATGGTACATACTTTGGAAAACAGAATGATTCACTATTTTACAAGTATACATCTAAAAATATGAGGGTTGGTCTTTAAGAAAAGTAATCTCTGTAGGGAAATTTTGCTTGATTTGAAAATTCATGGAGTTGTCTAGTACAATTTACTTAATAAAAATTTATTTGCTAATGATTTCATTGTTGATAATAGCCAACCATCATATTGAAATTCAAATACCTATGCAAAATAATTTTATGAAAGGAGAGAGTTTATTCTCTGCACTGAATATCCAGCTATACTGTTAAGGTGAACTGTATTACATTTGTACACTGTCCAGTAATATATTGTTGAAAACCATTGGAACTGCTAATACATTTTCAGCCTACAGTTAGTAGGTTTAGTTGGTTTCCTCAGTCTGAAATGTTACACTTATTCTCTAAGTTCCCAATTTATTAAAATTAAAACAAAAACAAAAATGGCTATAAATAAGCTACAAAAGTTAAGGTATCAAAATAATTTCAATAAAACAAACAAACAAACTTCAAAATGTCCAGTTATGTGATTGAGCAATTATGCATAGATAAAAGGAAATGGGCAAGACATATAATGCCAACTGTTTGAACATTTCACAACTTTGTGTTTTATAAAATTATTTAAAATGTCTCACAATAAATTTAATGTTGAATTTGTACACTTCTGAAGCTGACACTCTTTCATTACTTGAATATTTTATTATTCACTGAAGTTTCAGCCAACAAGAATGTTATTATTTACAAGAGTGATCAGCATTAAAAGTACTACTTTCTATGACAGTAACAACACACAATCTCATTCTGTTGTCTTGCAGTTCTCAGCAATAAGGGACATGATTTGGGTTTCATTTTCAAAATCAGGAGAGAAAGTAGTCTCTCAATAATTATTTCCAATGAGAAAAGAAATCACTTTCTTTGTTTTGTTATATTTCTTTCAATTTGCTTTATGTCGCGCCAACACAGATAGGTCTTATGGCGACAATGGGATAGGAAAGACCTGGGAGTGGGTAGGAAGCGGCCATGGCCATAGTCTTAATTATGGTACAGCCCCAGCATTTGCCTGATGTGAAAATGGAATGCCACGGAAAACCATCTTCAGGGCTGCCGACAGTGGGGTTCAAACCCACTATCTCCCAGATGTAAGCTCACAGCTGCACACCCCTAACTGCACGTCCAACTCGCCCAGTAAATCACTTTGTAATATTTGTTTCAAGCTTATTCTTTGAAGTGAATCAAGTATGTTTATATGGACTACAGATGAAGTTTTATTCACCTTAAATAGTGGTATCTTTTAGGCTGATATATAACGTATGCAAAACTAGTGGTTAAATTTACCTCTAGATTCTAGAGTCATTATGCAGACAGTTTTTCTTCTTTTTCTACCGCTTGTCTCACACGTGTGGGGTCACGGGTGCGAACTGCGTTGCACATGTGGATTTGGTCCTCTTGTACGACCGGATGCCCTTCCTGCAGCCAATGTTATATAGTGGGATGTAATCACTACTGTGTGTTTCTGTGGTGGTTGGTAGCGTAATATTTTGTGTGAATATGAACAGGAATGTGCTGGGACAGACACAAACACCTAGCCCTGAGCCAGAAGAATTAATCAGAAGCGATTAAAATCCCCGACCCGGCTGGGAATTGGACCTGGGAGCCTCTGAAGTAAAGGCCAGTACACTGACCATTCAGCCAATGAGATTATGCAGACAGTTATTAATTCATTATTAATTTTTATCTCTCTGAGGCCTTCCAAATGTTGAATTCACCCATTGTACAATGAGAATTATCATTTTCCTTTAGAATCTGTGAAACTAAAATAAACATTGAAGGTAATGTTAAGATCCCTACACTATGTAAAATGGAAGTTGCAACACTATGAATGGGTGTGTCTATAATGCCCTAAGTGCGTATTGGATAGGCGTGAGACAGTGATGCGATGATAACATGTTCAGATGCCTCTTGTGTGCACATGTGGACACATGTCTGTACAGCATGTTACCGCCTCGAGCTACTATGTATTGCTAAATCTTGCGCACTATGGAGACAATAAGGACTGATCATGTCTTGCAGAATTGTAGTCCATGCTTGCTTCACCATGAGGGTCAGTTCATCCACAGTTCGGGTTGCTGAGGGAAGTTGTGCAGGTGTCTACCCATCATGTCCCAGATGTGTTCAAGAGGACTTAAGTCCGAGGACCTGGTGGACCACTGTAGAAGTGTAATGTTTTAAAGAGGTTCCCTGGAGATCCCTACAGTGTGAGGGTGGCCATTGTCCTGCTGAACCATTTCATTTGCAATGGTTACCATCAGAGGGACAGCCACTGGATTGACAAACCTGTCCACATACTGTCAAGCAGTGATTATGACCTCAATAATCACTAATGACGACTTCACACGAAAGACAGTAACTCCTCAGACTGTAATGCCTGGGAATGGTCCTGTGTGCCTTTTGACAATAAGTTCGGCATGATCCCTCTCCCCCAGTATGGCGTTGGACATGATTGTGACAATTATTGCAATGAAGACAAAAGTGTGATTCATTCTGAAGATGACACTATGCCATTCGTCAGCTCTGGTTCACTGCTCACGAAGGCAGGACAGCCTTACATATCGATGTTGCTGCATGGATAAAGGTGTCTAAACAACTGCACACAAGAGATTATTAATTGTTTGTCATATAATGTGTGGTGTTGCAGTGGCTCAGATTTCCACTGCTTTTGCTCAGGGGTCTTTACAGAACATTCAAGTTATCCGGTGATCCTCCTGCACTGTTGTCCATCAGGTTGGTCCTATTTCAGGCCTCCAAGCATGTGTTCATTCATTTGACCACTGCTGCCATATATATACTTTGAGCCAAACATGTATTTTGCCAATACATTCAGCTCAACTTGCACACATAATCCACTCTTGTGTAGACTAATTATTCAGGCCATCTCAACTGATGACAGTTGTTGATATTCTGCTTGTACCTGTTGGCGAGGCATGTTTCACAAGCAACCATTTCATGTCACTGCACCTCAACTACGCTTTACTGGGCTTTGCATACAGGAGGTGGTTTGTCCGTAGCAAATCAGTTAGAGAGAGCCGAATGGTCTGAAATCGGTATCGTCTACATACCATTCCATATCTTCATGATCCATTCCTTCAAGGAGTTGCAATTTCCATTTTCTCTAGTGCATATTGGCACAAGTATTTATAATAGTCTCTTGCATATCTGATATTATGGTATGTATCTTAACCAACAACCTGCCAAGGTTGAAGCCCATGACATTTCTAAATATTCATCAACATTGGATAGGGTCAGTGCATCATAGGTGATGACACATTGTTGGTCAATGAAATTAGAATGAAGTGCTTGTAAATTTATGGTCAGTAGAATTTCTTGTTAGAATGTTCTAGCTCAGCTGAGTTACAATGTTTCAGTTCTGAATTAGTATGGACTCTGGCTCCTTTATTTATTGGCAAAAAAACAACAACATTTTTCTAGCTGTCAGAATCCTTGAAAGCACACAGTATATAATTTTAATGACATTCAAAAATGAATGATTAAAACAATATTTTCAAAAAGAAGAACTGGATGTGGTGGGCATAATAACTACTAGTTTCTAATTCTGTCATTATTATTTCACTCTTAATATTCATAAAATACCTGAAATCAGTAAAAATTTCTGTATAACAACACTTCTTAAATACCAAATACATTACCTCATTTATCTTTAAAAGTGACTGTCATTACAATTGATGCTGAAAACAGAATTTTTAAAAGTAATATTTTTGTTATTGCCAATGTTGCATTTAAAAATGCATTTTTATGTGCTGTGGTGATATAGTGTATGTTTAATGATTAACTCATTATGATAACTTTGAGATGTAATTTCTTTACCCACAAATTAATTGAATCCAGGAACATAAGTTCTGACTTACTAAGTTCCTGAATTCAAGTGATTTGTGGTAAAAAATATTTCTCAAACTTATCATTATCATAGTGTATGTAATTTTAACTCTATTTGTTCATCAAAAATAAAGAAAATGAACAAACAAGTGATAAATCAAGTCATACATAAAAATGATAGGAACATCTTCCTGTATATGACAAGAATTACTCCATAGTAATGGTACGTATGTCTGTGGGAACTAAAATGAGGAATTTTCCTGTTTAAGCTGTAATGCATAATGATCCATATCAGCCCTCTAAAAACGTATTGTTAACACTATGGATGATATGAAATACGTGTACATTTTACTTCAAAACATCATACTCTTATTAGACAGACAGAATTCAAATCATATCCATTATAGGACCAAATTGTACAACAGCATAGATTTTTTAACTACAGCATTGGCAATAAGTAGAGATAATCATCATAGAAATACAATAATTTATGATATGGTTTTCACGTAATAATATAAATACAATTTTATAATACAGTAAATAGCTTACAGTAATGGTTATGTTTTGTTCATATTCTATTTTATTCAGAACAAGAAGGTAAAATTTATCCCACCCTTCCATTCTAAATTGACTTTATTTTCAGCAACTTAATGGGTCTGAATCAGATATTACAAAAATATAAAACAATAGAAAAGGATAATTCTCCCTAACTTGGGCAATACCAGTAAATAATATACTTCGTACTGGATAATGAGCTAACAAAGAGGAATTTACAATGCTATGTTTGTGGAGGTGCAGTGAAGTTGTGATGCAAGTGAAAATGAGTAAGTTTGGGAGTATTTCCTGAAAATGTTAGGAGTTCTGAAGATAGGAAAAAATTTACAGTTATGTTAGTGGACTCAAGGTCAACCTAATCAATGTGGTAAAGGCATGGTTGGTTCATCTGGAAGGACATCAAGAAGTCAAAAATTTAGAAAAGAAGATTTTCAATTCTGGAGAGGCAGGTGGCCCTGAGGTTCACTCAGCCTACACCAAAAATGTGTACCAGGTTAATTCCTGTTAATTCTGTGGTTATGAATAGCAGAAACTTGTACCTTCTGCTACTCCAGGGGTCTTCTTGGCTGAATATACACAAAATTTGGTCCAGAAGATTAGATGGTTCCTACCCAGAATATAACTACTTTAGGAGGACAGGGATTTGACATCATTAATACCATCACTGAACACACTGATAGATACAAGAAACAGCATCGCAGGTGTTGAGTTGTCTGTATCTAAGTTAAAGTCCACTTCCTGAAAGCTACCCTTGGCCTATTAAAATTTACTCCCTCAAAATTAACCTACAAATTAGTAAGGAAATCTTTCCTGGTCAAGTACCTCATCTACTAAAAAGTTAATGAAACTGCTGGGTGAAAGATAACAAAAGAAAGATAAATATGGAGCGAGTTCTAAACTGCAGACACCATGTTAACAGATTGGAAGCTAACAAATTATAACATGAGACACAATATGACATGCTTTGCAGTCCATGACTTCCACTTCAAAATATGCATGGCCAAACACTTTCATGAGCAAGACATTGACTGTGTTTGCAAAGTGTGCAATGAATATTTGTGATCAATATCATGCCTAGAATTGCAAACAGTTGAGTGTATGTACGTGTATATATAAGGTGTCCCGTGAGGAATGGTCAACAATGAGGGACATGAGAGGAACTATTATTTGAAAAAAAAAACTTTATAGACATAGGCCATATTTTGAATGGTTTCTAAGATACAACACATTTAATGTAGGCTAAATTTGATTTTGGGCGAGTTGCACGTACATATGTGTCTTACCCAGTATAATGGATTTTAAAAGATTAGATGCGACTCATGAAGTATTTTGCAGCTCAGTCTATGCATTCACGTGATTTGTGGCCTATTAAGTGAGTTGGACCTTTGTAAAATGCATTTCCTCATTCTCTGCTCGCTAATTGTGCACCTCCTAGTGGTCGAGCGCTGTACTTGCCTTCCTCGTCCGTTTGTGCACTCCTGCCACCTGCCTACGTGAAGTGGAACTTGCCCTACGATCGTCGATTGTGTAAGAACGACAATTGGTGTAGGTCAGTTATCATGATATCTGGTTCAAGAAGGAAGCTTGCTGGCTAACGTTCTGGTGGAAAATTAAGTTGTACAACTACTAATTGAGAGCTGTGGAGATGTTACTCGGGCTGGATCCAGGGTAGACTAATCGCCACCTGGGCGATTAGGCTTGAAATGTTTGGGTTATTTTATTTTCATATACTTCCGACGTTGTGAGTATGTATTTGAATTTTCTTGTCTACAGGACTAAACTGATCGATGGATACTACTAGAGCAAGATATATTGACAAGCAAACAGAAACAGTTTTGGTATAATAACTATGTGAAAAAAATTATTAAATTATATCTCAAGTAGTTCAGATTTAGGCAGAAACATTCGAAATTCAGGTCATAATCATTTCATTCTAATTGTTTGGTTGTAATTGGGGTTTCAAAGAAATTGTAAATGTGTAATTCAGTTTGACTTTCATTTTGAAATAATCTGGATACTTCATAAGGTAAACTTAAGTGAATCTATACTGTAGGAGATCCTAACAACCATTGGTTATTAATACGTTTTTGGTATAAACTTCTATTTGGTGGTTTAAGTTGATCTTGTTTAATTCATTCGAATTATGGTTGTTATCTTGTATATTTCGCAACCACCTTTTCTTGGGGATAAGTTATTAATCCGAAAACCTTTTCTAGTTGACTACCCGGTTTGTTTGGGTCGCCATCTTAGTATGTGTGTCACGTGATTCGTTGCTACATAACCGAGTGTAAACTGTTGGTGGGCATGAACTCCGTTGAGTTTGACATGTGAGTGTCGTTACTTATTATTATGACATTTGACATTCGCCGATTGAGATGAGAATTTTTCTTCTGGTGCTCAGATATTTCATCTGCTCTGGTGATAATTAAGTCTGATTTACTGAGGCTCTTGTATGTTTGATTGTCTTGTCCTGTTTGATTGGACCTTGGATATCGTTTGTGTTTCATTATGTTTTTTAATTTTAACTATGATCCAAGTTAGTCCCTTAGAAATTGTTTCCTATTTTTCATATCTTATACTGAAGTTCTCGAAGCCAGTGAGACTGCAGTTAAAGCATACTTCTCTTTTAGTGATATCTAATTGTTGATATATGAATTCGTTTAATAATACATTTTTTTAAAGCTGTTAAGCATTGTCAGAAGTATTTCTATCAATTTATTGTAATTAAATTATTTTCTTCTTGAAAATCAGTGGATTTTATTATTTCAGTCAAAGATTAATTAAAATTAAGTTTTAATCATTCTGCATTGCCTCGTAGGGCCTTGGTTCCACCCTCTGCGATGACCTTACCTTGGGATCTCAGTCGGTAGTGTTGCTAAATTATTATTGTTGTTGTACTGTTTGATATGATCCCTGGTCGTGCGAACTGCTCTCACTGTGTCTAATTTGTTTGGTTGTGAGACCCACCCAACCTCTTTGACATTTTATTCTAGCCCAACCTACCTTGTTGCTTTCATCCTCTTTGCGCAGGATATCTTTCTGCCATTAAATTAGCCCGCTGAATGCACAGTTGTCCATGGCGTGTTGTGAGTGAAGTAGTATGAGGGATTGACAGTTGAACACACACTGGCTAAGAGGTCACAAACATACACTAATGAAGCATATGCAACATGTTTACGGCTTCTGTGATGGTAGTGCTGTCAAGGAATACCGTCTGCAATTTCCGACAGGTTAAATTCCTGATCACAGAGGGTTTATCAGAGTTTTCAGCATATTGCGTGAAACAGGTAGGCCTATTCTTCCAAGTTCCCATTTTCTTATGAACGTGTAGTTCAACAACCTGTGCAGGAGGAGCAACACATTGTTGAAATGGTGCAGCATAGTCTTACTAGCAGCACACATCGACTTTCTGCATGTATCAATGTCCCACAAACACATGTATGGAGAACATTGCATGAAGAAAACTTGTACCCATTTCAAAAAGGTCAAAGAGGTTGGATGGATAAGACACCGCACCATTAGCCCAAAAAGAAATGTACATTAAATATGTTCTATCTCGGAACCATTCGGAATAGGGCATATGTCCATATGATGTTTTTTGCTACAAGTGATCATTTCTGTCATATCCCTGAATATTGACTTTTCCTCCTGGGACACTCTGTATAAGGTAAAATATATACCTACCAAAATAATTAAACTCCATTTTCGACAACCAGTCCACTTCATTTGCCTGTAATCCAAAAGGCTGACAGTTCTCAACAATATGAAGCAATGTCTGTTCCTTATCACGAAACTCGAATGGAGCCCTTTCATGATATCACCACTTTCTCATCGTAAGCATCTGTGGTGGCATTTTCTCATTCAGTTGAGTTTTGACCACTCATGTTGAGGATGTTGGAAATCTGACACTTTCTTTGTTGAGTCCTTGATGAGAAAGGCGTTAGTGGGTGGAGATTGTTCCCATCACTGTCTCCATTCTGCTATTAGAATGTATGTTTCAAGGGCATATAGATCAGTGGGTCCTTGGATTTTAACCACATAGCTGGTGGATCCTTAAGGCATTGGTATAAGAGTGAGTCCCTGTGTTCTAGGTCTTTGTGACCAACTGTGCTTTCACTACTCCTCAGATCTGGAGGAGCAATGATTGCTAGAACAGGCATCTACTGAATAACAGTGGACCTCACTGTACCAGTAACAATTCTTATGGCTTCATTGCATTGCATATCAATCTTAGTCAAGTGCATACTGTTTTCCCCCAAACAGGAGTACAGTACTCACCAACTGAGTATGCAAGTGAAAGTGGAGCAGTGCAAAGAGTGTTTGCATCTGCACCCCAGTTGCTCCCTGCTAGTTTATGTAGTGGATTTACTCTTGTACTCAGCTTCTTTTACATGTTCAGGCAATGTTGTTTGAACAACAAGGATTGGTCCACGACTCCCATATATTTGGGAAAGGAGCTATAGGAGACTTCAGTTACGTTAAAAGCACATACAGCTTTCAGTTAGTTCCCATACTATGCGGGTGGATTGGTGTTATTTCTGTTTTACTTAAATTTGGCTGGAGTCTCCATTTGTCAAAATAGTCACAAATGGTACCTAGATACTCTGTAAGTATATAATCACAGTGTGCCAAATCCATCCATCAAGCTAGACTGTCTGTAAACTGTATCTTTTCTTGAAGTCGTTCTTGACAGGTCATGGATAAACAGAGTGAATAGAATAGGGGCTAATACTGATGCTTGAGGTAAACTGTTATTCACATAACTCCATCTGCTTCTTTCATCATTCATAAATACAGAAAGGCAGCGGTTGAATAACATATTGTTCAGTAAGCATTGTAGCTTCTGATAAGGGATGACTTCAAAAAAAATTGAGCAAAGCAGAGGGGAAACAGAATGAAGATCTAATAGCAAAAGGAGCCAGATGGAAAGAGAGTACAGTTTTTTCTTGAAACCCCTAGTGCTTTATCTGCCAATACCACAGAAGGGACTGCTACTCTAGGGTGGGCCTTTCCAGTCACTTAAGATGCTGCAGAAACTGAATCAGAGTGCTACACAATTGCCCTACAAGGATGAATGGATGCCTATTGACTGTTAAATAGTCACATACAGAGCCATCCACTTAAAGCAGAACCACAGCTGAGGGGAGGCTAAGGCCTCATCTAGCATGCTATCGCTTCCTGCCAGCCAGGCAGTATGAGAGCAAGCTAGAGTGACTGCCTGATGAATGGTAATGCACTTTAAAAGTACTTACTCGTGAGTTTTAACTTCATTAACTTTGTACCCATAGGTACAGAACCATCATAAGAAATTCCAGTTTGCTGATAAAGATGGCTAAGAGATTTCCTAGTAGAATTTTTCAGGCATTGTCCAATGTCTTCAAGATTTTCTTGTGTTAGTACTGTATGTCACCTTCTTCACTTCTTATCATTAATATTTCCCATTTCACAAAATTTATTAACTAATCTACAAACCATCCCACGACTTGGCCGGCCATGTGATGTAGAGGTAGGGTGCCTACCTCTTACCCGGAGGCCCTGGGTCCAATTCCCTGCCAGATCAGGGATTTTTACTTGAATCTGAGGGCTGGTTCGTAGTCCACTCAGCCTACATGATTAGAATTGAAGAGCTATCCAATGGTGAGATGGCGGCCCTGGTCTAGAAAGCCAAGAATAATGGCCAAGAGGATTCATCGTGTTGTCTACATGACACTTCATAATCTACAGGCCTTCAGGCTGAGCAGAAGTCACTTGGTAGACCATGGCCCTTTGGAGCTCTTGCACCTTGGGGTTTGGTTTTATCATACAACTTGTAATATGAACACCAAAATACACTGACTGACAGAGCAAATGCAACACCAAGAAGGAGTGGTCAGAACTTTATGCCAATTGCAGGGTAGACTGACGTCACTGAGGTATGCTCATGATGTGAAATGCGCCGCTGTGCTGCGCACGTAGCGAACGATAAATGGAACACGACGTTGGCGAATGGCCCACTTCGTACCGTGATTTCTCAGCCGACAGTCATTGTAGAACGTGTTGTCGTGTGCCACAGGACACGTGTATAGCTAAGAATGCCAGGCCGCCGTCAACGGAGGCATTTCCAGCAGACAGACGACTTTACGAGGGGTACGGTGATCGGGCTGAGAAGGGCAGGTTGGTCGCTTCGTCAAATCGCAGCCGATACCCATAGGGATGTGTCCACGGTGCAGCGCCTGTGGCGAAGATGGTTGGCGCAGGGACATGTGGCACGTGCGAGGGGTCCAGGCGCAGCCCGAGTGACGTCAGCACGTGAGGATCGGCGCATCCGCCGCCAAGCGGTGGCAGCCCCGCACGCCACGTCAACCGCCATTCTTCAGCATGTGCAAGACACCCTGGCTGTTCCAATATCGACCAGAACAATTTCCCGTCGATTGGTTGAAGGAGGCCTGCACTCCCGGC
This sequence comes from Anabrus simplex, assembly GCF_040414725.1. Lineage (NCBI taxonomy): Eukaryota > Metazoa > Arthropoda > Insecta > Orthoptera > Tettigoniidae > Anabrus > Anabrus simplex. The sequence goes on along the minus strand of NC_090268.1, from coordinate 377,769,543 downwards.
GTCCGCTCAGAAGACTACCATTGACTCCACAGCATAGACGTGCACGCCTGGCATGGTGCCGGGCTAGAGCGACTTGGATGAGGGAATGGCGGAACGTCGTGTTCTCTGATGAGTCACGCTTCTGTTCTGTCAGTGATAGTCACCGCAGACGAGTGTGGTGTCGGCGTGGAGAAAGGTCAAATCCGGCAGTAACTGTGGAGCGCCCTACCGCTAGACAACGCGGCATCATGGTTTGGGGCGCTATTGCGTATGATTCCACGTCACCTCTAGTGCGTATTCAAGGCACGTTAAATGCCCACCGCTACGTGCAGCATGTGCTGCGGCCGGTGGCACTCCCGTACCTTCAGGGGCTGCCCAATGCTCTGTTTCAACAGGATAATGCCCGCCCACACACTACTCGCATCTCCCAACAGGCTCTACGAGGTGTACAGATGCTTCCGTGGCCAGCGTACTCTCCGGATCTCTCACCAATCGAACACGTGTGGGATCTCATTGGACGCCGTTTGCAAACTCTGCCCCAGCCTCGTACGGACGACCAACTGTGGCAAATGGGTGACAGAGAATGGAGAACCATCCCTCAGGACACCATCCGCACTCTTATTGACTCTGTACCTCAACGTGTTTCTGCGTGCATCGCCGCTCGCGGTGGTCCTACATCCTACTGAGTCGATGCCGTGCGCATTGTGTAACCTGCATATAGGTTTGAAATAAACATCAATTATTCATCCGTGCCATCTCTGTTTTTTCCCCAACTTTCATCCTTTTCGAACCACTCCTTCTTGGTGTTGCATTTGCTCGGTCAGTCAGTGTATCTCCTAACAGCATGAATGGATTCTGTACGACAAATGAATTGTAAATAAACACTTGATGTGGAATAGAATAATTAGGCCTAGTATTATTATTATTATTATTTTCCATGTATTATCACTACATTTTTTACACAGGTGCTGACCTCAACGAAATACAAAAAACTGCATTGCGAGACAAAGTCAGAACCGGTAGTCCCCACAGGCTCCCATCCCTCATGCTGAGCTGTCAGCTGAGTCGCTCCCAGCCACCACTCCAGTTCCAAGATAATTGGATGACCCAGTCATTGTCTCCGGCTCCAAATCGTGTCTGAAGAGGGACCACTTACATGTGTTACACTCGGATTTGGTTGAAATTTGGTAGGAATATTCGTGGCAGGCAGTAGAATGCTAAGGTGAAAACTGCATATGCCCAGCGCAAGTTTAAACGCCAAAATTGAACAAATAAATAGTCGTAAAATTAGAAGTGCTGCGGGAGTATCAGGGATGTGGCAGAGAGGTAGGGAGGAGCGAAGCAGCGGACGTGAACCAACCGGGCTGCGTCGAGCTGCACCAGCAGCCAGGCAGCGTATAGTTAGCGCGTTCCCCGTAACTTCCCGATCAGATGTGCAAAACATAAATATGAAAACTGCACATGAAACAAGTGTACAAAGGACGATGTTTGAACAACGATGCCAATAAGGTTTGAAAAATTACAAAGAGTATCAAGAAGTCAGGCGTGAATTTTTCAAACCTTATTGGCATCGTTGTTCAAACATCGTCCTGCATCGTTTTGCACATCTGATCGGGAAGTTAAGGGGAACGCGCTAACTATACACTGCCTGGCTGCTGGCGCAGCTCATTACAGCCTGGTTGGTTCATGTCCACTGCTTTGCTCCTCCCTACCCCTCCGCCACACCCCGATACTCCCGCAGCACTTCTAATTTTACGACTATTTATTTGTTCAATTTTGGTGTTTAAACTTGCACTGGGCACATGCAGTTTTCACCTTAGCATTCTACTGCCTCCTACGAATATTCCTACCAAATTTCGACCGAATCCAAGTGTAACACATGTATGTGTTCCCTTGTGAATAAGCATATTCTTCAGCAATTTACATTTTCACACTCACAGTGCTTTCTGAATATGTTTTGTATGACTTAGTAGCCCAATCTTGGCATGAAACATACGTCCACACAGATCAACATAGAATGGCTGAGGGAGGGCAGAACTGAGCTTGACGGAGCTTCCGTGCTTGTCTTTTATCCTCTTCACATCATCTTCATTCCTCTTCAAACACCATAACTGTTGTAGAAACGTGACACCAAAGTGTACGATTTTCAGCAAGTGTAACCCAGGATTGAGTATAAATTCCAGCTCTTTTCATAGTATGCTTTAACTAATCCTTGAAACGCCTCAAAGGGGCTCCATGAAGTCTTGTGCCGGAGCAGAGTTCACCATACAGGAGTTGACAAGGAGGCCTGGTTTCACTCTTGTGACGGGCGTGCTCTATCCATCTGAGATGGTGGCCAATGATGGTAGGCTCAATGTTTATAGCATGTGCTTTCTCAAGAACTGCAAGGTTGGTGACACAGTCCTCCCATTTGATGTTCAAGGTGGATCTAAGTTTTTGCAGATAGAAGCGCTCTAGCTTTTTGATATCCTGATGGTAGAGGGTCCAAGTTTCACAACCATAAAGCAGTGTTGATATGACAACAGCATGGTCAACCATGATCTAGGTATGCAACATAAGGTCCTTATTCATGAAGACATGATGGGATAAACGTCCAAATGCTGAGTGAACAGCATCTATTCTCCTATCCACATCTTGTGAGCAGTTAGCATTTGTTGAGAGGATACTTCCTAGTTATAAAAAGTGGTCAACCTGGTCCAGTAGAGTATCCATGATGTTGATATTAAAAGCTGGGAGGTTTGACCCAGGTGCAAGCTGTGCCAGTATATAGGGTATTACAAATAGTGTCATTAAAATTATTAATGCATAGCTGATCAACAGGTGTATTCAATTTCAGGGAGTGCAAACATGCTGTTTACATCTTCATAAATAGCAGATCCCTTGAGAGAATGCCAGGCACAGTTTCCAGTAAAATGTTAGGAGATACTAGCCCAATTTGATCATGGCCTACAAGCGCAGAAAAATAACTTCTTCTGTATTCATAACGCTTTATATTTACGTTCACTCAAACAAACTGATAACATAAAACTGGGCTGAGATTGAAGCTTCCACACTTGTACAATGTATAGCAGGCGCCTCGTCATGAAGCTCTGGAAGTATAAGCTTTGCAAGCTGCCCATTCACAAATATGCTGCTTACACCAACATCTTGATAGGACAGACATCCAACCCACTTGGGAACAGACTTTACTCCTCAAATGAAATGTTTATGGGTATAGCAATTTACATAGGCAATGATTATTAGGTTACAGTATTTAGAATGTTTGGCTGCTTGGGTGAATGGTCAGCATAGTGGCCTTCAGTACAGAGGGTCCTGGGTTCAATTCCCTTGGCTCGGAGACTGGGTATTTGTGTTGTCCCCAATATTCCTGCTACTCCTGTACCTCACCCATAAACTATCCTTCACCACAATAACATGCAGTTCCTACACATGGCAGATTCTGCCTCCCCTTGTCAAAGTATGTGCCATACAAGGGCTGCACCAGATTTACAATTACAACAGAAAATGATTGTGTTCAGAACTTCAGCCTACCTTCTCAAGAATCTTAATATTGTAACCTATGTCTTTATTGGGAAGTAACTCCAATACAAAATTGATATCTCTAGACAACAATAATATACAAATAACATTAATAAAGTACAGCTGTATTAGGGAACAGAGTTGTGTTTCATCTTGTTTCTCAAGAATTTTTCAATCTGCAACAGATATACTTATTGAGCTAGATTTGCAGTACCAAGGAAAAATATTCATATTTAGCAAAGCATTGAATATAATAAGGATGATGGACTTGACTTATGTTATTAGTGTATTTATATAACTTAGATGTTTCCCCAATAAGTGTTTTCTAGAATAATAGTGCCCTAAATTTTCCAACATACTACATTATATATTTGTACAATTTTTATCTGTTTCTGAAATGAGCACATGTTGATTAAAAAAATTAACAGTTTGACCCAATGTTCAGTTAATTTCATTATACCATTCCTCCAGAAGTTTGCTTACTTACTCCAAAAAAAAAACCAAATTGTTTGTGTGAATTTAGCCATAATCTAAAGCAGGGCCTCTCAGGGTTCATGCGCCCGTGCACTGCACGGCGCAAGGTGCAGGAGACAACTTCACTAGGTTGACCAGAGTGCAAATCCCCATTCCTCTTTCCCTACATCTCTCTCACCGGTCCGGGCTGTCTCCGCCTTCTTCACCTTCCCTGCTGATTTTCCCTCACTGGGAAATGTTTATGTGCGGTGAGCAGAAACAGTCATTTGTATGGGACAATGTTACTGGTGTTAAAAACTTGTCTTTCAATATGGTTTGAGCAGACAATTTATCTTCTCTAGCTCTACTTTTCCTTTTTCTTTGTAATTATAACAGTAATAACTGGAACAAGGGATCGGCTGACAGCAATTCTAGGAGCGATCTTTAAATTATGATCATAAATAATTGCACGCCATCTAGTTTTCGTACAAGTTAAACCAGAAAAAAAAAGAAAAAACTTTGACATATGCATGTGGAACCAAACATAGAAATAAACTTAGTAAACTTAGCTGATTCTTGATGCAGTTTAGGAAAATCTTCCTTCGACTGTTTTTCAAAAAATTCAAGCAAAGCCTTTGTATTGAAAAACAGATCTTTTTGATATTGTCCCACAGATTAAGCATTTGGCTTTATCGTCAGGACTGAGAAAAAAGTGTGAAGGTTTCCAGTTCGATTGAAATAGACTTTCGGAAGCGTTTGCTTCCTTTGAAACAGATTGCTCCATGAATATGTTGTTGTCTTGTGCTTATCCATTTCACTGATAAACAAGCTGTCTACCACCGAACGCTTCATCGCACTCAGCCCACTACACCATCCAAGTCAAACTGAGTTGAGCCAAGTCAGACTGATGCACAGTGCACGGAGCCCTTGCTCCTCGGTTTGCACGCGTTAGATTTTGGGAGTTTGAGAGGCCCTGATCTAAAGGAACCTTGTTCTCCTCTTAAACATAGTTTGGAAGGGGGGAAATTAGTTAGTAGTCAGACACTGCAAGATCTGGACTACATGAGAGTAAAGGCAGAACCTCCTGCAAAAAGTTGACTAACATGTGTGAGGTGATCATAGATGTGTGCAATCTCATATTGTCAGAGTACAAGGTAACTAACAGTCGGTTATCCATTGAGCATTGCTCCTGGAAAAAACCTTCCTCCAAATTGTTGAATTGTTTACAATAGGTACTTAACCGAATTAACTGTCTGGTACAGCAGCTTATAACAGGTTACACCCATGCGTTCCCATCGTCACTTTCTTGGGATGGATACTAGTCTTTGAATATGTCTAGGGATGACTGTTCTGTTTTAACCATAATCTTAGGCATACAATGGTACTGTAAATTACCTACTTTTCTTCCCCAGGAATTATGTTCTTGAGGAAAGGTTGCTTTTGTTTCTTTTATTGAATTGATCACTCATAAATATTTACCTCGCTAGCATTCATTGAGCTTGTGTGGCACCCAGACATCAGTACGCTTACCATATCCCTTGAACTGAAGGTATCTTTAGGAGGTTATAATAAAAATACTTTGAAGATGTCTGTAGCTTCATGTGCGTGACTTACTTCAGTTGTTATGGCAATGTCACTACTCATAGGCTGTTCAGTTTGAACTCATTGTTCCTGAATTGGGTTACAACTTTTGAACAATATGATCAGTCAATGCAATGCCTTGTACACATTGAATATCTTTTGAACTGCCTGGGTTGAGTTCTTTCCTTTCTCAAAATACCATAAATGCTCTTTTATCTTTTCTATTTTCCAAACCAACAAACTGTAGCATAAACTATTCACAAATTATGGTTACAACCCAACAACAGAGCCAGGTTCAACAATATATTTTCTCCTATCTTTCCTCAACCCCCCCACCCTCAAACCTCATAGCGCACTATAATCTGAACAATTTACTGTTTAGTACCAGTAAAAAATATAAACAGAGCTGTAAAGGTTTACCCTCATTGTATAGATTGTAGGCCTACAATAATAAATAAGGAATTTTTCTCAGCTTTTAACTAAAATATGTCAGATTTACCTCATACAAATGATTTTGTTTGTTTGTTTGTTTGTTTGTTTGTTTGTTTGTTTGTTTGTTTGTTTGTTTGTTTGTTTGTTTGTTTGTTTGTTCTATGATTGTAGGAAAATGACTGGATATATTTCAACCATATTATTTAGACACTGTATATAATAATTTGAATGACAAGGGAAGTAACTGTATCAAAATAATAATATCCTTCAATATCAGTACAGCACATATGTAAGGAACAAAAATTTGGTTCTTTTGTAAGGAGATCTAAACTTAGAGTAAAATTATTATTTCCTGACAACCTAAACACTTAATTGATGTGATTATCCAGTCTTTTTTCATGCTTCTATATTTCAGAAATACACTTTTGACAATTGGACACTGGACTCTAGTAGCCTATTTAGCTGCATGCAAAATTTAGTCTAGTCTTCCTTCCTTTTTCTTTTCATTTTTTCTCTAAGGTCAAAACAAGCAGTTCCTAACTTACTGTATCTCTCAAAAATTTGAAATCCTTATTTAATGTACCAATATTTGTTTCTTTGTCTCTTTCTTTCATTCTTCCTTTCTTTCTTTTTTCTTTCTTCCTTCCTTCCTTTCTTATATAATCTATATCTACCCATTCTTGTTAAACTTTGAAAAATTTAATTTATTCCAGTATCCTACAATGTTATATCAGTAATCTGAAGTATTCACATATTCACCTCTTCACTGTTATCATCTGTTTATTAGGCTCATCTCAAATTACATCAATACTTCAGAAAAATATATTTTTCCAATAGGGAGGAGATTTTATATCACATAAAATTATATTCATCTCCATTTCAAACAGAAATATATTTTTGTTTTAGCAAGCAGTGGACCTCCTGGAAATACTACTGGTATACCGGTGCTCACATACTCCATCAGAAAACTTGATGCTTTGTTATGTTTTATTTATGGTATGCAAACAGTAGGGACTGTTACTTGCATAAATACAAATCTATACATTTATATAATAAATACTCATGAAAACATTTTAGAAATAGAAAGGTGTTGTTTTCTGGATTATTAGGCAGTGGTTTCACCTATTTACTGCAGGCTTTGTGAAGAGAGTATACTGTTGTAGAGTAGGTGAAATGTCAACACTCATCAAAATGCAAACCTGCATTATAAGCTGGAAGACAACAGCTTTCTGTTAGAAGCCAGCTGTGAACACCCACATCATTACATTTTGGAAGTGTCCATATGATTATGTAATACTGTACCTATATGACATCTCATTACATGTGTTAGTATTATCTTGTGCTGTTTTGGAAACTCTACCATTTTCATATAATACTGACTTATTTGTAATAATCTGTGTCTAATCTGTGTTCATTCATTGTTCATAACTTCAGCATCTGTCTATCATTTACCCACTGAAGGTTTTAAACACCACCAGGTTTACTCCATTTGTCAAAATAATTACCACAGTTATCATCCATACTTTTCTACAAATAGCAAGCATTAAGATAGAAACATGTTCCTTAACCTCAGATGCTGATAAAGTAACAAGGATATAATGTAGAAACCATAAGGTTATAGTACATGTTGCTGGAGACCAGTTCATCCTCTATTTTATGAATATATTTTTCACACCTAATCACTGAAAGGCACTAACTACATGGTACATGATTGTTAACGTATGTTTTGTTTTTTGTTGTTTTCTATGTGTCTTTGTTCTGCACAAACTGTTAATTCGTCCTGTTCTCACCCACTAAAGCCCATTAGCCATGCTGATGGCTCTGTTACACAGGTAAAGTATATCATAGATAACAAACATTATTTTTCTTAGACATTACTCTCAGATTAATTCATTCAAATATAGTTCTAGAATCACATGTGTACAATACTCAGACCACTAACATAGGCCAACAATTGAGTATTAGAAAATTGGTAAACTGTATTACAAGAAAATGTATTCTTCTGTAACTGAACTCCTTTTTCATTTTGAATCCACTCTTTCCTTTTTCTTTCTTTCTTTCTTTTTTTTTTTTTTTTTTTTTTTTTTTTTTTTTTTTTTTTTTTTTTTAAGAATTCTATTTCATATTTCTAACAACTTATATTAGCAAATGATGCACATTATCTCTTATTAAATTTAAAATATAATTACAATCCACATATCACCCTTTTGGTATATTGCAAGATATTTAATATTGAAGCTGCACATGAAAAACATAATTATATTTGTTGAGTTAGTCTGAAATATATCATTGATTTAGGGTCTGGTACATTTCATGAACAAACAAAATTGTCCTGGGATCACTTTGCACAGATGAACACTTGGCTGTCGGAGGTATTGGGCATATATTGATTAGTTATTTTTGCCGATTGAAAAGATGAATGCTGAATTAATTATTCACATAGGCATATAGATGATGTAGCCATAAAAATTTATGAAAGTACTGAAGAAATTTCCCATGATTGGATAAGAAACGTGTTAGGATGAGTGAGGGGAATATGTTGATGTGTTGTTGGTAATAGAGATTTAGAAAGAACAGTTTTGTGAATCGAGCTTTTGTGAGGATATATACAATCCATTCCAGAGTCCACCTCCATAATGTAACAGTTCATTTTCCTGTACTGATAGTAATTAAAGATTGATGGGAGGGCTAGTATGTGGTTGAAATGTACATGCAGCACACCTCCATCATTGGGCATATGCCTAAAAAGAGCATCTGTTTCAGAGGTGTTGTAGAAGTGTCTTAGTTTCTAATCTTAATGGCTGCAGAACTGGTGAATTCATTTGGACAAGATAAATTTTAGTGCTGCTTGTGAATCAGCATTGATTGCATATTTGTTGTTTGTTTCTAGATTGTGGCTTATCCAGTTTACAGCTATCTAAATTCCTTGTACCTCTGCTTGAAACACTGTACATTTCAGGTTTAATTTAATTGATTCTGAATACATTTTTGATGTAGTAGTGAAGACAACCATGCCTCCTCCTACATTTCCCTCCATCCTTTGATCTGTCTGTGAATATAATGTAGATACCTTCCCTCCTGATCCTGATAGTTGAATATAACATTTTAAATAATGAAGTCCTAGTCTCTGTGGCACAGATAGCAGCACACTGGCCTCTCACCGCTGGATTCCATGTTTCAAATCTGTCACTCCATGTGAGATTTGTGCTGGGCAAAGCAGAGGCAAGACTCTGGTCTTCTCTGTCATCTTTCATTCCAGCAACACACTCCAATATAATTTAATCTGTCAGTCATTAATCATTGCTCCAGAGGAGTGCCGGCAGAGTTCCTATGCTCACCTGTAGAGGGGGGGCTTCATTCATTCCATCTCAGACCCAGCTGAAAATGGAAACAAGCTTTAGATTTTCATTTTCACTGCAAGACTTGGAGTCCTCTTGTTTTAACTGATATTTCTGCCTTCAATACTTTCAGAGTATCAGCAGAGGAATTGAGGCCTCGTTCAAATGCACAGATGTCATTTCACAGCCTGAGTTCTAGGTCTATGGAAAGAATGTTGTCAATCACTGTTAGTGCTTCAGTACAAACAGATTTTTTGGACTTCCTCATAAGATGATTCACCAACTTTTCCATTTGCATTTTGTATCTAATTTGGTTGTATCATATTCATATGAATGAAAGTTTCAGGAATGAATATTTTTTAAATGAAACAGCTATTAACTGAACTTTGTCCTGATTGCAGTTCTAATTGAAGTGAGCACTTAATGATACAAATATACAAACTCTATAATATATTTGTGACTGTTTTTTGTCTAAAACCTCTCTAATTGCTGTAGATTTTAAGAGACCCTGGGATGTTGGAATTTTGTTCCACTAGAGATCTGTGTTGTGCCAATATCACTGACACAGAACTGTCACATTTAAACATGCTCAGATGTTACCGACTAATGAAGACATTATTACTTGTTGGCAGGATAATTAAATGAACACAAATTCTGGTAGCATTAAACTTATAAAATTTATTATCTAACTATTTAACTACTTAATCTTACAAACTAACACACAGATATACCAGGACCACAACTTACACGACACAGTAACAAAACACACACAGCTCACGCTCTCTCAATATTCACAGTGTTCAATCATGCTAATTCATACTCAGCTTTTGTTGGCTAACACTTACAGTCTCACTCAGTCACACAGTTACTCACTCTTCTGCTACCACAGTCCTCAGTTCACAGCCTGCACAAGACTGTCTCACAGTTCGGTATGATGTACACTGTTCACTCGCTCCTTACAGTTGACTTCGTTCACTGTCTCATGCCAGTACCCGGTCAATCTCTCCCATGCTGCACCAGAACACAATGTTCATTCACAACATCTGGTCTAAGAGACAACTCCACAACAAAAGACAGGCAGAACGAACACTCAGTTCCACGGACAGAACACTCCACAACTGTCTCCTCAACCTCAGGCTGTCAATGTGTCATAGGTTTGATATCCTAATTGTGGTAAAACCTTCAATAATCACATTTAATATAATAGAGAAAATGATAGGAGTTACGATGATCTATAAATTGTGTTAATATATTAATATTTTGTGTCCCTGGACGTATAACGTCCATTTACTTATCCTGCTTATATATTGGCATGCTCAGTTTAAGATGAATAAGGTACCAGTGGACAGGATTATAAAGACTTGTGTCATAGCAACTAACGTATTACTGTAACACACGAAGACTTCCAATATGGTGCCAAGAAACATCACCAAGAGGTCACTGGTGTGAAAAATGTATATCGTCGTTGCCAGGACAAAACCTCCTATGTGATAATATTTTTGGAGATATACTGACCCGCAGCACATACATCATGAAGAGCGAGAATGCCTTGACAATATTCACACAATATTGCACCTTAGATGACAGAACCTTACCGCCTAAAGTTCTAAGCTAAAATATTTCACATAGGAGGTTTTGTACCGGCAGCGATGATATATTCTTTGTAGATTGTTTTTAAAAAGAGCCATTGTTTTTTAGGGAATAAAAAAGATAATGCAAGTGCGAGAATATAAAAAAGATGATTTAAGAGAACACTATATATATTGTAGTGACAATTACGTTGTTACACAAAGAAGTAAACGTGTTCTCGTGTGATATTTTTCTTTCGTAAAAAAAAAAAAAACACATATTGGGAACGATAAATTGGCGACCACGGCAGGACTTTCGACTCAGCAATGAAGATTGATCAAATAACTCTGTGGTGATTTTATGGAAGGCGCTGGCATCCTGAGGTTTACCAATGGCTGGAAGCAAGGCGGAGTTACAAGAGAGGCTGCACCAGGATTTGATAGGACCCAGGCAGTTTCGACTTCGAAGTCACCTCAGAGAAGGAAACAAACGACTGGGTAAGCATTATGCTTGCACAACTAACTACTTTGATTGAGGCCCAGTCTAAAAACATCGAAAACCAATCTGAAAAACTCGAAGGGAAATCGAGGCCAGTCTCAAGAAATAAAGGGCCGAATCAATTTCTGGGTCAAAGATCTGAAAAAAGATATTTCAAAAATTAATGGCAAAATCAGCAGCATAGAATTAGATGTAGATAAAGTAGTAAGTGATATTAAACACCTTGGAAAACAAAGTTGAGGAGAAGATTAGAGAAATCGAGTGGGAATCCAACAGTTTTAAAACCGAAGTAGACCAGAAATTTACAAAGTTTGAATCCGAGGTTAATGGAAAAATTTTAGCCCTGGAGAAAAACATTTCTGTAGGCAGTGGTCAACCTAGCAGACGTGTGGACCTCCCATTTGGAATACCAGTCGATCCCAGAGTAATCGAAGACAGCCTACCGGAATTGCATGGGAGACTCGAGGAGTGTCCTAAAGCATTTCTAAAGACATTGGAATCTCTACTGGGTAGGACAAATATACCTACAGAAATATACTTGCAAATTGTCAGCCAGCAGCTAAAAGCATCAGCAGGGGCTTGGTGGCAGAACATTAAAGGGCTCAGCCTTGACTGGGAGGAATTTAAGGAAGAATTCGTCCAAAGATTTGACTTGGAGTGTGTCCGAACTTCAGTACAGAAAGAGTTCTTAACTGAAGTGCAACACAGTGGAATGAGAGCAGGAGCTTTCATAATTCAAAAACTCCACCTCTTTAAGTGAGTCCATGAAAGGGAAAATACTGATACGAGTGCCTCTTATATAATTGAACTGTTACATGATCAGGTTCGATCGCTTGTTAAGGTGGCAAAACCAAAAACCTCTGAAGAGCTCCATCACCTGGTAGCAAAATTAGATGAAGAAACAAGTTACCATACCTCAAAAACTAAAACCTTGATAGCGAAGTACTGCTACTGATGTGGGCTAAGGCCAGTGCCCAGAAAACTAGCTTGGGACCATTCGAGTTGGGGTAAGGAGGGTTCCAGAAGATGGAAGAAGCCCCAGATACATGACACCTGCCTAGAAATCTGTAGTGATGATGAACCTAATTCACCCCGTCCGGCTATTAACTTGACGATTGATGGTAAGCCTTCAATCGCTACCCTAGACACTCAAAGCTCCACACTCGTTTGTGAGCATGAATGTGGCAAAATTATTAAAGCCTGTTCATCCTGCTAAGTGGGGAAACTCAATACATGCATTATCAGACTGAGGGTTGTACCTTTCTTCAAACCAAGTGTTCTACTGAAGTCATAGATATACCAGTGAGGGTTGTCAAGGACATAATACCTGACAAAATATTAGGACACGACTTCTTAGCTACATATGGGGTAGTAATAGATTATACAGCCAATGAAATATTCTTTGGTAATAGAAACAGAATTAGGTTGGCATGGGTTGAAAATAAAGCCTATGAGTCGGAAACTTTAGAAACTAATGTATTGGCCCAACTGAAAATAGGACTGTTGAGGGTGGAGGAGAAGGAAAACCTTGAGAAGTTGCTGAATAAGTTCCCTGAGGTCGTTATTGATAGAATCAGATTTACCACAACAGTAAAACATAAAATAATTTGTAAGGATAATGCCCCAGTTAAACAAAGGCCCTACCCACTTAACCCAGATAAACAAAAATTTATAATAAAAAAAGTCAAGGAAATGGAGAACCAAAGATTGATTGGACCTTCAGTATCAGGATGGGCTTCTCCAATAGTACTACCTAAGAAGAAAAATTGTGATTACCAACTTTGTGTGGACCTACCTCAGGTAAATAACAAGACTATATCAGATGCCTACCCCATGCTGGATCTCCACCATCTGATAAAGCAAGTGAGTGGGCCAAAAGTCTTCAGGACCCTCGATTTGAACTCTGGCTACTGGCAAGTAGAAGTTGAAGAAGAGTCTTGACCGATGACTGCTTTTTTTCCACCCCAAGAGGACTCTACCAATTCAGAGTCATGCCATTTGTTCTTAAGAATGCTCCAGCCACCTTTTTGCGTCTGATGGATGAAGTCTTGTCTGGATTAACAGGAGAATTCTGCCAGGTCTATCTGGACAACATCCTTGTGTACAGCAAGATGTTTTCAGACCATTTGGAACACCTAGCTAGAATGTTAGAGAGGTTGAGGATTCACGGACTTACCTGCCAAGTCAAGAAGTGTCAGTTCGCATCAAACTTAGTTGAGTACCTAGGTCATGTATTGACAGACAAGGGCTTGGAGAGACAAACGGGAAAGGCCTCATAGGAAACAGCAGGTACGTAAATTTTTAGGCCTCTGTGGTTGGTACAGTAGCTTTGTACCATATTTTGAAATGAAACCTGCTCCGCTAACCAACCTCTTCAATAAAAACATACCATTTAAATGGACCCAAAGAGAAGAAACAAGCTTCCAGGAGATAAAAAGATCTATTTGTGATGCTCCAAGTCTAGCTATCTGGATACAAGCTGGGAGGTCTGCTTGCAGATGGATGAGAGTGACATCAGTCTTGGGGCTGTACTGTTCCACGAGAGAGGAGGAGGAGGAGGAGGAGGCAAGGATATAATTGAGTATGCCAGTAGGAAACTTTCTGCTCCCAGGAGAAACTATTGTACAGCCAAGAAGGAGGCATTAGCATTTGTATGGGTTGTCGGGAAGTTCAGGGGTTATCTAGAAGGAAGGAAGTTCAGACTCTTTATAGATAACTCTTCACTTCAGTGGTTGAACCAAGTTTCTGGAACTAAGTCCAAACTGATGCGATGGGCCTTGATCCTTGCCGATCTTGACTTCAAAATTTTATCATGTTCCTGGCGTGGCCAATCAAGCTGCAAACAGTCTATCAAGAAATCCTGAAGATGGACAGAAATCAGCCACGAATTTATTAGAGAAAGAGATTCCTGGGCCAACTAAGAGGTCTCAAACCGACCCTGTGATCCTTGCAATCCGGCGAGGAAATAATGAGATCGATTTATATTTAATAAGGATGTGGCAGACTGAGGACATGCCCTGTAACTGAACGGCATCCTGCATCAGCAAGCGCAGCACTAATTGCCGATCTGTCCCAGTTCAGTTCAAGATGTGCTACAAGAACTTCCAACTCGAAGATGGAATACTAAGTATACTTCCCACCTGCCTAGATCTTCTCCAGTCATCGTCATTCCGAAGCCACAAACCACGAGGATTTTGAACAAATACCATGATAATCCAGAAGCCGGTCATCCTGGTCAAGAGGAAACCTATTCTTCAATTCGGCGACATTTCTTCTGGGTACATATGTGTCAGGAAATCAAGAACTACATTCAAGCCTGTGCAAGCTGTGCTTACACTAAGGTGAACAACCAGAAGGCGAGTACCAGCATGACAGGACGTGACCACATCAACCTTGGGAGGTCCTCGCCCTTGACCTTATGGGACCATACCCTAGGACATTTGGGAGAAAAACGGGGATTCTCGTGGTGACTGATCTATTCACCAGATGGGTGGAAGCATTCGCCATCCCTGATGCTACATCAGGACGTATCGTACAACTTTTAAGGATGGAAGTCTTCAGTCGGTATGGGTATCCTGGGCGTCTACTCATGGACAATGGCAGTCAGTTCACTTTGAGACAGTGGTTGCAAACTATGTTGGCGTGGGGAATTGAACACTGGATGACACCGATCTACCATCCACAGGCGAATCCCACCTAACAGGGAAACCAGGAGCTAGAGAAGATGTTTCAGATTCACTTGGTTGACAGAGAACATACTAAGTGGGATCAAACGCCTACATGAGTCCCTTCTGGCCATCAGACAGCGGGTTAATCACGTCATGGGTTTCTCACCTACAGAACTTTTCCTTGGATGTCCAATCAAGAGAATTGGTGGCTGGAACTTCATCCATGCACAAGAGAGGAACCAGAGGATCTTGATACATGGCATGTACGGAACCAGCGGCAGATTCAACAGACGCACCGCCAAGCCAAAGAGCATTCAAGGAGAGAAGCCGAGAACAATGATGCACTGGAGGAAAGGAAGTTCAGACCTGGAACACTAGTTCTTTGTCGAAACCATCCCCTCAGCAACAAGCTTCAAAAGCTCCATGCTGGGATGGCTCCAAAGTGGCTCAGACCTTTCGAGGTGGATAAAAAGTTGGGAAATGGTGTCTGTCTCCTGAAGACTACAACCGCTGATGAAGGTGCATACATCGGAGTTGAAGGCATAACCTCGGCCCCTACAAGAAGGTGGAGAGACCGGAGAGTGGACACTCTCTAAGGGGCCCCAGAAGAATGTGGACTCGTGGAAAGATCAACACACACCGATACCTACCTTGGAGGATAAGAGGGATGAAGACATAGATATCAGGACACCTAGATATAATTTAAGACCTAGAGAAAGGAAGGTCCAGGATAGTTATTGAAAGTTTTAGGGGGTGTAATTGTCATAGGTCCGATATCCTAATTGAGGTAAAACCTTCAATAATCATATTTTACATAATAGATAAAATGATAGGAGTTACGATGATCTATAAATTGTGTTAATATATTAATATTTTGTATCGCTGGACATATAACGTCCATTTACTTATCCTGCTTCTATATTAGCATGCTCAGTTTATGATGAATAAGGTACCAGCGGACAGGATTTTTTTAAGACTTGTGACACAGCAACAGATGCATTAACACACAAAGACTTCCAATATGGAGGCAAGAAACATCACCAATAGGTCAGTGGTGTGAAACATGTATATATATTCTTTATAGACTGTTTTAAAAAAGAGCAATTATTTTAGGTAATAAAAAAGATAACGCAAGTGCGAGAATAAAAAAAAGGATGACTGAAGAGAACAGTATATGTATCGTAAAGACAATAAAGTTGTAACACAAAGAAGTAAATATGTTCTCATGTGATATTTTTCTTTCGGAATAAAAGAATCGCATACTCAGAACGATAAATGTGCATTGCAACAGTCACTCACACTCAACTCTCAACTCCAACTGAACTGAACTGAACCACCACTGGCAAGTCCCACGTGTCTTATACAGTTAGACAGCACTTTGAGAGATTTCAAACACTAGAGACCCATGGAAACTTCTGAAGATGGAAGGCTCTTGGTTTAACAGGTCTTGGTCTTTCTACATAACCAGAAACCTCCGGTGATGTAACATCCAATGGCAGGACAACTTTAGGGTCTGACCAATGCATGTCATCTCTCTCTCTCTCTCGATTGGCTTGCTGAGTGGCAACTGGCAAGGCCCCAACACAATTACGTCACTCATGGCGGAGTCAGATTGGGTCGTTCTTCCTCTGATCTTGCTGCACAAAATGGTGAACCTACCACAGTATTAGTCACCATCTACGTTAGAAACAAAATTACCAGAATATTAATACTAACATAAAAGTGTGAACAGAAAAGTTACTTGGAAGGAAATCTGAGTTACCAAAATACTTCATGCAAATAAGTGCACAAAAAATAAAATAGCAGCCATGTGTCCTTATATTAGATAAAAGAAAATATATACCGTATTAAAAGAGTTTACTAAAAACAGCTTTGGCAAATCTGTCCGTCCGTTCTACTGGACCGATTTGCTTCATTTTTGTTTTATTCTCTCCAGAATTGCCTGCTGGTGAATCATGAATCATCTCTCTCTAAGTTCAGCCAACTTTGAGTAATCATACAATCAAATCATTAAATGATCACTCCAATAATTGCCGGCGAAAGCTTACCCTAACCCGCAATACATTCTGTACTTAGAAGGTTGCTAAGCAACTAACACTTTCATTAATATTCCGATATATGTGATTTTCATCCTAAGTATTATCGGCGCACTTTTTCTGGGTAGCTTTACACCCTAGTGCTGAATTGGTAGACCTCGGCAATCTTCGAGATTCGCACTGGCAACCTTTGAAACACAAACTATGAATGGCTTATGCATCACTGTGCGACATCTGGCGTACGCTTTACGTGCTAGTACTGTTGATATTTACACAGCAAAGCCAAACTATAGAATTCATGCTAGGAACAAGATTTGCATCAAGAAATGTTATATAATGTTATATAATATGTGTGTGACACAGTTGTTGCCGTAAGATAATAACGGCTTAGAAACTTCATATCGATCGATCATATTATCGATTCAATTCAGATTTCATTTCCATTCAGTTGACAGCACTACCGGAACCGGGAGAGCTCCATCCTTACTCCTCACCCCCGTACACAAATCTATCCAGAAAAAGTGTGCCGATAATAATGTCATTGCATGCAGCCATGTTTGAATGTTTGATTACTACCTGTCACTTTCTCTGATCATGGAAGAATACTACTGTATTCCCTGTTAAATACTCTTTGATTCTCTAATCTTTCCCAGTATCCAAATATATTCAACAGATGGCAGAATTCCTAAAAACGTACATGCTGCTGAGAGTGAAAATCTACGTACAAACAGACACCATCATGACATACGCCTTAGACATTATCTGGGAACACCTAACAAAGGATAATCTAGCTACACTAGAAACAGTGAAGGCCATGTATCTTCAAGATGTTCACTCCCTGGCAAAAATAAGCTCCTTTGAGACTAACCCCGTTCTATATAGAACTACTGTGATTAAAAATACCATTGCCTTCTATGACACAATACCAATCTTTACATCAAGAACTGCAGGATAAAAATGCCAATATATGGATAGATTTTTACCACACAGATGGCATGATGATGTCAGAATAGACAAATTCTGACTATGAACTGTGGCATACCATAACGTGCATCTTATTAAATGTTCATATAACCATTGAAAAGGTCAGACAAAACAAATTGACTACGACAGTCATATCAGGACACATTCATCATCATCATTCATCATCGGTTTGCCCTTCCAGTGAGCCGGGTAGGGTGTTTGAAAATGAGTGTCTTACAAAGTTGCCTATTAAAAAAGATTTTGTTGTCCATGACAGATTCCCAATTCCATTCTCTTCTATCCATGTCTTCCCTCAGTTGATCCATCTATCTTCTTCTTGATCTTCCATCTGGTCTTCTACCTGTTATTCTCTTTTCCAAATAAGCACATGGTAATCTTGTGCTATTCATTCATTTAACATGCCCAAACCATTTAAGTCTAGATGACCTAAGTCTTTCCTCCATCGATTCATTTAGAACTAGGTTAGATTGGATATCATCATTTTTCACATGATCAAGTCGTGTCTTTTGGAGGGCAGTTCTAAGAAAATTCATTTCACAGGCTTGAATCCTACTACAATCCTTTGATGTTAGTGTGCAGGTTTCCAGAGAATATGTAAGGATGAGAATGAAATATGACTTGTACAGGATCATTTTTGTTCTTTGTAGGATCTTCTCATCTCATAGTAGGTGTCTAACGATACTGTAAAAGTTAGAGCCGTTGGTTACTCTGTTTGTTATTTCTATCTCAGCTCTATTATTACTAGCCATAGCGCTTCCTAAATATCTGAATTGGTGTACTACTTCAGCTTGGTGGTCCTGTATTTTTATGTTGCATTCTGTATTATGTCTGCTGATTTTCAATGCTACTGTTTTTGATGGGTTCATTTTCATTCCATAATCATCAAACTTCTTACACCATGCGTTCAGATTATTTTCCACTCCCTCCTCTGTTTCATCCCATATTGCCACATCATCTGAAAACACCAGAGCCTGAAGATCTTTATTACCTTTTCCTTTTAGTTCCTTTAAAATGGTATCCATAACTACTATGAATAGAAGAGGTGATCAGGCACTTCCCTGTTGTACTCCTTTGGTTGTATTGAACCATTCAGAGTGACCATCTCCAATACTGACACAGCTTTTGCAATTAGTACATAGCATGTGGATCTTTGTAATAAGGTACTCCGATACACCAAGTTTTCTGAGACTTTTCCAAATACAGTAGGTCCACTATAGCGAGTACGGCATATAACGAGAACCCCGTTATAATGCCAATTTTTTGCTGTCCCTTCAAAATTCCTATATTAAACTGTGTATTATCCTTCGCTTACAGCGAGAGCCCTATCACTGACACATCTGTTATTATGAACGCTTACACGCGCGCGCAATTTTTCCCGTTACCAATATTTATGCACCCCAGCGATTATGTTGCAAGCGTTAGATTACCGTCGGTATCGTTTCCTCACTATTTCCACAAGCGAGTTTTCTCGTTGACATTCTAGTGCGATTACAAGTGATGAAAATCATTTTTTATCCGTATCGAATGTTTTCGTAAAATATGTAGGAAGATATTTAAGATTTATTACCACCTATTCAATACAATACAAGATGTTGACATTTAGGTCAAAACATTTTTCTAATATTATTGAGACATGTTTCGCCTCTTATTGTGAGGCATCTTCAGTCATTAATCAAAACCTTATTAACTTTTGTCAGTCAACATTTCAAACATTTTACAGCTATTATAAAAATGTTCATAAAGCAACTAAGAATCTAATATAATGATGAACAATGTGTAGTACACTTAATGAATAGGATGACATTAGATGGCTCGAAGCCTTAGTCAATTAATAACACCCGTTGACTGCTTATCCATAAAGAAAATTTGAAATGAAAGAGGACATTTTCATAATAAATGCGTAAATAGCGTGTCCGATAACTGTTGTTAGCTCATTAAAAATAAAGGCTGATTAAACGATCGCTTAATGTTGATGCTAAAAAGTGCAATTAAGTAAGAATGGGATAACCGCGAGATATGGCAGAGTGCATAATTGATTTCAGAGGTTAGTTTATATTTTCTCGCATCTGGTTAAATTACGGAAAGGCTATTACCAAGTAAATTTATAGCGAGGAGGTTATAATTTCTCTACTGGCGCTTGAAGCGTGTTTCCATCATACGTATAATACGGTTAAGTTAGGTTAGGTGACGCTGTTTGAATAAGAAATCTGAAACGTTTGCTACAAAATGCGATCAATCATCTTCGGTACGGTATAGTTTTCTCACTATGTGCATTTGCGAGCTCTCTCGTCGAAATTTGAAGGCGATGTTGGAGTCGATTAGTAACACCCGTCGACTGCTTGAAATGAAAGAGGATAACATGTTTTCGTAATAAATGCGTAAATAACGTGGCCGATAGCAGTTGTCAACTCGTTGAAAATAAAGGCTGAAATTAAGTAAGAATGTGGCACACCTCAAGATATGGCAGAGAACATCACTAATTTCAGAGGATAGTTCATATGTTTTCGCGTCTAGTTACATTTCGGAAAGGCTATTCACATGTACATTTTTAGCGAGGAGGTTATCATTTCTCTACATGCATTACAAATATGTTTTATGATACATTATACGTTTAGGTTAGGCAATGCCATTTGAAGAAGAAATCTGAAATGTTTGCCACAGAATCCTCTGAGTGAAACAATATTTCGCCGAATCCAAAACGACATGTTTTTTTTTCTTTCAGAATTTCATGCGAAAAATCTAGGGTTAGGGTTGTCTTGCATTCCCGGCCTAACAGTAAAGAACACCACTGGCAACTACTGCGGTAAACATGCTGCTTCTTTTCACTCCCACAAACGCACGTACACACTAAACTCGTTGACAATAAATGACCGCCTCTTTATTAGGCCTCTCATCCTTCGGATGCATAATCCTGCGACAAGTAGCGATGAAATGTCGTCTGTATACGCACGACAACGCAGGACTGTTCCAAACAGATGGAGAGGGATGGGAGCTCATCCACTGGAAGCAGGTTGGTAGTACGTACACGTGCGATGCCGCATTACATCCAGTCCAGTTTGGATTTTCTGTGCGACAATACACGACATCAGTAGATTGTGAGAAACTCATTAATTTAATTCAAGAACGAAAATATCTGTGGGACCAGAAGTAGCCTCAGTATCACATGAGGAATGTGCAATTGAAGTTGTGGAAGGAAGTTGCACTTGAAATGGAAGAATCAGGTACATTATATTATGTAATTACCATGTTATTAATTTCATATTTATATTTATTTACATTATTATGTTTATGGTTCATGGTGTTGAAAATGATATGGAAAGGAATGTGATAGTAGCAGGTGATCTCAATTTACCAAATGTCAATTGGGAAGGTAATGCGAACGACAGGAAGCATGACCAACAAATGGCAAATAAGTTAATATGGGAAGGGCAGCTGATTCAGAAAGTGATGGAACCAACTAGAGGGAAGAATATTTTGGATGTGGTGCTGATAAAACCAAAAGTGCTCTATAGAGAAACCGAAGTAATAGGTGGTATTAGTGATCACAAAGCTGTTTTTGTCATTGTTAAAAATAAATGTGAAAGAAAGGAAAATTTAAAATTAGGACTATTAGGCAGTACCATATGGCTGATGAAACAGGCATGAGGGAGTTTTTTAAAAGTAACTATGATCGCTGGAAAATGGTAAATAAAAATGTAAACAGACTCTGGGATGGGTTTAAAGCAATTGTTGAGGAATGTGAAAATAGGTTTGTTCCTTTAAAGGTGGTAAGGAATGGTAAGAATCCACTACATTATAACAGGGAAGTAAAGAGACTAAGAAGGAGATGCAGATTGGAACGAAATAGAGGTAGAAATGGTTATGGAAGTAAGCAGAAATTGAAGGAACTTACTAGGAAATTGAATCTAGCAAAGAAGTCAGCTAAGGATAACATGATGGCAAGCATAATTGGTGGTCATACAAATTTTAGTGAAAAGTGGAAGGGTATGTATAGGTACTTTAAGGCAGAAACTGGTTCAAAGAAGGACATTCCAGGAATCATTAATGAACAAGGGGAGTGTGTATGCGAGGATCTTCAAAAGGCAGAAGAATTCAGTCAGATTGTTGGTTACAAGGATAATGTCCAGATAGGGGATGTGAGTAAAACTAAAGAAGTATTAAAATTTACCTATGATAACAATGACATTTACAGTAAGATACAAAAGTTGAAAACTAGAAAAGCGGCTGGAATTGATCAGATTTCTGGGGATATACTAAAGGCAATGGGTTGGGATATAGTACCAGATCTGAAATACTTATTTGATTATTGTTTGGTTGAAGGAGCTATACCAAATGAATGGAGAGTTGCTATAGTAGCCCCTGTGTATACAGGAAAGGGTGATGGACATAAAGCAGAAAATTACAGGCCAGTCAGTTTGACATGCATTGTATGTAAGCTTTGGGAAAGCATTCTTTCTGATTATATTAGACATGTTTGCAAAATTAATAACTGGTTTGACAGAAGGCAGTTTGGGTTTAGGAAAGGTTATTTGACTGAAGCTCCGCTTGTAGGATTTCAGTAAGATATAGCAGATATTCAGGCGGCCAAATGGACTGTATTGCGATTGACCTATCTAAGGCATTTGATAGGGTAGATCATGGAAGACTACTGGCAAAAGTGAGTGCTATTGGACTTGACAAAAGAGTGACTGAATGGGTGTCTATATTTCTAGAAAATAGAACTCAGAGAATTAGAGTAGGCGAAGCTTTATCTGACCCTGTAATAATTAAGAGGGGAATTCCTCAAGGCAGTATTATTGGACCTTTATGTTTTCTTATATGTATCAATGATATGTGTAAAGAAGTGGAATCAGAAATAAGGCTGTTTGCAGATGATGTTATTCTGTACAGAGTAATAAATAAGTTACAAGATTGTGAGCGGCTGCAGGGTGACCTCGATAGTGTTTTGAGATGGACGGTGGGCAATGGTATGATGATAAATGGGTTTAAACATCAGGTTGTGAGTTTCACAAATATGAAAAGTCCTCTCAGTTTTAATTACTGCCTTGATGGGGTGAAAGTTCCTTTTGGGGATCATTGTAAGTACCTAGGTGTTAATATAAGAAAAGACCTTCATTGGGGTAATCGCATAAATATGATTGTTAATAAAGGGTACAGATCTCTGCACATGGTTATGAGGGTATTTAGGGGTTGTAGTAAGGATGTAAAGGAGAGGGCATATAAGACTCTGGTAAGACCCCAACTAGAGTATGGTTCCAGTGTATGGGACCCTCACCAGGATTACTTGATTCAAGAACTGGAAAAAATCCAAAGAAAAGCAGCTCGATTTGTTGTGGGTGATTTCCGACAAAAGAGTAGCGTTACAAAAATGTTGCAAAGTTTGGGCTGGAAAGATATGGGAGAATGGAGATGAGCTGCTCGATTAAGTGGTATGTTCCGAGCTGTCAGTGTAGAGATGGCGTGGGAGGACATCAGTAGACGAATAAGTTTGAGTTGTGTCTTTAAAAGTAGGAAAGATCACAATATGAAGATAAAGTTGGAATTCAAGGGGACAAATTGGGGTGAATATTCGTTTATAGGAAGGGGAGTTAGGGATTGGAATAACTTACCAAGTGAAATGTTCAATAATTTTCCAATTTCTTTGCGATCATTTAAGAAAAGGCTAGGGAAACAACAGATAGGGAATCTGCCACCTGGGCTACTGCCCTAAATGCAGATCAGTAGTGATTGATTGATTGTGGGTTACTGTAGTCACGTCCTAGTTTGTGAACCATGGGCAATGGCTGAGTGGCCTAGTAAGTGGTCCTGAGAGTCGGGATACCGGTTGCTATGGAATGGGAGTGGGCATCTCAGACATATTCTGAGCCATGGCCCTCCTTGTGCTCAGGCGGCTAGGATTATACAATCCACTGGTGGTCCATAACTCATTAGAGGAGAGATCCTCACTTGGAGTATGTGTAAGTAGGGTAGCATCCTGCTTCATGAATTTACCGAGCTCAGAACATTTTAAGCAAGCCTCGGACCTATGGGAGTAACGGAGTCCCACGCCCATTTGACAGACGAGGGACTCCTTGGAAACAACTTGGTGAACGAAATGGAATTCGATGGGGAGCTATCAATATAAATGTGGCTTATGGAAGAAAGAAAGTAGAACTGACTGAGTCAGCAAAGAGGATGCATCTGGATGTACTGGGATTAAGTGATATTCGGGTAAAGGGAGATAACGAGGAAGAGATAGGAGATTATAAAGTGTACTTGACGGGTGTTAGAAAGGGAAGGGCAAAGTCTGGGGTAGGGCTGTTAATCAGGAATACCATTGCTCGCAACATAGTTTCTGTTAGGCACGTAAATGAGCAAAAGATGTGGGTAGATTTGGCAGTTGGAGGAATTAGAACGAGAATTGTCTCAGTGTATTCACCATGTGAGGGTGCAGATGAGGACGAAGTTGACAAGTTTTATTAAGCATTGAGTGACATCGTGGTCAGTGTCAACAGCAAGGATAGAATAGTGCAAATGGGCGATTTCAGTGCGAGAGTTGGAAATAGAACCGAATGATACGAAAGGGTAATTGGTGAATGTGGGGAAGATATGGAAGCTAATGGGAATAGGAAGCGTTTGCTGAACTTCTGTGCTAGTATGGGTTTAGCTGTTACAAATACATTCTTCAAGCATAAGGCTATTCACCGCTACACATGGGAGGCTAGGGGTACCAGATCCATAATAGACTATATCTTAACTGACTTCGAATTCAGGAAATCTGTTAGGAAAGTACGAGTTTTCCAGGGATTCTTTGATGATACAGACCACTATCTGATCTGTAGTGAACTAAGTATCTCTAGACCTAGGGTAGAGAAAGTGAAATCTGTCTACAAACGAATAAGGGTAGAAAATCTCCAAGACGAGGAAATTAGACAGAAGTACATGGATATGATTAGTGAGAAGTTTCAAACAGTGGATAGTAAGCAGGTTCAGGATATAGAAAGTGAATGGGTGGCATACAGGGATGCTGTAGTAGAAACAGCAAGGGAATGCCTAGGAACGAATGTTTGTAAAGATGGGAAAAGGTGAACATCTTGGTCTAATGATGAAGTGAGAGCAGCCTGTAAACGTAAAAAGAAGGCTTATCAGAAATGGCTCCAAACAAGGGCTGAGGCAGACAGGGATTTGTACATAGATGAAAGAAACAGAGCGAAACAAATAGTTGTTGAATCCAAAAAGAAGTCATGGGAAGATTTTGGTAATAACCTGGAAAGGCTAGGTCAAGCAGCAGGGAAACCTTTCTGGACAGTAATAAATAATCTTAGGAAGGGAGGGAAAAAGGAAATGAACAGTGTTTTGAGTAATTCAGGTGAACTCATAATAGATCCCAGGGAATCTCTGGAGAGGTGGAGGGAATATTTTGAACATCTTCTCAACGTAACAGGAGATCTTCCTGTTGGTGTTGCGAACAGCCAAGCTCATGGGGAGGAGGAAAATGATGATGATGGAATTACGCCTGAGGAAGTGGAAAGGATGGTAGATAAACTCCATTGTCATAAGGCAGCAGGAATAGATGAAATTAGACCTGAGATGGTGAAGTATAGTGGGAAGGCAGGGATGAAATGGCTTCATAGAGTAGTAAGATTAGCATGGAGTGTTGGTAAGGTACCTTCAGATTGGACAAAAGCAGTAATTGCATCTTTCTATAAGCAAGGAAACAGGAAGGTTTGCAACAACTATCGAGGTATCTCGTTGATTAGTATACCAGGCAAAGTATTCACTGGCATCTTGGAATGGAGGGTGCGATCAGTGGTTGAGAAGAAGTTGGATGAAAACCAGTGTGATTTCAGACCACAGAGGGGCTATCAGGATCAGATTTTCTGTATGCGGCAGGTAATTGAAAAATGCTACGAGAGGAATGTTTCGTAGATCTAGAGAAAGCATATGACAGGGTACCGAGGGAAAAGATGTTCGCCATACTGGGGGACTATGGAATTAAAGGTAGATGATTAAAATCAATCAAAGGCATTTATGTTGACAATTGGGCTTCAGTGGGAATTGATGGTAGAATGAGTTCTTGGTTCAGGGTACTTACAGGAGTTAGACAAGGCTGTAATCTTTCACCTCTGCTGTTCGTAGTTTACGTACATGGATCATGTGCTGAAAGGTATAAAATGGCAGGAAGGGATTCAGTTAGGTGGAAATGTAATAAGCACTCTAGCCTATGCTGACGACTTGGTCTTAATGGCAGTTTGTGCTGAAAGCCTGCAGTCTAATATCTTGGAACTTGAAAATAGGTGCAAGGAGTATGGTATGAAAATTACCCTTTCGAAGACTAAATTGATGTCAGTAGGTAAGAAATTCAACAGAATTGAATGTCAGATTGGTTATACAAAGCTGGAACAGGTCAATAATTTCAAGTATTTAGGTTGTTTGTTCTCCAGGGATGGTAATATCGTAAGTGAGATTGAATCAAGGTGCAGTAAAGCTAATGTAGTGAGCTCGCATTTGCGATCAACTGTATTCTGTAAGAAGGAAGTCAGCTCCCAGACGAAACTATCTTTACATCGGTCTGTTTTCAGACCAACTTTGCTTTATGTGAGCGAAAGCTGAGTGGACTCAGGATATCTTATTCATAAGTTAGAAGTAACAGACAAGAAAGTAGCGAGAATGATTGCTGGTACAAACAGGTGGGAACAATGGCAGGAGGGTACTTGGAATGAGGATATAAAGGCTAATTTAGGACTGAATTCAATGGATGAAGCTGTACGCATAAACTACTTTGGTGGTGGGGTCATGTGAGGCGAATGGAGGAGGATAGGTTACCTAGGAGAATAATGGATAAGAGAAGTAGAGGGAGACCAAGACGATGATGGTTAGACTCAGTTTCTAACGATTTAAAGATAAGAGGTATAGAATTAAATGAGGCCACGGCACTAGTTGCAAATCGAGGATTTCAGATTAACAGTTTTTGTTAACTTTCATGATCATTATGGATTATTAGCAAAATCGGTCTTTAATTTTTTCCTCATATCAGTAGCTTTAAGACTGCTCCTATTCTAACCCCTGCTAGCAAACCTAGAGTGGTTTTTAGTCGATTCTGTTGAAGGATATATTTCTGGTGAGCCTTCTCTGTCTATTATCACATTGTGTAATAAACAAATACATTTCACAGTGTTTTCCGCTTTCTCAGGGGTAACTTCTATTGCTTTCATTAATATGCGCCATTTATTGCTTATTATACCAAAGGCACACTCGACCACTTGTCTTGCATGCGATAAACGTTTATTAAACACGTCTTGTTCGGATGTTAAATGTCTCATAGGATACGGGTGCATCAAATAGGGTTTCAGGGAATATCCTCCGTCCTCTATCATAAAATGTGGTACAGTTGCAACACTACCAGGAAGTTCTTTCAAGCACTTCACCTTTAACACACCATGATCCAGCTGTTTATTCAAGTTTTGAGTACCCGAAAATCCCACTATCACTCTGTTTTCCATAGGCCCCTATATCAATACAAATGAATTTGTAGCCTGTTCCTACCACTGCTTTCAGTACGATAGAGAAAAATATTTTGTAGTTGTAATACATACTTCCAGACTGCTTCGGACACTTGATTCATATGTGTTTACCGTCTATACATCCAACACAATTCGGACATTTCCATTTTCTCCAAAACTGTGATTCAATCTCATCAATTTGCTTGCCAGAAGGGAATGGGATATAATGTTTCCCATAACATAGAACACGTTTCGTGAATAATTCTTCCGACTGTAGCATCTGATATCCGATAAGAATAACCCAGTGCTTTGAAAGATGAACCAGTTGCTAAGTACCTGCAAAATACAAAGCACGTGGTTATGTTGTAATAAAATGCATCCACAGTGAGCTAGTTACAACATAATTTAATTTAAAAACTTAATGGCTATTATTTAAAAATTAGTATATTCAATGTTTTCATTGGTTTTTTGTTGTGATTTAATGAAATTAATTTATTTGATTTTATTTGTGTCGATGATTAGCATAGAAGTTTGAATTGTAGTAAAGTAAATTTCAGGACCTCAAAGGATCTGTTACAACAGTTCCTTATCTTTTCACTTGACTGTAGTATAATTTTGCTGCGTTTTCCTTTCTATTGCAGTTGAGGAACTTAAGAAAAGATGGAGGAATCTCAGGGATTCGTTTAGGAGAGAACTGAAAAAAATGAACGAAACAAAATCTGGCAGTGGTAGAGAATAGTCAAATACATGGGCTATCTTCAACCAAATGAGTTTTCTTGCTGATACTGTGCAACCAAAAAAGCATGCAAAGCAGCGTTCCTGATATTACAAACAACACAATAGATGAAATGTTCGACGGTCTTAGTACCTCCAATACAACCCATACAGACTCAAATCAGGAGGATAATGCACAACCGGATGCCAATGATCGCGAAGGGGAATGTTCACAATCGAGTTAAGTTAATTACGACAAAAAACTTCTTGAGACTGAAAACAAGAAACTGTCTTTCTTTCAGACAAGAGCACAAAATGATGGAGACAGTGACTACCAGTTTTTGGTTAGTCTTCTCCCACATTTACGTGAAGTACTACCGGAAAACAAGTTACGTATACGGCTGGAATTGATGAATGTTCTCTTGGTAGAACAGGCAGAAAGACAGAGACGTAATCAATCTTCAACAGGTTCATCATCTCAATCTTCATATTGTCAAATTGATTTCACATTCACTGATTCTAGCACTGCTTCGTACTATGAGAATTTTGATCCTTGGCAATAGGGCATTGGTTGTTTCAACTGTTTATTTTTCATTGACATGCTTTCTTAATTAATGTATTAGTTACTGCATTAATTGCATCTTGTAATGATTTATTGTATTATTCCAATTTGTAATACAGGTACTTAGTTTTCTCCTGGCTTGTATAAATACTTTTAAATTATCCCTACCTTAATGTTAGTATTAGACGTTCTGGGGTGCAGTGGTGTTCCTGAAATTAATGTACTTCTGCAGACGATCCTCCACCTTGGATAATATGTACTGAAAAGTTTCTTTCCTCATCCGAAAATAACCAAAATGTTGCGCTTCATTAACTTGAAGATCATCATATAAGTGGGAAAATTCACCAAATCGACTCCTTTTGCTTAAAATTTCCTTTACCCACTCCTTTTTTCCTCTTTCGGGCTCTTCGCCTCGCAAGCAAAGGCATCTCCAAAGCATACAGTAAAAATCTTGGAAGGCCATGATCACATCACAGAGCTAAGATTGACTCCGCTACTATCAGACGAAAAACGCGTGCAAAGGACGATGCACTGTCGTACGACACTGGACTGCTTCACGTCGCGCGTACACACTCAACGTCGCAGTCGCAGACGTACGCACCCAGTGGACAAGAAGCCTTATACATCGCTAGCTGCGACAACTGGTTGTGCACTGCCTGTGTGTAATGTCACTGGATCTTGGAAAATAGTGAAGAGAGAATGACGTTCTATTAGCCTCTACAAAACCGTTTCTCACATCTGCAGAATGGTATCAAAACATGCGAGTCTTCAAATTCTTAGAAAGGCCACGGCTACTCAGTGGCAGAGTTATAACGCGTCTATTGTACTTCACCTTTAGTAAAATGAAGTTTTAGAGACAGCAGGAATATTTTCGTGATGGATAGTCGTATTGTATAGATACGTGGAAAAGGTATTGCCGGGAAATTAAGAACGGGTTCTCGTCGATATTATGATGCCAATTTTAAGTTAATGGTTATTAAACATTCAGAAATGTAGAATAATTGTGCATAGGCCTAACTAAAGCTAACATTTGACGCTAGCCTGAAGACAAAGCTAAAAAAATGTGTACTGTACAAAAAATGCATTCAGCGGTCCGCGACAAGGACGCTTTAAAGAAGTCGAAGATGAAAATTGTGAGGTATGTGCACAAAAAATTCAAGGGTAGAATGGTCATACCATGGTGCAATAAATTCTTTCCTTGACCTTCAACGTCCGCGATTAGGCCTGAAGTTGGCCGAACCCGGCAAGTGAGACTTGCGTTTAGTGGTTGCCAGTTATATCTGACGCTGAGTAAAAGTAACAGTTTTATAGGCAGCAAGAATTTTTTCATGATGGATGGTCGCATTGTAGAGACGCATGGAATAGGTATTGCCGGCAAATTTTCAACGGGTTCTCTTTGGTAATACGATGCCAATTGTAAGTTAATGGTCATTTAAACCGGCATAAATAAAGAATTGTGCAGCTGCAAAAAAAATACGGCATAACAAAAGTCAATGTTCAGCGTTTAAAATGCATACTGTACAACAAAGGCATTCATATGATTTTACAAAGCAGGTTTTGAGCCTGATTTACATTTTTGAAGGAAAAAGTGGGGCTCATCTTGGATTCGGAGAAGTACGGTACTATAATTTTTTCAGAATGAAATTAAACTCACACTTTAACAAAAAAACAAAACAAGTAAGCTGTAGTGCGGATATCATCCACGGAAATGCAAGTTTTGAACAAACTGACTGCCTTTTCATACCGATTTTAATGTGTATGTGGGGGGGGGGGGGGGGGGAGGTTCTTCCGACTTATATACAAAAATCGGGTATAACGACAATCCGCTATAGTGAGTAAATTTTTCGCTGTTATGGATTCTCCCTATAACGGACTTCTACTGTAGTTGATCTAGGAACATTATCATACGCCTTTTCAAGGTCCATAAACACAATAATTAGGTCTTTTTCTCTTTCCCAGTGTTTCTCTGCCAACATCCTCAAAGCATTATCTGACCTATTTATAATGAATGCTGTGGAGCAACATGGATCCTCTAGTATATTCTAACAAAAATTTAGGCTGCTAGGAAAACGAAATTTAAGTGTCCCAGGAAATTGTGAAGTATGTAAACTATTGTTAGAAGATTTTAAAGCAATAAAAAATGATACACTATTTGTGTTTATTAAAACAGTGCTTTATGAAACAGATGGAAAATGAGAAGCAGAATGGAAGCATAATTAACATGTAGGAGTTTACATCAGGGGGCATTAAATAGAAACTAAGAACTTAATTTTGACTTTATATTTTGCCACACATGTACGTACAAGTTATAGGTGCCAACTGTGGATACATTCACTCAAATATATCTCAAAAAAGAGAAGTATGTCAAGTATTTCCTGGTTCATATTTCAAAGTCAATACTTTACAAGAGCTGACAATCTTTCTTTTCTTTTCTTTTTTTTTCTTGGCAGCAAAAAGAATGTATGGCACTTTTAAATAATGATAATGTCTATATAGTCAAAATAATAAATTAAGTACCTACGATTAGATTAGGGGATTATTGGTGAGATAAATGAATAGTAATGTGTTATTGTCAAAATTCTTGAAGATTATCATGTAGCTTATTTATACACCCTTCGAAATGAAAATTTAGGGGAATGTAACCGTAGGAGTCTTTATTTCCTGCCAGGCTGAGTAACTCAGCTGGTAGAGCATTGGCTTGTTGAGCCCAAGATGACAGATTTGATCCCATCTTGATCTAGTAGTATTTGAAGGTGCTCAAATACACCAGCCTAATGTCAATAGATTCACTGACAAATAAAAGAACTTCTGGATGACTGAATTCTGACACCTCTGCATCTCCAAAAAATACAAAAGTAGTTAGCAGAGCATCAAACCAAACAGAAATAAATTTTATTTAATTAAAATCAATAATAATATTCTTAATAATTTGTTATTTTGCCTGTTTATCTCCTTCTTACATCTTATCTCTTCCTTTTCATATATTATTTTGCTATTTTTTGTCATTTTAAGGCACTTTTTATTAAAATTGTGAATCAGTTAATTTTCTTAATTTATTTTTCTATCACATTTAATACCTTTCAGTATTATTTCATTAGGAAGATATTTTAAATTCATTCAATGTCAGTGTTTATATTCCTGTGATTTCTTAGTATTTTTGTTGCATGTGTTCCTAAATTGTTGCAGTGTTTGAAGTTGATTGTATTAGTTTATCCTTTAAATTTATACTTTTATTTTTTTCTACAGTCTTCATTCAAACATATAATCAACCTCCCCATCACAGTATTGAATACATACTTGTTTAATTCTCTGTAACCCTTGAATTAGGTGACTGAAGAATGCATTTTCATGTATAGACTTATAAATAATAAACGTTCATCATTTTCACAAATTGTGAACATGAATTAGCTATGAAACTGAGTTTTGCACATGCTAGTCATAATAAGGTGGTATACCTTTCCAAACCACACATGAAACACCAGCTGATCAGCCAGCTTTGTTTTTCATGCATGATGAAAGCACTTTATATCAAATCATGTGAATGCCAAAGATGTCTTAGTCCGGTATAATATATACATTGATGACTGGATGAGATGTAAAATGTTTGTTTTCTATTTGCACACCCTTGTTAACTGAGCTAAATAAATGCCTCCTGGAGGAGAGTAAGTAAGTGACAAATTTAATCATTGTTTCTCTCCACAGCCATCTAGGATTTTGATAATGTATTTCAGTACTGTATTTGAAGTATGATATTCTGTATATTTCCAAGTTTTGTATGCTGTTTGTAACATTGTTTATATTAACTGTCTTTTGTAGAAAATATTTGTTAGAAAAAGCCCAAATATAATTTTCAAAAACATAATACTGATCAATCAATTGTTGAAAATATAAACTTCATGCAAAATAATGTATATTTCTTGGAAACAACGCCTTTATATTTCATAAATAAAATCTTATGAACAAGAAATAAGGGGAAAGCTGGAAGCAGTAATTAGGGCATGATGACTGTACGAGCACTGAGAACTGAAATTTCTTGAGCAATTGAAAATAATAATTCAGAATTATTTACTAATAGTAGATTGATAGTTTCAAGCCTCTTCATCAGAATATTTCTGTTCTTCATGTAGGAATTTCATAAACAAAGAATCATTCCCTTCTACCTCTCTGTATCATTTTATAGGTGACATTGACTTTTTGAATAATTAAAGTCTACTAAAAATCCTAAACTAGTAGAGAGAGAAATTTATGCTAAGAAAGGAGTCTACTATTTAATGAACTTAGACAGTGCCCTGAAATGTCATGTTTACTCTTTATGTATACTCCTGACTCAGTCCAGTGGTATTTGAAGGTGCACAAAATACATCAGTCTTTTCTTGGTAGATTTACCGGTACACAAGCGCAACAAAATTCAGGCACTTCCATGTTTCCAAAAACTATTAAAGCATCTAGTGGGACTTCTTTCCAGATATTGTAAAGCTGTTCTTTACTTATTGTATATGTTTACAGCAACTCTATAATATTAAAAATAACACTATAATAAATAATAAATAAACCAGACCAAAATCAAGCACATACGAAATTAATAGATGAGCAATTCTTGTGTTTAGAAAAAGACTTTTTAAGCATTCAAAGCAATCAGGGAAAGAACATTCTTTGTGGTTCCTGAATATTATTCTCAAGAATTATTTTACAGTAAATGTCCAGCAGAATTATCTGTGTTACATGTCCTCATATTCAGTGCTAAAATTTTACCTTTAATTGAGAGGTTCAGGCAGTACAGTGCTGGCTTTCTGAGTCAAAAATCGTTGGATTCAATCCTGACTCAGTCCATTGGTATTTGAAAGTGCACAAAATACATCAGCCTTTTCTTGGTAGATTTACCAACACACAAGCTCAACAAAATTCAGGCACTTCCATGTTTCCAAAAACTAATGAAGCATCCAGTGGGACTTCTTTCCAAATAAGTGACAAATACTCAAATTTTATCCATTAAATAGATATAGAACTGACATTAAAATATTGAGATGCAGGTATGATGGTATGATTGGAAGAAAGAGGAGTTGAACCACACAGGTGGCTAGGATCAATGTAAATGAGAGTGTGTGAGCAGTGTCAAGAATGGCATCTGAAAGAGGTATTCTAGAGAAGCGGTATTTGTAGCATACTAGCTGTTGTACCCATCATGTTTACATCTTTCGTTGACCCTCTCAAGTTGTTTCTGAGATTTCGAGGCATGCAGGTGGACATGCGGCTATCAGTGGCTTGTCTTGATGCAGGCTACTCACTGCCTGGCTCTCTGTGGTCCTTTGCAGTTTTATCTGTTTTGCATTATTGCTGCTCTTAATTTGATCTCTTCCTTGTCGTATAA
This sequence comes from Anabrus simplex, assembly GCF_040414725.1. Taxonomy (NCBI): domain Eukaryota; kingdom Metazoa; phylum Arthropoda; class Insecta; order Orthoptera; family Tettigoniidae; genus Anabrus; species Anabrus simplex. Next base: position 377,735,360 of record NC_090268.1, on the reverse strand, counting down.
AAACAAAATATCAGGTCAATATTAAAAAAATAAACTATAGACAGATGTACAAAGCCTTTAAACACTGCCAGGATAATTTATTTAGCAACTTTCCAAAACTTTCTTAAATAGAACAAAATGTTTGCAAATTATATTGTTGATAAATTTTGTCTTGAAAAATGTTCCTTTAAAACCAGCCTAAAAAGAGATACACCAAGTTTTATGTTTTAAGGCCTTTTCTGAATTTGAACTGAACCCAGATATAGGCTAATATTTGTCCTGTCCAGTGTAAAAGCCACAAGTATCAGTCAATATTATAAGAGTACAGACAGAAAGACTTTTATATTGCCTATATTTTATCTTGGAAATTGTGCAAGTTATCCTGCATTTTATTTTATATCATTTCCATTTCTAGACATTACCACTGAATAAATATTTCACTTAAATAGAAACAATGACACACTAAAAATACAGTAATAATATCATGAAACAGGAATATCATCTAAAATTTAACAAAGAATGAATGAGAATTTATTTACTATTAAAAACAGAAGAAAAGTTGGCATAATTATTTGGTAATACCATAGGAATGTTAGATTAACCTTCCTATTTCCTCAGTTGATCAATTTCAGGTAATCCCCAATATGACCAAAATATACAATAGATACAGTACATTGAGTATCGTATTAACTTTTGATCTTGTTTGCAATAGTTATATATTACACAGGTTTATTTATCATAAATTATAACACTGCTACTGTCAGCACTCCTAGGTTCACCTTCAATCAATCAATCAAGCAATCAATCAATCAATCAATCAGTACTAATCTGAATTTAGGGCAGTTGCCCAGGTGGCAGATTCACTATCTGTTGTTTTCCTAGCCTTTTCTTAAATGATTTCAAAGAAATTGGAAATGTAATAAATATCTCCCTTGGTAAGTTATTCTAGTCCCTAACTCCCCTTCCTATGAAGGAATATTTGCCCCAATTTTTTCTCTTGAATTCCAACTTTACCTTCATATTGTGATCTTTCCTACTTGTAAAGACACCACTCAAACTTATTCGTCCACTGATGTCATTTCATGCCATCTCTCCACTGAGAGCATGGAACATACCACTTAGTCAAGCAGCTCGTCTTCTTTCTCCCAGTTCTTCCCAGCCCAAACTTTGCAACATTTTTGTAATGTTACTCTTTTGTCGGAAATCACCCAGAACAAATCGAGCTGCTTTTCTTTTGATTTTTTCCAGTTCTTGAATCAAGTAAACCTGGTGAGGGTCCCATACACTGGAAACCATACTCTAGTTGGGGTCTTACCACAGACTTATATGCCCTCTTCTTTACATCCTTATTACAACCCCTAAACACCCTCATAACCATGTGCAGAAATCTGTACCCTTTATTTACAATCCCATTTATGTGATTACCTTATATTAACACCTAGAGACTTACAATGATCCCCAAAAGGAACTTTCACCCCATCAATACAGTACATGAAACTGAGAGGACTTTTCCTATTTGTGAAACTCACAACCTAACTTTTAACCCCTTTTATCATCATACCATTGCCTGCTGTCCATCTCACAACATTTTCCAGGTCACGTTGCAGTTGCTCACAATCTTGTAACTTATTTATTACTCTATACAGAATAACATCATCCGCAAAAAGCCTTACCTCTGATTCCACTTCTTTACTCATATCATTTATATATAAGAAAACATGAAGATCCAATAATACTGCCTTGAGGAATTCCCCTCTTAATTATTACAGGGTCAGATAAAGCTTCACCTACTCTAAACTTAATCTTACAACTCCAACTACAACTGACTAACTGAACTGAAATGAACTGAACTCACATAAAATACACAGTAGAACGTGACTGATCTGCTTTGTGGTATTGATATGACTGTACTACAACAATTCGGTACATAATTTCAACAAGACAGCAACTCCAACTCTCTCAATTAATTCCACTCCTTAAAACTTCATACTCTTTATATATATTCTGGCTATGATTCTGGATAATTCTAGTTTCTTACAATATACCAGTAGTACTAATAAAAAATACCTAGAAGGTTCTACAGTTAACATCCAAAAGTCCTTGGTAAGTTCCTGTTTTAGAATTATCTTGAAACAAGTCTGTCTTTACAGTATATTACCTAAGGATATCTAGAAACTCCTAGACTACAATACAGATATCCTTGGTACATGAAGGTTAGGTTTCGGAGTTCCCTTAAGTCAACACACATACAACTGCAAGTTTCCCAAGCACATAGAACACAGTTCTCATGAGTTAACACATGTACAACTAGAAGCTTCCTGAACAAGTGAAAGATTATTTACGAGTGATAAGCATAGCCTAACCTATAGCACAATAACTAATTCATTATCATCATCATCATCCAATTCAATCATTATATGATGTGACCCCCTCGAGTCTGTGAACAAGATAATTAAGTAATAGTTTTTTCCAGGCAGTACGGTTTTGGGCAATTCTCTGCCAGTAAACTCCAGTAGATCTCCATAAGTTCTTGTCCCATTGGCCCAGTGGTCTTCCTCTTGATCTCTGGAATTCTCGACGGCTCCACTCAAGAAAAAATTTTGTCCATCGACAGCTCTTTCTACAAATCACATGTCCAGCCCACTGCCATTTCAGTGTTTCCACCCTTTGAATGATATCAATAACTTTAGTAACTGAGTGTATGTCATCTGCTGTCTTCCTATCTCTTCATGAGAAACCCAGCATTGATCTTTCCATGCCTCTCTGAGCTGTTTTTGTTTGACAAATTCATTCATTGTCTAGGTCTCACAACCACAAGTTATTACAGGGAGGATACATTGATCAAAAGCTATTCTCTTCAAGTCTATGGGCATTTTTGATTTAAAGAGTACCTCCCATATGCTTTCCAGCTAAATACGCATGATTAAACCTAAGTACAGAACATAGCCTGTAACATAGGAAAAATTGCTTTCAGTTATACACACATAACGTAAGTTCCATCAAAACCTGCCTATGCAGTTTGGATCACATATCTGTCAGCTTGCAGTTAGGATACAGTGAGTTCAAACCCTACTATCTCCAGGCTTGAAGATGGTTTTCTGTGATTTCCCACTTTTACACCAAGTAAATGATGGGGGTGTATCTTAATTAAAGCCAGAGTCACTTCCTTCCTATCCTATCCTATCCTATCCTATCCTATCCTATCCTATCCTATCCTATCCTATCCTATCCTATCCTATCCTATCCTATCATTGTGTAAGACCTGTCTGTGTTAGTGCAACATAAAACAAATAGCAAAAAGGAAAAGAATGTCAATGACAAATCAGTGTGAGAAAAGGAAGTATCAAAAGAAGACACAAGAATAAATATGAAAACACAATAGAACAAGGACAATCTCTACATCTTCATCCACAAGCATCTTCACATTAGTGGATTATCTTCTTGTCAATCTCAGTTAATCCATTTGTTCTCAGCCACTGACAAGCTTGTTTCTGCTTCCTTGCTTCATGAAGAGGGCAAAAATCATCACTTGTTGATGCAGAAAGTGTAGGGGAAATAATTGGGTAAGCCCAGGAAATACACAAAAAGGTGATGGTGAGTGCAGCTGGTAAAAGACTAAGAACACAAGAAAAACACAGCAGGAGTAAAGGGGTGAGTCAAAATACAGAGTCCACCAGAAAAATGTATACACTCTCTGTTGGACGATATCGGGATATGGACATTGTCAACTGTTATCATTGTTTTTAAATGTTGTAGTATGGTCTTTCACTCAACAGATGTCGGTACTTGCATCACAATAGTGGGAAAACAAAATGGCTGGAGCACTCTTGACGTTCGAGCAATGAAAGTACATTCTGAAGTGGTTTATCAGGTTTGATAATGTCGTTGAAGTGCAGCGTCAGTGGAGGAGGGAGTTTGAAACAGAACCTCCAATACGCCTAACAATTAAATGCATTACTGGGAAGTTTGAGATGCATGGGACAATTTGTAGTATTCACAAAGGAAGATCGGGAAGAACGCGCACAGCTACCAGTCCTGCTTCTTCGGCTCACATGTTGGAAAGTTTTGCTAATTCTCCACAGAAGTCTGCTACCCAATGTGCACGAGAAGTGGGAATTAGCAGCATAAGTACACGACGAATTTTGAAAACAGCTAAGTGGAAAGTTTACATCCCATGATGACTGCATGTGCTTAATGAGGACGATCCAGATCATCGAATGCAATTTTGTGAATGGTATCAGCAAATGGTAACCCAAGATGAACAATTTCTGACAAAGTTAGTGTGATCTGATGAAGCCCAGTTTAAACTTAATGGTACAGTGAATCGACATAACTGTGTCTATTGGGCTCCGGAAAATCCGCATGTTCATGTGGACAAGGCACTCATTCTACCAGGTGTTAATATCTGGTGTGGACTGTCATCGAGGGGCTTACTAGGACCCTTTTTCTTTGATGGTACTGTCACTGGAGCAGTGTACTAGGAAATGTTACGCAAATTAATTTTACCAGCTGTTCGTGTGCTTTATGGAGCCGATGATGAAGTCTTCTACCAACAGGACGGGGCGCCACCACACTACCATGTAGCAGTACGAGCTTTCCTGAATGACAGTCTGCTGGGACATTGGATTGGATGATGAGGGCCCATTCAGTTCCCCCTACAGTCACCAGATCTTACCCCTATGGACTTATGGGGAATTGTGAAAACTGAGGTCTATCGACGTAAGCCATGCACGCTAGAGGCCCTTCGCCAGGAGATTACAGCGGCATGTGGAGAGATCCCCATTCAAACATTGACGGATGCAGTTGCAGTGACCGCTCGTCATTCTGCTATGTGTTTGGCAGCCAACAGTGAACATTTTGAACATCTCTTCTAACCATATTGTAATGGTTATAGTGTCTGCCATGCCAACTTGCTATGGGCCTGCCTCGTCACCGTATTCGGCCCACCCCGTTTCTTCAGCCGCCCCAATCACGTGCAGCACTTTAGTGCTAGGCCAGCCACTCTCGCCTTCGCCCGCGGTCCCGCAGCAGAGGTCAACGGAAATGACTGGAAAATTAATCTAGAGTCTTCTATCTCGCGAGGTTCCTGGATACATCTAGCATCCGGACTGTTCTGGAAGGCCCAGAGCAAGTATATAAGGAGAGGAGTAACTTGCAGTCAGTCGGTCAGTGAGAGTTAGACGGAGTTAGTGAGTAAGAGTGAGTGAGAGCGAGATTGAGTTCACTGGAGCGCAGTCAGTGATGGCCTGGGAGAGTGCACCCTGATGAATTATCTGCCCGTTGGAGCCGAGGACTCATTCCTGTTCCCCTGACATCGTGTGTGTGTGCTCATCCCTTGTGGCTGGCTGCTGGAGAAGAACCTTGGGTGTTCTGGAGCGGCAAAGAAGGGAACACTGTGTGACGACGTGTGTAGACTGCGAACGGGTTCGACGGATTGAGTGAACAGCGGATACTATCCCGACCTGCGAGACTGACGTGTAGGCTGTGGACCGTGACAGCGCTAGCGAGTGTGACTGAGTGGCTGAGTGAGTGTAGTGTAAATAATCGGGGACTCTGTGTGTGAGTGTCATTGTAGATGGAACATGAGAAACTAAAATAGAGAGAGCGCGAACCGTATAAGTGTGTAACTGTGTGCTTGTGTAAGTTGTGGCTCGGCTATCGTCTGTGTGTGTGTAAAGCTGTAATTGTAGTGCTTAGTTAATAAATCCTAGAAATAGGATGCTGCCAGGTTCTGTTCACATTTATTCATTTATTTACCCCACCAACACATTACAATATGTTTAACTGAAGACAGTACTACATGGTAAGGTAAGGGTGTATTCTGCCTGAAGGCAGGTCCAAACCTCTGCAGAGGTATGCCTGAGCTGGAGTTTATGTACGGTAGGGTGGCCAGTTCCTTTCTGCTCCTCCATTCCCTTACCTCCCACCAACAGCGCGTGGCAACCCATCCATATCTTGACCACGCCCAATGTTGCTTAACTTCAGAGATCTCACGGGATCCGGTGTTTCAACATGGCTACGGCCGTTGGCAGTACTACATGAGTAATCAAATTTTAAATGTAAAAGTAAACACAAAATTAATAGTTTTTGTTCCATAAAGAGTGTATACATTTTTCTGGTGGACCCTGTATGTAATGAGAAGTAACATATACTCCAGTAATGAATCAAGTCGTAAGGAACTCGGACATAAAGTCATACTGGAATAAACACCATGATGGATGAGTGTAAGAAGGGGAGCAAAAGAAAGAAGAAGATGATAAATGTGAAAACGCAAATGAACAAGGACAATCTTCAAGTATTCATAGAGGACAGTGATAAGTCAGACTAACATGAGGGAGAAGTGGAAAGAAGATATAAGGAAATCTTCACATAAGTGGATAATTTTCTCATCGATCCCAGTTAATCCATTTATTCTCAGCCTCTGATGACCTTAGATTGTAACTTACAAGCTGAAACTAGCTGTGGGTGTATATGATCTTTCAGATGCCTCTGATGCTTTTTTTTTTTTTTTTTTTTTTTACTTTATGTCGCACCGACACAGATAGATCTTATGGCGACGATGGGATAGGAAAGGGCTAGAAGTGGGAAGGAAGCGGCCATGGCCTTAATTAAGGTACAGCCCACTATCTCCTCGATGCCAACTCACCCGGTACATATGATGCAACAACATGTGTCATCCTAATATAATCTGTTACTAATATCTGTATCCATTGATTACACAATTAACATCAAATAATAGTAATAATAATAATAATAATAATAATAATAATAATAATAATAATAATAATAATAATAATAATAATAATAATAAATTTATGAACACAGTAAAAACAGTCAAATAAACTCAAGATTCAACAGAAATTGTGTCTGTAAAACGTAAACAACAGGTTGGGAAATATGACTACTACAAAATGGATGTGGAAAGTGGCATGGAACCCTGCAAGGTAGATGGAACATATTCTTTGTGAAGAACGAACACGTAGAGGGTAATTATCTTTGAATAACAGATGTTTATTTTAAAAAAGAAACAAAGCAAAACTCATAATATAAAAGACAACCAAAACTCAAAGATATTTATAAAGTAAATTTAAGTGTTAACCCCGTCTATAGACATGTGCAATGCACCAAAGAAATTTTAATATCAACTTTAAAAAGAAGTATCCAACGATACATGACAATTTAAATGAGGGCTAATCCTAATCTACATAAGATAGTAAAAAAGGTTCTAATACAGAGGTACAGAAAACTTGCATCACTACCTAACATGCTTCCAGTAATGAGCATAGATTTAAGTACATGTGGTAGGTGATACAGGAGTACAAGAGGCAAACCCAAGGGATAAGTAAATTACATTATTAGTTACAAGGTTAAAAAAAAAAAAAAAAAAAAAAAAAAGGAATTGCCTCTGAAACAAAATGTACACGATCTTAACTGAAAAGCTAAGTCATTTCGACAATTTTAGCAGTGAACGGAATCTCTAGGATAAATTCCTGTGGAAGGAAAGGAATTATTACATTTAAATGAAGTTAATGCCCAAAATAAAAGAAGAAACAGTGCTTACCCTAAGACAGGAATCCCATGACGGGACCAATGCGGGAGCACGTCTGCTCTCTAGGATAGTAAAAAATCAAAGACGCAGAGACTAGCTCGCTCCCACCAAAGGAACGGATAAGATCAAGAAACAGGAAATGGTGCAACCACCAAAAGAACCAATCAAAATACAGACTTCACCATCGACTTTCGCATTCACCAATTACATTTGATCTTATTTTCACCAATCAGAAGTCTCTTCATTTTCGCTGACAAATGTTCAAGGAAATTCTTTTACGCAACAGGAAATGTGCCTCTAGAATGGCACGTGTAGGTACATGCTGTTTCACAATTTTAACAAAAAATTTCTCATATAAATGATCATTTTGATATAAAACACAAAAAAATTTCCAAAAGAGAATTCTTTCAAGTTCAAAAGTCCAAACCAGATAATATCTTATACAACACCAAAAACAAATTTTTTTAAACAATAAATTAAAAAATTTCCATCGATTCCCCACTGGTGTCTTAATCCTATCACAATATAATTCAATAAGAACTCTACAGGAGCCTCCATGGCTCAGATGGCAGCGCGTCGACCTCTCACTGCTGGATACCATGGTTCAAATCCCGGTCACTCCATGTGAGATTTGTGCTGGACAATGCGGAGGCAGAACAGGGTTTTATCCAGGTACTCCGGTTTTCCCTGTCGTCTTTCATTCCAGCAACACTCTCCATTCTCATTTCATAGCATCTATCAGTTATTAATAAATCACTTTGGGAGTGGCGACCCCATCATACTAATAGCCTATATGTGATTCATTCATTACATTCCTGACCCGTCAATGACTAGAAAAGAGGTTGTAGGTTTTCATTCATTCATGCAAGAATTCTACACTTCACTATACTCAAAATTAATTACATAAGAAAATACACATTGACTTCTAGCTCTTATTTTTACTGATTTCAAATAGGTACACAGAAAATGAGTAAAGAACAAAGAAATATTGAGTCAAGTCTAGTGCTGCTATATGATGTGGATGTAGTCAAAATGGTGGCTACTTTTGAATCTAAGTGAAGAGTATTCTTCAACGCTTCTCACTTATGCAGATTCAAAAGTTTAATACTCTGAGAAAGTTAATTGTTCCAGAAACCAATTTAATGGTTCCTCTTGTAATGTTTTTGTACAAAAAATATCCACAAAGATATTGTTAGAAGGACAATACTGTATATTTATAACTCCTTTCTCATGCAGATCTCATAACAGATGATGACAGACATCAGTATGTTTAGTTCAAGCTCCAGAAAACACTTGATTCAACCAGTTGAAAGTAACCCTGGTTATCTTCGAACAAGTTGATTGCCCCAACAATTTGTATACTGAAATCCTTGATTAACTGCTTGTGGCACAATAACTCCCGACTAGCTAGAGATGCTGCAACATAGTCTGCATCCGTTGATGACATTGTGACAGATGTTTGCTTGTGACTAGATCAATCAATTGTCCCTTTTCCGAGCAAGAACTTTTCGATTTTTGATTCATCCTGTCACTAGCCCAGCCGCTATCCACTTAACATTTCAACTCTGAATTTCCATGTGAGGATAAGTGCAGGTTCTTATCAGTTATTGCAGCAAGGTAATGCATAACCCACTTCACAGCATTCCAATCACTTTGCTTTGGTTTTTCAACATGACGATTAAGAATGCCAACTGCTATAATGATGTCAGGTCTTGATACTTTACCATCCTGTTACCTTTCTATATGCTGTATTGTTTTCTGGTAGATAGAAAACTTGCTTCCATTGGGGTAACTGCAGGCTTTGCTTCTGATAATCTGTAGTCTTCAACTAATTTGGCAGTTTTTTACCTCTGGTTTAACAAAAACAACCCATCTGGTTTTTTTTTGTTTGTTTTTTTTCAAACTGGATTCTCAAATATTTTACATCACTTAATCTTTCATGTTGAAATTATTTAGTAGTTCTCAACCAACCTTTGCAGTTAATTATGAAGATCTACCATCTACCAGGAAATTGTCCATGTATAACAAAATATACATAAAAGAACCATCTTCCTCTCTTAGGGAATACAGATATTGATCTACCTTTCCTTGTTGAAACACTAGCTTCACTAAAACTTCTTGAGCCATTTTGTTCCACACACATGCAGACTATTTTTGTCCATAAAGACTTTTTTGTAATTTTTAAAATCTGTCTTCCTAATGCAGTTCTTCAAAACCTTGCAGCTGCTCCATATATATCTTCTGTTAATTGACCATTCAAGTTTGCAGATTCGACATCCAAATCTTTGTGCTGCTACAATGAACAAAACTCTATTAGTTTCATGTTTAACAACTGGTGCAAATTTTTCATCAAAATCTTCTCCAAATTTTTGCAATAAACCTCAAGCTACCAAACAGGTCTTATAAATGGGAACATTCCCAAACCAACTTGCTTTGCTTTGAAAACCCATTTGCAGAAAATTGCTTTCTTTACGGATGGAAGATATGCCAATTCCCATACTTTACATTCCTTTAGAATACATATTTCCTTTTCAACAGCTGTCAACCATAACATTTGCTCATGGGGTGTCATTTAAGCAATTCATCCCATGTGCATGAATTTCTCATGTAATATGCACTTGGCAGGTCAATCATGTTGGTGGTACTGCTTTATTTCTTCGTTTCGATGCATGTCGTTGGGGTTCCTCTTCAGTTTCCATTGCACTGTCAAATTCCTCTTCCATGTCGTGTTTTTATGTACAAGAATCTTGTGCCGTGTTATTAAGAACACATTTTGATAGAAATTCCCTTCATCTTCATTCCATTCCTGACCTGGTCGAATGATTGGAAACAGGCTGTGGATTTTCATTTTCATTGATTTAGTCCTTGAGGTGACATTATTTTCCCTTTCTGGTGTTGCACTGCAAGCAAGATTTGTGTGACTGGTGTCCTCTTCAAATATATTCACTGATCTGCTGACCCAAACCTTGGCTGTCTTAGAGTCCAAAATTCTATACACTTCAATATAGTCATCATACCCAATAAGAACACCTCCTGCTGTTTTATATTCCCATTTATTGTGCTTCTGCATGGAAATCAATGAATAAATCTTGGATCCAAAATCTCGTAGATGACTAAGATAATGTTTCACTCCCACTAAGAACTCAACTGGAGTTGACAAATTTTGCAAGTATGCTGCTGTTAATACAGCTTCTCCCCATTAATGGTTGTCTAATCCAGCATCTAATGACATACATTTTGCAGATTCAGTTAGTGACCTGTTTTTCCTCTCTGTGATGCCATTCTGCTGAGGAGTATAGGGGACAGTAAGCTAATGTTATATCTCTCTCTCCACAGAAAAATCTTTAGTTCTTGACTGATGAATTACTTGTCATTGTCTGTGTGAGTGAAAATTGGTTTTCTCTCAAATCTTGTTGAAATTTGCATGACACATTCGCATATGGCATCTGGCACTTCATCCATGAATTTGATCAATCTTACTGCAGTAAATCTTGAGTAGTCATTGATTAATGTCAGAAAATATCTGTTGCCATCAGGTGTTGTCATTTCCATTCTCTTGGCGTAGCATCAGAAAGCTTTAATTGAGTTAGTTTTCCTTTAATACAATTATTGCATTTTACCTCATCAAAACATGAAGATACTCAAATCCCTGTGGCCAGTTCTTCATTAATTAATCACTTAACTGCAGCCAGACCCCTGTGTCCCAATTGATGATGCCATAAATATAAACATCCCCCTTCTCTTGCCATGTTAGCTACCTGCCTTGGAATCACAGTTTGAAATCGGAATAAAATACAGTACTATCACTTCTTTCCTCAGCAATGATCTGCTGTCCTTTGTATATTTCACACAAATTCTTTTAAAAATGGCATGATGACCTTATTCTGTTATCTGTTTGACAGAAATCAAATTATTGTCCAATGCCACCATTTTGTTTAACTTGTATCTTGAATTGCACATAATTCTGTTTACTTTCTACCTCGACCAATGATTTGACAGGTCCTGTACCACTTCATTTGTTGTCTTTTCTTGAACCAATGACAGTCTGTCTATAAATGGCTGGGTTTAAAAAATATCACATTCAGGTCTCTCTATAACTTTTATTTAAGTTTTGTTCTTTATACCTTTGTGCGATCCTCTTTTATTATGATGACTAATCTTACTTGAGCTGTTGCAGTTGACTGTAGTACAATCTACAAATTGCCATTTCCTACTTGTCTGCTTCAACATGTCTTTGATACCCTTTTGTTAAGAAGGAAGCCATACCTATCAGTGTTGACTTAGTCAAATAGGACATAAAAAACTTTCCAGTCTGTCAAACACACAAAATTTCAATAAAAACTATAACACTAAAAACATACCTGTAAAAAATAATTTTTTGTGTCATAGTGTGTATTTCTGACAGGTATACTTTTAGTGTTATAATTTTTATTGAAATTTTTTGTATTTGACAGACTGGAAAGTTTTTATGTCCCTTTGATACCCATCAAGCAATTTTCCTGTTGCATATTCATTACCATCATCGTCGTCATCATCATCATCAATGTTCAATTCCAGTTTCCCGGGTACTGTTAATGAGCCTCTTCCACTTCTTCCTGCCCAGAAAACATCATGCACTGTCCATCTTCTGGCAATTAGATCAACCTTGATCATGTCCATCCATCGGGGTTTAGGTCTTCCTGCGGATCTTTTCCCTGCCACCTGTCTTTCCAAATTTATTCTGGCTGTTCTTGTAGGCTCCATCCTTATCACATTCCCATACCACTGTAGTCTAGATGTGCTGATTCTGTCTAATAGGGATGTCTTTATTCCGGCTTCTTTTCTCACCTCTTCATTTCTTAACTTGTCCATCTTGGTCTTCTGGATGGTGGATCTAAGAAATTTCACCTCTGATGCTTGCAATCTTGATGAATCTCTTCTTTTTGAGAGTGCACGCACATTCCACCGTTAAATTTACTTCATCGCGACCTTCAAGCACCATAATGTATCCTGAATATGCTTGTAGAAGGCTCACTAATAACATCGCAACAATTTTATCATTCTTGAGAGGCTTACCTGATCTGCACAGCAATTGGACCGCTTCTATGTTGGCATCAATATGCTTGTTCATCGAGCTGTCATGACAGTATATTTCATACAATTTAGCACGTAAATATAGCCTGCTGACAAAAGTGGATCTCTTATATTTCTTTAGCAATATTTTCCATGCATCATGTATGTGTTTTCCAGGTGTACAAAATGAATGAGTTGGCTGTCCTTAACACCCAATATAATGTATGCTCTAGCCTTGTTATTCTTCATTTTCCAGTTGTCATTTGCATCTTCAGGTTTTGGCTTATTGACAACTTCCCATAAATCATCATGCACAAGTGTAGCTCACAGTTTTGTTTTTCAAAATACACAATTTCCGTTATTCAGTAATGGGGTATTATATTATCTTGCACCATGCTATACAATCACGGCATATTTTTGTAAAGAAGTTGTAATCTACCCGCACAATTCATGATTCTGCATCCATAACCTGATGAAATAAGGAAAACACACATTGAAGTTTAGCATAAAAACAATGTAGCTCTTATTTTTATTGAGTTCAAACGGGTGTACAGAACAGATATGTAGAACAAAGAAATATGGAGTCAAGCCGTGTTGCTGTATGCCGTGAATGTAGTAAAAAAAATGGCAGCTATTTTTGAATCTAATAAAAAATACACAAAAAAGGAAGAGAGGGTTATAAATGTTGTGTCTGTAATGCAAATGTCAAGAAAAGAAAAAGGTTTCTCTAAATAAATAATTAAAAAAGATTTTCCTCAAGATATGACTTAAGCGGGAAAAGAAGACAAAATTAAAGATTGATGAAAGGAGAAGATTATTTAGATAGTATATAATTGTAAAACATTTCCTGGCAACACACAGTTTGTGATAGAATAATTTGCTCAAAATCTAACGAAACTAATTTCTTTTATATCGTTCCTATCCATTGGGGTGTAGAAATGGAAACACAGCTAATGTATCCACATGCATCAGTAATTTCAGTGGCCTTTGATTATTTGTAAATTAATGAGTCAACATCAAGTTGTTGTTTTGGGTTGTTTTTTTTTCCCCCCTGTAGTTAGAATCTATTGGCTACATGGCCTCTTCTGTTGCTATGTATTCCTGATCATACAGTATATGCTGACATCTGACTTGATTAACACTTATTAATCCAAGTCCCTAATCAGTTCATCTTACTCATAATTTGAACTAAGAAACCATATTTCAAATTTTCTAGGATAATTCTTCAGTTCCTTATTCAGAATTTCTCTATATGGAAAGACACCATTGCACACACACACCTATATGATGCATATATGACTAATGATGATGATGGTTACCTATAATTATGTAAATACAGAAATTTATCACTCTCTTGCTGCAGACTGTTGTTGAGAGTTAAGAAACTGGTTTTTAATGGGCATACATAGTGAAGAGACAGAAGAGATCCTGTAGTCTAAATTTTATTTCAGTATTACGCTCTGCAGTTCTAAAGTGTTCTTTAAGTCATACATAAAATATACTGTGTTTTATTCACTCATTACTCATATTTGTAGCAATTCTCAGGAACTTGGAGCTCTTCAATTAGAAATTGTCACATAAACTGCTCTATTGCAATGAATAATGTCCAAATTATGTGTTTTATACACCATTATTTTGAATTTGTTATTGCTAGAACATTAATTGCTGTAACTCATAATTCCATTGTTTCTATGTAATTTAATTTTATTCTCAGGTGCAGAATTTATAATAATTTTGGTGCTCTAACTTTTGAAACAAGGAACATGTAGTAGTTTAAGGAATGTGGATTGTTTTGACATTATATCTATGGTACCGTTGCTATGGAATGTTGCAATTCCTTGGATTGAAAAATAATTTCTTCTGCACAACTTCTTACTTGCTTCTTTGAAAGTTGGATCAGTGTTATTCTCATCTTCTTATTTCTTGAATACAAATTGCATTTACGAAGCTGTTCATATGTCATCAGACTGTATAAGGACAGTCTCACGAGGTAACTGACCGATTTTTCCAACACCATAATCCTCAATGCTCTATTTACTGAAGAAATTATTCAACCGCACAGCATCAAGAACTACCCCTCACTTCATTTCTGTAGTATACCTCTTCAGTGAAACCTCAGCTATTTATCACAGCTGATGATTGATACATTGGGAATCCATCCCGTCTTTGAGCTGCTGACTTATTATACATTCATGTTTCCTAAATTTGTTGACTTGCTAAAGCAACATTCGAAATGAAATACTGGCTGGATTGGCAGGTAAATTTTCTCTGATGAAGAAAAAGTAATTCATGACCAACTCCTTTGAGTAAGTGAATACAGTATTCTCCATATCTACTGTTTGCCTTAGTATCCTGACATTTAAATATTCCAGGTCTTTATATTGCTCAAATTTATTAGAAGTTTTATTCCATTAGTTTAATTTTATTAGTGATGATCCTGATAGTTTAAAGGATCAGAGAGTATGCAGAAGATGGTTATTTGTTGAAACCTAAACTATTTATCCACTTTGACTTTAACATATTTGACAAGAAGTATGTCTCCTATATTCCTGTTAACCCAAAATCCTTCTTTTCTTCAAAATGCTACAAAAATGATATTGAAAACTTGCAAATATTTCAAAATGGTTAAAATTAAAAATCTGTTAAATATTTAAATTCAAAATGTAAATTTACCCCCTTCTATTAGAATTAATTTAAAACAAGATCAATTCACAATTCAGTGAATAATCATGTGGATCCTAAATTTCAACTAAGGTTAAGTTATGAGTAGGTTCCCACCTTCCAATACTTATCAATTTCTATATAATAGGTTTATTAATTACATAACATAAACCATATAATCTCTAGTACATGTTTCGTTCCGATTATGGAACATCTTCAGCTAAAATTTGACAAAATGGCAAGACAATTAAAATACATTGATGTCATGATGGTACAAAAGCTAAAAGATATGATAAAATGGCACGAAGATTAAAACATATAATTATGATGATGAAATAAAGTTCATTCATGTTGGTTAAAAATTCAACAAGTCAGTGTTCAAATGACGAATTAAAAACGGCGATGAGAAAGAACTTTATCGCCGTTTTTAATTTGTCATTTGAACACTGACTTGTTGAATTTTTAACCAACATGAATGAACTTTATTTCATCATCATAATTATATGTTTTAATCTTCATGCCATTTTATCATATCTTTTAGCTTTTGTACCATCATAACATCAATGTATTTTAATTGTCTTGCCATTTTGTCAAATTTTAGCTGAAGATGTTCCATAATCGGAACGAAACATGTACTAGAGATTATATGGTTTATGTTATGTAATTAATAAACCTATTATATAGAAATTGATAAGTATTGGAAGGTGGGAACCTACTCATAACTTAACCTTAGTTGTGCTGAGCCAATACAGAATAAATATGAGATTTATAAGCTGTCCTAAATTTCAATCAACTGAATATTTAAAATACAGTAAAGCTGATGATTTATACCTTCATAAACAGAAGCCAAGTCAAGAGTAATATAAATGATAGTGGAAAATGCCAAGTAAATCTTTTAAATTTCCCACAATGATACTGTTCTATGTACTGTACAGGATCTCAAGGCTTAATTACACTTTCATGGCTACTTAAAAATAAATCCAAGATAGACGATCT
Organism: Anabrus simplex; assembly: GCF_040414725.1. NCBI lineage: Eukaryota > Metazoa > Arthropoda > Insecta > Orthoptera > Tettigoniidae > Anabrus > Anabrus simplex. Next base: position 377,719,123 of record NC_090268.1, on the reverse strand, counting down.
TTGAAGCAGGAATGTTGTAATACTCGCTCAGAAACAGTATGCACAGCTAATAGGTTCTTCTCTTCTCCATGTCCATTTCATCAGCTTGGAAAATATTCCTGTCTATCTGCACAAATTTAAATTGGTGAGGAAAATGTTGGCTCTTCTGAATGATCCTGTTGAAGATAGAGTAGTATACAGCTAAACGTACTTGCCATTTTATTTCATGCAATGTGAGGCTAAGGCTCTCCACATTATTATGATAAACATTTAGTATCAGTTCCACCCTTGTGGCAGAAATCAAGCATGTGTCCACGAATCTCTCTCTCTTTACAGTTTGTGTGTCACCAGTAGAGTGTAGTCAGACATCTACCAGGTAATGCTCATACTGTTCCGATGTCACATAACATTTTAAGTCATTTGTCACTTAGTAGAAGTTACTGTAGCTTCTGAATTATATATACAGATTTCAACCTCTTTCCCTTTTAGACTGTGAAATGTTGAATCTTAAAACCTGTTTCCTTAAAGGTGACATTATTCAACAATTACTTTCTACTGCTGTGTTTCTTCAGTGCTGACTGTTTCTCTAACTGGAGGTCTTTAGCTGAGAGAAAATAGACATAAATCCTTAGCAGACAGTTGAAGATATTCTCTCTTTTATATTTTAACCCTGTGTAAGGGTATGGTGACATTGTGATGTAAAAGCACATTGACAGTTCTCCCCCAAGATTACCATCCTGAGCATAGTAGATCACATCTTGCAGGCTTCTCCAGTCAGGCTCTTGAGTTCGACTACCCATCACGATAGTAGCCATCTTCTCAGTTTTAGGCATCAACATCACCCTCTATGATCAGGTTTTCCATTGCACTATCTCCTCGCAATGTGTCCAAAGTATTTCACATATTGTTGGTTCACAAGGTTTGACAATCTTGATTTTACACTGAGTTGTCTCGGGATTGATTCATTGGTGCAATATGCTGTCTGCCATCCATGGTATTAGTAACAGCCTTCTATAGCACCATAGTTTTGAGGCATTGTTTTGCCTCACAGTGTTTTGCCATCTTCACAGTCCAAATTTCTACTGCGTACGTTGCAATGCGGAAGATAACTGTTCGCACCAATCTTAGTTTTGTCTTGACAGTGATGGAGATGTCCTAGTGAGTATGAATCAACTTTGCTGTCGAATTTGTCACCTTAGCAGTACACCTGCAGATGTCAGATTTGCAGTCAGCACTGTTAGTGATGATTAGAGCCTGGATTATATGTAATTACATATTCTGTCCCCATATATGTAGCTACAAGAAAAGCTAAAATGTTGGCGAATCACACTAAAAGGACCATTATTCCAGGAGGTCAAAGTTACATTAAAAAAACCAAACCCCATCGCACTACAGCCCTTGAAGAGCCTTGGCCTACCAAGCGACCGCTGCTCAGCCCGAAGGCCTGCAGATTACAAGGTGTCGTGTGGTCAGCACGACGAATCCTCTCGGCCATTATTCTTGGCTTTCTAGACCGGGGCCGCCATCTCACGTCAGATAGCTCCTCAATTCTAATCACGTAGGCTGAGTGCACCTTGAACCAGCCCTCAGGTCTAGGTAAAAATCCCTGACCTGGCCGGGAATCGAACCCGGGGCCTCTGGGTAAGAGGCAGGCACGCTACCCCTTAACCACGGGGCCGGCTTCAAAGTTACATATTTTTACATATTTTGATGCATAATAAATATTTTGATAAGTATTACATATTTTAAATATTCTGAAGGATATTGCGCATCTGAAAGAAAACACAATTCTTTTTTCACTGATTTTACATTGATTTAAGTTTTTTAATTAAACACTTGAAAATAGTTTTAAAAGTCGATACATTTCTAACATCTGACAATAATTAAATAATTTAAAGTGTAGTATTCTGTCAAAGAACACATCCCTTAGCTATGTTGATGGTTTATACATCCCTTAAGAAGTAACAGTACAGTGTGAAGGGTGGGTCAATGACATGTCGCTGCTACTATGGAGAAAGACACAAAGTAAAAGTATGACAAACGTATTGGGTGCAACTCCCTGAAAATGAGAACGTATCTTCCAGTATCATTCCTTATTTGAAATACGTGGCAGTAACTTCATGTGAAGTGAAAGGTCTTTATATATATATATATATATATAAAAGAACATCCTAACAGACAGAAGGCATTTGATGGCCACAGAAAATTTGGAAAAAAATTAGTTATTGATTGCACCCCCAAATGAAAATTAGAGGTTGAATAACATCTGCACTTTTAACTTTTTCGGGTTTGTTTCCTTTTCTGTGTACAAGAATACATAAAATAAAGCTTAGATATTAAGTTACACATTTTTTATTTATTACATATTTAACTACATATTTTGTCAATTTTAGCTACATATTTATGTACATATTTCTTATTTTTATTCTACATATAATCCAGGTTCTACTGATGATGGATCCCAGGTATTCAAAGCAGCTGACAGTCTCATAGCCGATGACTCTTGTGATATGGATAGTTGTTGTTGGGGCAGTCTACGATTATCAATTTGGTCTTTGAATTGTTTTTGAGTCCATACATTCTCACAACTAAGGCTGACTTAATTGGAAAAATTTAATTTCCAGTAACAGACCAATTATATTGGAATTATCCATACACTCTGCTCCAATCTTCTAGTCTCTGCATGACTATCTCTGGTTTGTGTTAATCTTTGGCTATTACCAGAGTATCATCAGTGTATCATAGATAGCTAATTCCTCGCCACACAGTGATGCCACCATTTCAGTCTTCAAGGACCTCATTCATGATGTGCTTGCTGTGGATGTTGAAAAGAAGGGAAAATAGAATGCATCCCAGCTTTACTCCAGCAGCAGTTGAGAAGATATTCAAGAGGGGTCGTTAACATGCACTGCCACCATAATTGAATAGTAAAGTTGCTTTCTCAGGTTCACCTTGGTCTAGGCATCCCCATTTCGATGAGAAGTATCCAAAGCTTTGACCATGTCTCTGTGTCGAAGGCTTTCTTGAAATCCATGAAGCACATGAATGGCATGAGTTGAACTTCCTAGCTTTCTCAATAAGTTGAGGAATGTTCAGAATATGGTCATGGGTTCCTTAGCCTGAACAAACCCTATCAACTTGTCCAGTATTTGTGGAAGGAGGAAGGTCCTTAACCTCTCATTCACTATCATGAGCATGACTTTGTTGACATGGTAGATGAAAGCAGTCCTGCGATAGTTCCCGCAGTCAAGTGGGGACCCCTTCTTGAACAGTGACATGAGGATGGAGTGGTATCACTGCTCTGATTACTTTCTAAATGTCCAGATCTTCAGGTACAGGTTATTGAGGATATCAATGCCCAATTTGCATATTTTCTTCAGGATTTCAGTAGTAATTCCATCAAAGCTTGGTGTTTTCTGATTCTGCAAATTCACTGCGTGTTCTACTTCTTCTCAGAGCATCACTGGTTCTGGCTCTTCAACTTGGTCTCCTGGCATGGGTTGCAGTTTGTCATGGGACCACCTTATGTAGTACTCTCACCATACTTTGTCAATGCCCTTTACATCCGTGATGATATTGCCTTGTTCATCCCTGATGACCTGTATCTTGGCTTCGAATTCTTGAGCCAAGTACTTTACCTCATCATGGAGCTCTTTTGAGTGGTTGTTAGTTACATTTCTCTTCAGCTCCACACATGGCCTCTTGCTGTATTCATTCTTATCTCTTCTACAAGCGAGCCTGATGTCTCTATTCATTTTTACCATCATCCGTTCCTGTTGCTCGGGGTCTACTACTGAAAATCAGATTCAGTCACTTGTTGACTTGTACCAAGATTTTATTTTGACATCTAGTGTTGTTGCTTCACTGTACTGGTTTTTGGAATCATCTTGGTGGTTTCAACAATCCATTTTTCCACTCTCCGCCAAACTTTGTCGCAATTTCCCTCAAAGTCTAGTAGGCTAATTTCTAGAAGAGCTTCTTGGAAAGCAACTGTTCTCTTGGATACTACTTGCTGGCTTGCTTAGCTTGATTTTGAGGTAGGCTCAGAGAAGATTGTGTTCATCTCCTCGCCTTCTACTGTTGTTAAGGTGTAATCACTTTCCTAGCATTATATTAGAGATATATTTGTTTTATAGTCAACACTAAATTACTTGTATTTTAAACCCTTTCATTTCTTTATTTTTTACCCTATTTACTCGCATAATTTTCCTGCATCTTGAGCACCTTTCAACCTCACCTCAAATAATACAGGCAAGGAAAATTATATGAATTTAATATTGAATATAAACTACTGATGGAGTTCCACTATTTTTTTGGTATGGTCCTTCAGCAATCATTGGCATAGAGATATCCTCCTTCCATCCTCTGCTTCCTTTAAATTTTGAGATTCCTATATTGTTTTTCTTTTAACAATAACATTTCATGCAAGCTGAAAGACTTATGGAAGAAAGAAAGTACTGGCTGAGTTAGCAAAGAAGATGCTTTTTGGATGTATTACAAGTTAATGCTTTACAGGTAAAGGGAGATAACACTGAAGAGATAGAAGATAATAAAATGTTCTTAACTGGTGTTAAAAAAAAGGGAAGGTCAAAGCAGGACTGTTCATCAGGAATACTATTGGGTGAAACATAGTTTCTGTTAGGCACATAAATGAGCAAATGATGTGGGTTGATTTAGCAGCTGGAGGAATTAGGATGAGAATTGTCTCATACATCATGTGGGGGTGCAGATGAGGATGAAGTTGATGAGTTTCATGAAGCACTAAGTGAAATTGTAGTCAGGGTCAACACCAAGGATAAGATTGTGCTAATGGGTGATTTCAATGCAAGAGTTGGAAATTGAACTGAAGGATATGACAAGGAAGGAAGGTGTGAAAGCCAATAGGAATGGGAAGCATTTACTGGACTTTACTGAACTTCTATGGTAGTATGGGATTAGTAGTTATGATACATTCTTCAAGCATAAAGATATTCACCACAACACATAAGAAGGTAGGAACACCAGATCCATAATAGATTATACCATAACTGACTTTAAATTCAGGAAATCTGTTAGGAATGTGTGGGCTTTCCATGGATTTTTCCTCGATACAGACCACTATCTGATTTATAGTGAACTATGTTTCTCTAGGCCTAAGGAAGAGAAAGTGAAATTTGTTGGCAGATGAATAAGAATAGAGTATCTCCAGGATGAGGAAATTAAACAGAAATGCATGGATATGATTAGTGAAAATTTCCAAACAGTAGACAGTAAGCAAGTTCAGAATGTACGAGTAGAAAGAGAATGGGCGGCACACAGAAATGCTGTAATAGAAACAGCAAGGGAATACCTAGAAGCAACCGTATGTAAAGGTGGAATCTTGGTGGAATGATGAAACTTATAAACATAAAAGACAGGAGGATCAGAAATAGCTCCAAACTATGACTGATTCAGGCTGGGAAATGTACACAGATGGAAGAAACAGAGCGAAAGAAATAATGAATCCAAGAAGTAGTCATGGGAAGATTTCAGTAATATCCTGGAGAGACTTGGTCAAGCAGCAGAGAAAACTTTCCATACAGTAATAAAGAATCCTAGAAAGGAAGAGAAAAAGGAAATTAATATGGTTTTTAGTAAATTAAGTGAACTCACAGTAGATCCCAGGGAATCACTGAACAGGTGAAAAGAATATTTTGAAAATCTTCTCAACCTGGCAGTTTACATCACTGCCTCTCAAAAATACACTTGTTACACAATTTTTATGAAAATTGGTGTGTACATAGTTCTTATATCATTTATTATAATCTGGAAAAGAGTTACAACTCAAAATGTATCCATGAGAATTAGCAAAGCGACTAATGTCAGAACATTGAAAACCGTTAGAAGTGCTTCCTGGCATGACTACATTAAATTTGTTGTAACACTTTTATAGGTTGTAGAGGTTGAAATAAGCTATAAATTGATGATAAAATCTCAAAAATGCATTTCTTTTTTAGTTGTCACCCTTTTGTTTTCAGCCATCAAGTTTTGTTTATGTTTAATAGATCTGGAGAAGGCATATGACAAGAGTACTGGGGCAAAAGATGTTAGCCGCACTGTACTGAGGGATTATAGGATTAAGTGTAGATCATTAAAAGCAATCAGAGGCCTTTATGTTGACAGTGTTTTGTTTTTGTTTTTTTCAATTTGCTTTACGTCGCACCGACATATGGCATTGACGAGATGGGAAAGGGCTAGTAGTCGAAAGGAAATGGGAACCATAGAAAGCCATCTTCACAACTGCTGACAGTGGGATTCGAACACACTATTTCCCAAATGCAAGCTCATAGTTGCACGACCCTGACCATATGGCCAACTCGCTCGGTATGTTGACAATTGGGCTGCAGTGAGAATTGATAGTAGAATGAGTTTGTGGTTCTAGGTACTTACAGGGGTTAGACAAGGCTGTAATTTTTCACCATTATCATTCATAGTTTACGTGGATCATTTGTTGAAAGGTATAAAATGATAGGGAGGTATTAAGTTAGGTGGAAATGATGTAAGCAGTTTGGCCTATGCCAACAACTTGGTCTTAATGGCAGACTTCGCTGAAAGCCTGCAATCTAATATCTTGGAACCTGAAAATAGGTACAATGAGTATAATATGAAAAGTAGCATTTCCAAGACTAAAGTGATATCGGTAGGAAAGAAACCTAAGAGAACTGAATGTCAGATTGTGTACACAAAATTGGAACAGGTAGATTATTTCAAGTATTTAGGATATATGTATATTCTCCTAGGATGGAAGTATAATAAGCGAGTCTGAAGCAAAGTGTAGCAAAGCTAAAGCAGTTAGCTCACATTTGCAATCAACAGTATTCTGTAAGAAGGAAGTCAGCTCTCGGACGAAACTGTCTTTAAACTGGTCTATTTTCAGACCGTTGCTATATAGGAGTGAAAGTTGTGTGGACTGAGGACACTGTATTCATAAGTCAGAAGTAACAAATGTGAAAGTAGCGAGAATAATTACTGGTACAAGTAGGTGGGAACAATGACAGAAGGGTACTTGGAATAATAATTAATTTCATGTGGCTATTCGTAGCCTGAAGCAGGCAGATGAGATGCTTGATATCTCAGGGGATCTGGGTACAAGAAATGGGATGCAGGTGCATAGAAAATATTAAATAAAAATAAGAAAATAAAATTTGAAAAGGCTATTTCTTGATAATGATGAAAACTTTGACGTAATCATGGCATGAAAATTATGCACATTTTTATTTTCCCTCTAATTTCTATTTCAAAATTAAAGATGAGAAAATTATGTGGGTAAATACAATATTTTTCCTACATAAATTGATGATTTTATGCTATCTGTTCAGCTCACACCAACTACATGGCATCCACTTACTATAATTTGTTTAAGACTTGGTTGAACATTAATATAAGCAGCAGGCTCAAATCATTTCTCCAGTGTAATTCCCAGAAAATGATGGAAAGCTGTCAATTTAATGATTTAATAATAGTCAACACTTTGTCAGCCTATACCTTTTATGAAAGGATATAATGTGTTTCATCTTCAGCTCTAACTGGTATTTATGTACTATATTCTAGCAGGTGTAATTGGTTTATTCATTATTACAGTTCTGATTATAGCAACCAGTCTTCAAAATCATTCTCTTGCTGATTGTATGTATGTTTTACACATCTTCTCAGTAGTTATCACTAATGAAGATTTGTTGAATAAGTTTTAGTTAGAATTTCTTTACTTATTTTCAAAGTATGTACTTAGGAGGGGTACTTGCTGAATTTGTGTTATTCCTTTATATCTAGGATGATTTTATTGTCTTTCTGTTTTTCAATAATCATCTTTATCCTTTAATGAAAATAATATGGTAATAAAACATATTTGGTTTCTGTGTTTCTAATATTTATATAATCTTTTCAGACATGGCTATCAAATGTTTGGTGTCACTCTTTCATTCATTGCAACTCGTAGTGGGTTACTGAGATGGCAAGACCATTTGCCACCAACAGTTAGTGACAGCAGTCAGCCTATACCGTAAGTTCCTTCATATGACCTTGGCAAACATTATTTAAGTATTATATTGATACATAATGGTAAATATTCCATTTACCATTTAGGAAGAAAAGTGAAAGTTCTCTCCCATTAACAGTTAAGATGATGATGATGATGATATTATTTCATTCATGACATTTCAGCCAACTAATTCTGATCACTTTCAGGTTTTTCAAACCCAAACAGTGTTCCTCTCCATTTGAGAGATCATCCTTCTCCTGTGGTTCTCTGTCTAGAGAGTTTATCAGTCAATCAAGCAATCATCACTGATTTGCATTTAGGGCTGTCACCCAGGTAGCAGATTCCCTATCAGTTGTTTACCTAGTCTTTTCTTAAATGATTTCAAAGAACTTGGAAATTTATCAAACATTTCCCTTGTTAAATTATTCCAATCCCTAATTCCTCTGCCTTTAAATTAATATTTGCCCCTGTTTGTCCTCTTGAATTCCAACATTATTTTCATATTGTGATATTCCCTACCTTTAAAAGATCCGCTCAAGTTTATTTGTATACTAATGTCATTCCAAGCCATCCCTTTAATGACAACTCAGAGCATACTGCTTATTTTATTCTATAATAAGAAACTTATGCTAAAGATCCACCTTTTTGCCACAACAAATAATCCTTTGATTATTTTATTTCTATAATCCTGTGATTTTTGCAGGACATGTGTCGTCCTTATGTGGACATCATCAGCCGTATTCGTTCCTACAGATTAGAATTAATAACAAATTTTGATGAAATATGAAGTCTCTTATGAATTGTTATGCTTTTTCAGGAGTATTACATTACATTTCTTGTTTTTAAAGTAACTTGTTGCTAATAAAATTACACTTGTACACACCGCTATGTATTTTTCATTCTAGTCTTGAATGTTAGAATGGCTTCTTTTAAACAACTTATTTTTAGATCTTGTGTAAAAACTGTTATAAAAATGTGGGATTTATCAACAGTCTTATTTGTTGTGAAGTGAAGGCGATTTCCTGTGTTGTCATTTGACAGATTTGGACCATGTATTTCTTGAAAGACATTAAGAAATACAGTGCATGACTATATTGTCTGAAATCTGGAGTAAAAGAAGTGTAAAAAAAAACATAATGTGTTAGTGGTAAAATTGTTGTGTCACGGGTAGAGGGGTAATAGGGGGAATAGAAGGGAGAGGAGGAGAGGGTGCTCTGTCTGTTAAGGAGGCAAAGTTTCCTTTTTTTTTTTCTCTCTCAGAAAAGTTTCTTTATTGATGCCTAACAGTGCTAAAAGGAAAGGGATTTTTTCATAGACGGGGTTATTATTGTCTAAAACATCATTTAGATTATTATTATTATTATTATTATTATTATTATTATTATTATTATTATTAATGGTTCATGTTTGTGGGTTACTGTAGTCACGTCCTAGTTCGTGAACCATGGGCAACGGCTGAGTGGCCTAGTAAGTGGTCCTGAGAGTCGGGATACCAGTTGCTATGGAATGGGAGTGGGCATCTCGGACATATTCTGAGTCGTGGCCCTCCTTGTGCTCAGGCGGCTAGGACTACACAATTCACCGGTGGTCCATAACCCGTTAGAGGAGAGATCCTCACTTGGACTATGTGCAAGTAGGGCAGCATCCTGCTTCATGAATTTACCGAGCTCAGAACACTTTAAGCAAGCCTCGGACCTATGGGAGTAATGGAGTCCCACTCCCATTTGACAGGCGAGGGACTCCTTGGAAACAACTTGGCGAACGAAATGGAATTCGATGGGGAGCTATCAATATTAATGGGGCTTATGGAAGAAAGAAGGTAGAACTTGCTGAGTCAGCAAAGAGGATGCATCTGGATGTGCTAGGAGTAAGTGATATTCGGGTAAGGGGAGATAAGGAGGAAGAGATAGGAGATTATAAAGTGTACTTGACAGGTGTTAGAAAGGGAAGGGCAGAGTCTGGGGTAGGGCTCTTTATTAGGAATACCATTGCACGCAACATAGTTTCCGTTAGGCACGTAAGTGAGCGAATGATGTGGGTAGATTTGTCAGTGGGAGGAATTAGGACAAGAATTGTGTCCGTGTATTCACCATGTGAGGGTGCAGATGAGGATGAAGTTGACAAGTTTTATGAAGCATTGAGTGACATCGTGGTCAGGGTGAACAGCAAGGATAGAATAGTGCTAATGGGCGATTTCAATGCGAGAGTTGGGAATAGAACTGAAGGATACGAAAGGGTGATTGGTAAATGTGGGGAAGATATGGAAGCTAATGGGAATGGGAAGCGTTTGCTGGACTTCTGTGCTAGTATGGGTTTAGCTGTTACGAATACATTCTTCAAGCATAAGGCTATTCACCGCTACACATGGGAGGCTAGGGGTACCAGATCCATAATAGACTATATCTTAACAGACTTTGAATTCAGGAAATGTTTTAGGAATGTACGAGTTTTTCGGGGATTTTTCGATGATACAGACCATTATCTGATCTGTAGTGAACTAAGTATCTCTAGGCCTAGGGTAGAGAAAGTTAAATCTGTCTGCAAACGAATAAGGGTAGAAAATCTCCAGGATGAGGAAATTAGACAGAAGTACATGGATATGATTAGTGAGAAGTTTCAAACAGTAGACAGTAAGCAGGTTCAGGATATAGAAAGTGAATGGGTGGCATACAGGGATGCTGTAGTAGAAACAGCAAGGGAATGCCTAGGAACAAGTGTGTGTAAAGATGGGAAAAGGCGAACATCTTGGTGGAATGATGAAGTGAGAGCAGCTTGTAAACGTAAAAAGAAGGCTTATCAGAAATGGCTCCAAACAAGGGCCGAGGCAGACAGGGATTTGTACGTAGATGAAAGAAACAGAGCGAAACAAATAGTTGTTAAATCCAAAAAGAAGTCGTGGGAAGATTTTGGTAATAACCTGGAAAGGCTAGGTCAAGCAGCAGGGAAACCTTTCTGGACAGTAATAAAGAATCTTAGGAAGGGAGGGAAAAAGGAAATGAACAGTGTTTTGAGTAATTCAGGTGAACTCATAACAGATCCCAGGGAATCACTGGAGAGGTGGAGGGAATATTTTGAACATCTTCTCAAAGTAAAAGGAAATCATCATGGTGGTGTTGCAAACAGTCAAGCTCATGGGGAGGAGGATAATGATGTTGGTGAAATTATGCTTGAGGAAGTGGAAAGGATAGTAAATAAACTCCATTGTCATAAGGCAGCAGGAATAGATGAAATTAGACCTGAAATGGTGAAGTATAGTGGGAAGGCAGGGATGAAATGGCTTCATAGAGTAGTCAAATTAGCGTGGAGTGTTGGTAAGGTACCTTCAGATTGGACAAAAGCAGTAATTGCACCTATCTATAAGCAAGGGAACAGGAAGGATTGCAACAACTATCGAGGTATCTCATTGATTAGTATACCAGGCAAAGTATTCACAGGCATCTTGGAAGGGAGGGTGCGATCAGTCGTTGAGAGGAAGTTGGATGAAAACCAGTGTGGTTTCAGACCACAGAGAGGCTGTCAGGATCAGATTTTCAGTATGCGCCAGGTAATTGAAAAATGCTACGAGAGGAATAGGCAATTGTGTTTATGTTTCGTAGATCTAGAGAAAGCATATGACAGGGTACCGAGGGAAAAGATGTTCGCTATACTGGGGGACTATGGAATTAAAGGTAGATTATTAAAATCAATCAAAGGCATTTATGTTGACAATTGGGCTTCAGTGAGAATTGATGGTAGAATGAGTTCTTGGTTGAGGGTACTTACAGGAGTTAGACAAGGCTGTAATCTTTCACCTTTGCTGTTTGTAGTTTACATGGATCATATGCTGAAAGGTATAAAATGGCAGGGAGTGATTCAGTTAGGTGGAAATGTAGTAAGCAGTCTGGCCTATGCTGACGACTTGGTCTTAATGGCAGACTGTGCCGAAAGCCTGCAGTCTAACATCTTGGAACTTGAAAATAGGTGCAATGAGTATGGTATGAAAATTAGCCTCTCGAAGACTAAATTGATGTCAGTAGGTAAGAAATCCAACAGAATTGAATGTCAGATTGGTGATACAAAGCTAGAACAGGTCGATAATTTCAAGTATTTAGGTTGTGTGTTTTCCCAGGATGGTAATATAGTAAGTGAGATTGAATCAAGGTGTAGTAAAGCTAATGCAGTGAGCTCGCAGTTGCGATCAGCAGTATTCTGTAAGAAGGAAGTCAGCTCCCAGACGAAACTATCTTTACATCGGTCTGTTTTCAGACCAACTTTGCTTTATGGGAGCGAAAGCTGGGTGGACTCAGGATATCTTATTCATAAGTTAGAAGTAACAGACATGAAAGTAGCAAGAATGATTGCTGGTACAAACAGGTGGGAACAATGGCAGGAGGGAACTCGGAATGAGGAGATAAAGGCTAATTTAGGAATGAACTCGATGGATGAAGCTGTACGCATAAACCGGCTTCGGTGGTGGGGTCATGTGAGGCGAATGGAGGAGGATAGGTTACCTAGGAGAATAATGGACTCTGTTATGGAGGGTAAGAGAAGTAGAGGGAGACCAAGACGACGATGGTTAGACTCTGTTTCTAACGATTTAAAGATAAGAGTTATAGAACTAAATGAGGCCACAACACTAGTTGCAAATCGAGGATTGTGGCGACGTTTAGTAAATTCTCAGGGGCTTGCAGACTGAACGCTGAAAGGCATAACAGTCTATAATGATAATGTATGTATGTATGTATGTTATTATTATTAAATTGATCCAGAAAAATAAATAGATTTTTTTGTTGTGTCATGAAACTACCTTTGTTAATTCTTTTTAATATTCTTAAATCCTGCTCTATAACATGTAACCTACTGCTCATTCGAGCAGCTTGTCTCCTTGCTTCCAATTCTTCTGAGCCCAAAGTGAGCAACATTTTTGTAGCACTATTTTTTTTTTTTCAGAAATCATCCAGATCAAATCATGTTGCTTTTCTTTGGATCTTCTCCATTTCATGTACCACATAATCCTGATATGAGTCGCATACACTGGAACCATACTCTAATCAGGGGTCTTACCAGAGAATTATACATTCTCTCCTTTACATTCTTACTACAACCTCTATATAAACTCACTGTTATATGAAGAAATCTGTAACCTTTACTTATGATGTCATTAACGTGATTACCCCAATGAACATCTTTCCTTGTATTAACACCTAAGTGCCTACAGTGATCTTCATGAGGTCTCTATGTATGATTCATATGCGTTAACTCAGCTTGAAATAATAAGTACTGTACTCTTTCAGTACACCCCATCAACACAGTAATTAAACCTGAGAGGAAATCTCATCTTGTTAAAACTTTTCATCCCATGTAGGCTACAATCATACCATTGTCTGCTGTCCATCTCACATTAATGAGGTCTTTTTGTAGTTGCTCACAATACTTTAACTTATTTATTACTCTGTAGAATGTAACATCATCTGCAAAATGCCTTATCTTTCATCCCAGTTCTTTACTCATATCACATACAATACAAAGTGATTCAGCTAAGTTGTCACCTCAAATATCTTCTGATCCATTAAAAGTATAAACATTCTGTTTTCAAATTCTTAAACTGTATTAAGGGGCTCATAAAATACTGTCCTATTCCTCTTGATTAAATTACCAAGAAACAGATAACTTCGTTCTTTTAAATGGGACTATACTAATTTCACCCGTTATTATTAGCATATGGCAAGGAAATTATATACATAATATACAAAATATACACAATAACAAATTTCATCCAATAAAACAACTAAGAATCAAGCAACAAGTTCAGGGATGTGCTTATTTTGCAAATTAGACAAATACGTTTGGAAATATTAAAGATTTCAAATGTGTGAGTATTAGACAGAAAGTGATGTGCCACTCGCTGTGATGTCCAGTGTATTGTCCTCCTGCATGACTCACGCATTGTTGATAAACATACATACTGAACATATTCCATTCATAGCATATTGTGATGGTATTGTGCTTGTCAAAATGTTTGATGGTCAGCCACACTCGTAAGAATAAAATTAGAAGAGATGTTCACAAGAAACTAAATGGGCGAATTTTGTTTCATTTTACATTTTAATGTGTAAATTAATTCAATATTCTCAGGTTTTCCAGTACTGAAAGAGTTTAATGTGTAAATGAATTCAATATTCTCAGGTTTTCCAGTACTGAAAGAGTACAGTACTTATTATTTCAAGCTGAGTTAACACATATGAATCATACATAGAGACACGCTTTGCTGTTGAAAACACATGAGTTATAATACCCTTTATGACTGATTACATAATTAAGGAAAGAAAGAAACATATACACACTTGGGAACAACTGAAATACAATTGTGACATCAGACACATATACAACAAAGTCAGTTAGATAGATAGATAGATAGATAGATAGATAGATAGATAGATAGATATGGTTTATTTTAACTGGCAAAGTTAGGGATACATGCCCCTGTCTTACACTTAACCAGTGAAATACATAACATAAAAATATATAAAATACTGAATAAATGAAAAAAGAGACTGAAACAAATTACTATGGTACTATGCTATCCTGCTGTACTTAAAAATAACTATTATAATACACAATATAAATTAACATTTTGCTTCTTACAAAGAAATTAATATTCAACATACAACGAATTACAATAATAATAATAATAATAATAATAATAATAATAATAATAATAATATAGATAAACGTACTAATATTTACAATTAATTTGTCCAATTCCAGAAATATATCACATTGACGAATGTTACAGTTTTCGTGTGTTTACTGTGGGTGAAAAACATTACAAAAGGGGGATAGGGATAAGGATAACTATGCAGGAAACCACAGCTGAGTACTCTCTAACACTATTGATGAATAAGAAGAAGAAAAAGAAGAAGAAGAGGACTGTCGCACTATGAGCTCGTTTCATAGAGATCTTTTGAACACATACTTTTAAATCTTCTGTGGTTTCATATCCCTCTGACCTCCTGCGGAAGGAAGTTCCATTCACGGCTGGCCACAACAGTGAAGGAATTGTTGTAGGTTGAGGATTTATGCTTAGGAATAGCGAGCAATGTCGAGCTCAGCGCTCTGGTGTTTTTATCATGGTGTTCAGAAAGGCTATAAAATCGTTCATACAGGTAAGATGGGGATTGTAAGGTAAGGATTCGGTGCAATGAAGTCAGGGTATGCAGCTTGCGTCTGTCTTCAAGGCGTAGCCATCCGAGGTCGACGTAAGACTGGGTAACATGATCTGAAAATTTCAGATTACATATAAATCTTACACAGGCATTCTGTGCACATTGTAGTTTATCTTGAAGCTCGGTTTTCACTTCTTTGTAAACTATGTCACGTATGTATGTTGGGTATTCAGCCCGAAGGCTGGTTTGATCCTCTGCAGCTCTGCCAACAGCTGTCATAAATAGCCTAGGCGTCACTGAAGAGGCGTACTAGGGAAATAAGGAGTGAGGTAGTTTCCCGTTGCTTTCCTCACCGAGCCAACCGTTGCTATTAAATATCAGTCTGCCAAGCCCACTGAAATGTATGCACCAACCGACCCTATGAGCGATATTTTCACACCAATCATAACAGGGACTGGCTGTATAAGGAATGGTATTACTAGCATCACTCATACCTCAGTCACTTTCATACTGTCAAAGCCAAGGATGAGACTGAGATAAGTCAATGAAAGTAACAAATTTGATATAGCCCATGCCAGAAGACATAGCGCACTGTAAACACTACATCTCGCCAGCAAGTTACAATAATCGAATATTGGAAGAACGAGGGTTTCAACTAGTTTCTTCTTTAAACTGAACGGAAAAGTAAATTTGAAATTGTTTAATGTGTGCAACGTGGCAAAAACTCGTCTACTCACAGATATTATCTGATCCATCCACGAGAGGTGCTGGTCAATGGTTACTCCGAGATTTTTTACGCTCTTCCGAAAGGGCAAAGCTTGATTTTGAAGTTGTACATCAGGGATGGACATGCGGTAATTACTGAAAATAAGTCTTGGGTGGGCAATTACTATGGTTTGGAACTCTTTTGGGTTCAAAATAAGTCCATGCTGGGAAGACCATTTACTTATGGCCTCTAGATCCATGTTAATTTGCTTGATTGCTGTCGAAACATTTTGCATGGATGTACAATTGTACGTCGTCAGCATAGATATGACGTTTACAATGTGTCAGCTGTTTAGCTAGGTTGTTGATATAGACAGAAAATAGAAAAGGAGCAAGGGTTGACCCTTGTGGGACACCTCTTTTCACATATGCCACGAAGAAGATGTACCTTGATTGACGACACGTTGTTGACGTTCGTGTAAATAAGCTCCGAACCATCTCAGAGTACTGCAGGAGAACCCTGGGTGATAAAGTTTGGATAGGAGCAACTCATGGTCTACAGAGTCAAATGCTTTGCTGAAGTCCAATAATACTAGGATTGTCAGTTTTTGCTCATCAATAGCCTGTCTTATATCGTCAGTCACGCTTAGTAAGGCAGTACATGTACTGTGATTGCATCAGAAACCTGACTGGTGTGGGTCTAATATGTCGTGGTCGTTGAGATAGTTGGTGATTTGATTATGCACAATGTGTTTGAGTCCCTTGGCTACTATTGACAGTATATCTATAGGTCTGTAGTCACTGTTTAGTCTAGGAGATTTTGTCTTCGGTAAAGTATGAACCAGGGCCATTTTCCAGACAGTTGGAAATACACTATTTTGAAGGGAGAAATTGTATATGAATGTCAATACTGGAATAATAGCGTTGATAATGTTCTTTAGCATTATAATACATATATTGTCCACCCCTGTGGATTTAGTTTTAATTCGCATGATAGCCTCTTTCACTTGAAGGGGTGAGACATAACTAAAATAAAATTTGTCTTTGCCTGCGGGTGGTGTGTTGTAATTCGCACACAAAAGATTATCTTTTGCTTCTTCGTTTAATTGTACATGGGAGGATACTGCCCCCTTCTTACCTGGCTACTCAGCCAGAGAACGAGAGTCTCAGTCACAGACCGTTCGTTTTCTGGCTATGCAAAAAATTTTTAAGGGCAGGGTTAGCTTAAGGACTACCAGCTATAAAAATAAACACTAAAAAAAGGTTTTAACATTTATTAAAACTAGCACTCTTCACAAAAACTCAAATTTTAACAAAATCCTGTATTATATTTTGTTTCTTCTCAGCCGGTTTCTTTGAAAATTCGGAATCTCTTCCCCAAATCAATGAATATCTGTAATTATATAGATGAATATTAACCTACATTGACTGAATAAATTAATAATAAATTAAATTTTATGAGAAAGCCTTCTCTGATTAAATCAGATTATTTTAAAAATTAAATAAATATTTCTTCGACTCAATAATTGACAATAATAGGATTAATTCTTTCTCTCATTAATGAAAAATATCAAATAAACTTCTCCTGTCGAATTCTTTTCACAATATTTTTTTCAAATCTTAAATTCTTTAATTAGAATATTTCTACAATTATCATCATAAGATTCTTCCTAAAATTTACATTAATTGGACGCAGCGTCTTTCATTAATATCACCTACGATGAAAAATTTTAACTATGTAAAAGTTACAATTACTGACTTTGTGAGTTCCATCCATGGGCATAACCCTTGCTTATTCACTTTTTTCTGATACATCAAGCCCTATTCTTATTTTGAAATAAAATTTACTAAAGATTAACATCTCCACAAGATATAATTGACACAAAATCATGAAAAATTGATCAGAACACACGCAGTGGATAAGAGATCAAGTCAAATATCATCAAGGAAAATATCACAATTCACAAAATATTGATAAATCAAACACACCACACTCACACTAGGGTACACGGGAATATTAAATAATATTTACAACGAATACTAGTCCTTGATTATTATTTTTAAATTTTAATCTAAATCATGGAAGATTTCAGATGACGGTATCAGTTAAAGAAATACCATTGCGACGAATTGGACTGTGATGACGTCAGGATTATCACTTCAATAATGAAATTAAATTCAACAACGATGTTCAAGAGAATGTTAGAGATAAATATTGTCCGAAAATATTATATAGCACGCCCTTATCGCAGGTTAAAATAAATATTCGCGTCTATGGTCCATGAGTTGCGACATTATTATTATTCTCATAATATCATGACCATCAATTAACACGTGCTCCAGTTGAAGAAATTATGTTTAGTAACATATTCTCTTCTCAATAGACTCAACTAATGGATCCATAAATAAAACACCTAATAATTGATCTATCTCCCAAGTCCACAAATATCACAAGTATAACAACTGTAACAAGTACAGTAAATGCAACAATGCAAAAACACAGTAAACGCAGAAAAATGCAGTAAATGATCCGTCAGGATTCAGCCGTATTCCAGGCTTACATCTGCTTAATTAGAGCACATATTAACGTCATATAAGAGCAAACAAAATTTACACTCATGACCTTATTTTATCTTTTAACATGAGATGAAGTTAAATTATTATTATTATTATTATTATTATTATTATTATTATTATTATTATTATTATTATTATTAGGGGCGGATTTATATGACCTAAAAATGTATGAAATATGTATGCACTTATGACCTATAAAATTCAAAATATGACTTAATGAATAGCATCTACGTTACATAGAAGCACTTTTATTACGATTGCTACAGGCTGCAATTAATTTACAGTTTAAAAAATGTTTAATTCTTCGAAATCTCTAACCCAAAATCAACTAAAATGATGAATATTTCATGAACTCGTTAAGGTTACACTGCATACTCCTAGGCAAGGACGGACTCTGTGGAAGACATAAACACTACAGTCAATTTTACTGTTCAATATTCAGTCAGTTTTAATTTATACACAAATATATGTTATTTGAATGAAACTTTCATACCTGATCTAGTCTCCATTATCAGAATAATTGCAATTTATGACCACATGCATCTTAAGATTGTTGAATTAGAATCCCCTCCTGTTGTCGTTGAGTAAGGTCTTGTAGCAAGAAAATCTTCTTTCGACATCACATGATGTAACGGGAGCGTACTTGAATAGAGTTAAATCACTTGGAGAAAATTTCTGGAAATCTGCAGATGAAGGGTTTCCACAAAGAATGTCACTTATTCCATGCAGGTACACAAGTCCACTATTTTCTTCCAGTACATTTTCTAATTTTCTACACACCCTAGATGCTATTGTCCCTTTTGCAAGCTGTAATTCCTGTTCAGTGCACTTTACAACATCCAGTGCATCGCTTAGTTCTGCATCTGAAACTTCTAGTTGCGTGATTGCTCCAGATAAAGAATTAAAATCGGACTTTATGTAAGCCAGGTCCGCTTTTAATGTAGTGCTTGAAAATAAATCTTGAGTGGTTTTTATGGAGGACGATTCTGCAGGATCAAAAGTCTTCACGATCTTCTCCACGACATGTAGGTTGTTGCAGTAGTACACTGCGGCATCAAGCCAAGTCCCCCATCGCGTTATAACTGGCTTGGGAGGTAGGGGTAGTGAAGGTGCTTCTTCTTGAAATTTCTGAACACGAAGTGGAGCTTTGACAAACACTTTCTTACAGTTCGATATTAATTTATCAACTTCAGGGTAGCTACTTCTAACTTCTTCAGCTGCCCTATGCAAGGCATGTGCAAGACATGTCACATGTATCATTTTCGGATATAGCATTTTAAGTCCCTTGGCTGCCTTCATCATATACGGAGCAGCGACAGTTACAAGTAGAAAAATGTGCTCCCTCTTTGCCCCGTTTGGCCACAACAGATTCATTGAATTGTCGAAGAGAACTGCAATGGTGGAATGGTTTGTCTTCTCTAGCACTTCACATGTCAGGAGGAACATATCTCCAGGCCGGTCTTTTTTCAGCGTGCCAATGATCACATTTGCTACATATCTTCCATCCACATCTGTGGTCTCATCTATTGAAACCCATATCTTACTGTCTCCCACGCCACGCCTTATTATATCCAATATCTCTTCATAACAAGGGGTCAGATAGTCCTTCCTGAGAGTAGATTCGTCGGGAACAGAATGCTTTGTATATTTTTCAAGAAACTGTCTGAAGCTTCGGCTGTTAAGTTTCTTTAAAGGGATATTAGACGGAACCATCATCTTGCAGAGATCTTGTGAAAATTGTGAACACTGTGAACTTGATGTCGGGGTTTCGAATAGCAGACGTTGCCTATATTCGAGTGCAGAATATCTAGTTACACAATTCTAATGTTTTACAGTATTACGGTGTTGTTGCACAGAGAAGCGTTTTTCGGCAGTAACTTTTACCTCACACAATTTACAGAATAATTTCACTCCATCCATACTGAATATGTTTTCACCGAACTCGCGAACAAAACTTCGCAACTTTCCACAAATTGAGACTTTCGTTTTAGGCATATTGAAAGGAACTGAATGACTGAAGCTCCCTAATGACCAAGGTCATTCAGTGTGTTGAAGGTGGAAGAGGGAAGGGGAAGGGGAGAGATAAGAACAACGACAAATAACTGCAGAATTACCTCTTCTTCCGTGTAAACAATAGCCCGGTTTCCAGGAATTGACCCAGCTAGCAAACAATAGCTCCTACCTGTTAGAAACATTCCATACACTACTTTATAATGGTTCTTCAGTAGTATATTCCAGTCTATCCTGAAAAATAATTTCTAGAGCTTATTCTGATTTTTATAATATGAAATTAAAATGAAAATTATCAAAATATGCCGTTATAATGATATTTTGTTGAAAATATGCCATAAAACTTAAGAAAGCCAAAATATGCATTTATATGCCCAATAAAACCTGTTTAATTTTGATTATCATGCTTGGAAACGTGTTGAAAATACAAGACTGTAAGATATAATGTTACGGGAAAAAATATGACTGGTCATAGAAATCCGCCCCTAATTATTATTATTATTTTTATTATTATTATTATTATTATTATTATTAACTATGCGTGGTCACAAATCCGCATATGCTAAAGCTTGATGAAATTATCTGATGACTCTAACATGTTTGAAATCCCTCCAAATATCGCGATATCGTCGTGGAACATATGACGTAAAGAAACATACTAATATTCTGTCCCATATGATTTTAAATAAATTATTATTTAATTTCAAATTAATTCATAATTATCGGAGAGGTCTGTTATTTTTAATATACTCCTGTACTACTGAATTGGGACAGTAAGAATACATTTCAAAGACATACACACAGCACTGACTATCTATAGAGTCCAATACACACTCACACACAATATTAAACTACCTCGCATCCAGGAAAGAAGAAATGAAATGTCTAACTACTGCAACACTAACAGAAATCTAAGCAAATGAATAAGGAAGAGTAAAGTCTACATTTTAGATACACGATTTACAGATTTAATTTTAATTAATATGGTACTTAAGTGAATGTTAAAGCTGGATTTTGACCGATGACCTTAGACATGGGACAGGTCACCCACCATCGAACTCCGTCCCCCTCATGTCCGAAGTTGCCTCACATTTTAGCACATCATAGCAGCTGCGAGGATGAACATGGAATGACAGTGGACTTCCTTTGGCTGGTGTGCTGGCATCTTGAAATTATTTTGAGCTCCACAGAGTCTTCCTTTTCTGTTTTTCCAGTAAAGAATAAGCTGAAACTAACAAACAAGTCTTAAAACGTGTCCAAAACACACACGCGATGAGAAATGTTATGAACTAATACGTATCTTTTCTGATGGTCTTCTAAATTCGTAGATCAAACTTTTATAATAATCTGAACTGCCAAATAATCGAATCCAGGAAGGTTTATTAATTTAGCATCGGCAGATTTTCCAAGTAGCAGCAGTCATAAGAAGCATTCAGAATTAGACGCAGGCTAAGACGAGAATTCACAGTAGAAGAATGAAGAATGAACAATGAAGAATGAACAGTTCTTTTGGGAAACACCTCATTATAATTGTCTTGAGATGAGGGTGTGTTGCCATAATCCTTTCTGATTGGTTCATAGCTTGCACTCGAGCGGGTGTTATAATTTTATTGGTTGGTTACAGTTAGACGTAGGACGGACTTGACATTATCGATCAACAGGGTTTAGAAATCTCCCCCACCAGTCATGTGGCATACAGCTGTCTATCAGGCGTATAAAAAGTTTCCAGCTCTCCTCTCTCACCTTGGAAATTCCAGTTCCGAGCTGCTCACCTCACGGTGATACTGAACTGGGAAAATTTACACCCTGGCTGATGAAATAATATTTTAACACACTGAGATATTAAAATATTCCATCTTTTACCAATTTTGAAGGGGACAATACGAAGTGATTATTCAATTCATCAAAAGAAACTTCCAAATCGTCTATCTTGTCCGGTTTATTTAGTCAAAAATGGCGGATTGACTTCCATAAAGTAGCGGGTCTTACGTCAGGTTTTATAAGGTTATGGATGTACCATAGTCGAGCGTTTCTTACTGTCTGAGTCGTTTTATTATGTAGTCGTTTGTAATAGATAAAGTTTTCCTCTGTCAGGTGATGTTTATATTTCCTATGAGCTGCATTCCGCTTAGCCATCATTGCTCTAATATCATCATTTAGCCATGGGGAGAGTCTTTTACAGATGCGTATATGTGCATGTTTGTCAAAAATATGTATTATCATGTTATTGAAAGTGATGACCATGTCGTCAATATTAGTTTTATGAGTTATCTCCTGCCACGGCATGAAAAAAGTGTCTTCCAATAATTTTTCGTTGTTAATACGGCTATAGTCTCAGTAAGTTACGTATTTAGGTTTGTGTTTGGGGCATTGTAGTGCATAAGACATAAAGATAATGTCATGGGCTGACAATCCGTGAGCAGATGTCTGGCCGTGATATAATACTCTGTCAGGATTGTTCATTACTATTAGGTCCGGTAGTGTGTGTGAAGTTTTAGTGTGGTGAGTGGGAGAAAGTGGGAGGATCACTATGCTGCATGCCTGAAATGTATTCAATAGATGCGTGGCTTCGGAATAATCTGGATCTAGAAGGTTTGTGTTGAAGTCTCCCATCATTATAAAATGTTCGTATATAAGTAACAATCTGTTAAGATCAGTAAGTCATTCAGACTGCGAGCTTTAGGTGGTTTGTATACAACACCTACCAGGCATTTCACAGCAGCGACCTGTATCTCTATGAATATGTACTCAGGTTTATGCTTGTACTGTTGAGGCGACTGACAGATAATTTGAGGTTTCAAGCGCGAAGAAACAAAAGCACAGACCCCACTGCCCCCTTTACCAAACCTCTCATTTCTCAGAAGACAGTAGCCAGGTAATTCCAGATTCTTAGCCTGATGTTTGACTTTCAACCAACTTACACTGCATAAGATGATATCAAAGGACAGTGGAATGAAAATCGCTTTTAGTTCGTTTATACGAGTTTGTGAAACTAGACTCTGGGCATTAAGGTGACATATGTGAAGTGCGCTTTTATGTCTATTTAGGGCTGACTGGAGAATGTGTGTTGTAGCTTCAAGGGGTGGGGTTCGAGTCAATGGACTAGCAGGTAAACAGGTTGAAGGGATGGGTGGGGAAGGGGAAGTGTGACAAGGAAAAGTATTGCTATGGTTAGAGGTATTACTGCAATTAGTGTTATGCATTGCCAATTGCTAAAATGAAAACTAACTAGAAGTAGAACACAGCATGTGAATACATCTAATGGATAATCAGCAATTTACGTATTTCAGATAGCTAAATTGTCTATAATAATAATAATAATAATAATAATAATAATAATAATAATAATAATAATAATAATAATAATAAATAATATAATAAAAATAATGATGATGATGATGATGATGATGATGATGATGATGATGATGATGATGATGATGATGATGATGATGATGATGATGATGATGATGGTAACGTGCAACAGCAGATTAGGCGTATAGAATAACTCGAGTAGGAGCTTATTCTACGTAGTGTTGATGTTAGATCTATGTAGATGTAAATATGGGGGCCTGACTTAAATTAGAACCAGTTAGAAAAATGATTAAAGAGCAAGTCGATCGACAGGTGGTAGGATAAGAAGACAGATAAGCTAATAGATATTTAGATCAATTAATATGGTAAATGGATGGATAGGTAGATAGACAGATAGATAGATAGACAGATAGATAGATAGATAGATAGATAGATAGATAGGGTTTCTTAAACTAAATAAAAAGATAGCTTCTCAGCTATGACTTACGGTAAAGGATGGGAGTGGACTCACATTGTCAAGTGATAAAGCAGCACTCCAACAGAACCTTATGCCATAGGAAGTTCCTTTAACTGGCAAACTCTTAATTTCATCCCATCCGCCTTCTTGATTATGATGTCTCCTGAATCCGCCCAAGTGTTCGTAAGTCCAAAACGCTGGATTGCTGTCTTCAAGATGGACATTCTGATAGCCGTAAGATCTTCACGGATTGTTGTAGATGATCCTTTGAGTTTCCTTTTCTACGTAAAGACGTCCTGCCGTGAGCGATAAGACACAAATTTCACTAGGATAGGTCGTGTTTTTTCTGGAGATCGAGGTCCTACTCTGTGACACCTATCGATGTCATTAAGTCTCACATCTGCACCTACTGCTTTGCACACATTGAGCACTAGTTCATCGCAGTTTTCATTCGAACTTTCAGGAATGCCGAAAATTCTTACATTATTTCTCCTGCTATATTGCTCCAATGAATCATACTTAGCTTCCATATCCTCCTTCAGTTTGCGGATTTCCGCCTCCTTCTTATCTGACAATGCTTTGATATTAAATTTTAAACTTATTCCAAGTTCTTTTATGACCACTTCTGTTATGCAGGTTGAAATGGCCTGCACAATTTTTTCTAGGAAGCTGTCCGAGTTAATGAAGTCGTCCAGCGTGCACTTCACGAGGTGGTCTACGTTGACAGCACTGGCAATGGCTGGGCTTCCAACTCCGTTGTTTCAGCGTCCCATTTTCTTTACAATGCGAATTTGGAAGAAAAATAAGATCAGTACCAACAAAACATGTGTGTATATTGATTGGTAAATACAAATGTAACACTTCCGCAAATTTTTGTCACTTTCACTGCTGTATAACACCTTCAAATCACTTGATTACTGTGGAGCCTCACTCACATCCGTTACCAAGCATGACCTAAGCAGGAGTTAGGAGAGATATGAGCTCACAAAAGACAAAGGCTGGGGTCAAGGAGCAAAACATGTGATGGCATCCCATGCTATCCCCTCCCATACGTGATGAATGAGCAGGGAGCTCGCTCATAGGGAAAACACCGTGTGTTGCCAGAGTAAAATCTATCTGATCATGCTGTACAAAGGTATTGTTTATTTATGAATAATGTTTATGTCTTGTTCCTCACATTCATCAGTGATGTATTTGGGGAGAATGCGGAAATATTGTACTTCTTAGACCCAGGTTACAGTGAGTACAACAAGGTGGAGACTCTTTTGTATTTTAATATTGAAAACATTTCTTAGCAGACAAAGTAGGGGTTCCCATAGTACGAAAAACATAAAATTGAGCAATTTCCTAAAGTCCATTCAACACTCCATGTTGTACGATGTCGGCATGTAAAAGATCTCTGGTGGTACATTTGGTATTTACCCGACAAAATTAATTAAATCTCAGCCATAGACGCCCAAGAGAGATCCGGTTTACTCTAGGTCCGCTAGATGGCAGACAGAGTAAGCCGGAACGTCGAAATTGACGAGCAGACAGCCAGATGGCGTCAAATCGAAATGTCTGCAAACGGTAGCTGAGGCTATACGATTATTATTATTATTATTATTGAGCAATTTCCTCAATTGTGCCAAACGTTGAAGGACTAAAGGGCCCGGAAAGGCTTTCCAAATTGTGAATCTTGGACAGCTCTATCAAACTAAAAAAACAAATTTCGAAAATCACTTCTGGCCTAAATGTAGTTCCAGAAAAACAGTCTAAATTCGCTTGTTTCTTTACTCATTTCCTTTTTTATTCAAATCCTAGCCAAATGAACTTATTTGCATAATTATTTCTGTAATGTGTTCCTTGGTTCAATACCCTCTGGTGCTTTTTGATTGTTTGAAAAATGTCCACACCGAATGTAGTTATAAGGGGTTTCGTGAAATTCTGCATTGACTCACATTAGCGCTCGCAGCGGTGCTTACGTGAAAGAAAGCATTGACTCACATTAATGTTCACAGTGGTAGAAAAAGACAATTTGCTAATCTAATCGACCGGATAACGTTGATTAAGAAAAGGATTGAAAATTTTAGGAATAAATAAAGAATATATTCTCATACTTTATTATATTTTATTTACCTAAAATTCATAGCTCATATCCCTAGGATGTTTTCAACATTGGGTTGTTGTCTAAAGCCCTTTATGTGGATTTTTGGATGGCATTATATAGTTTCACCATATATAACTCCTTATCATTTAGCACAAAGCTTCTCAACACTGAGACATAATCCTCAAAATCACTGTGGAATCATACTGCCGGCAATTTGTTGATCCATCTTCATGAATGGCAACATGTAGGCATCATGTAATGTTAACATCACCTGACTGGAATAACCTCCTTACTTAACAGATATGAATCCTATTGAACATCATAAAAATTGATTGAAACAAGCTATTTTTTGGACCTCCTAACTGACTGCACAATCTGAAAGACACAAAATGTCACCAAAGAGTGGGAGACCAAAAATGGTTTGGTAGACTGGTAAATGATATATCACAGAGGATATAAGTTCTTATCATTGGAAGGAGAAGAGTTGTGTGATATTTAAGTTTCTGTAGTTAGCATGCATTAGCTAAACTGAGAAAGTAATACTCTGTTCTTGAACACAAATCCATTTCTTTGTTGTTGGTGAGCAGTAAGTATATAGGCATGTTACATTTACGTGTCGCATTCCCATTTCCGTGTTAATTGTCATGATGTTTCAATGCAAAAGTAATGCAAAACTCCTTTTTTTTGTATATGCCTCTAAGAAACAGTGACTTGACTTTCCATGTAAGTACATGTGGATAGAGTACACATAAAAGAAAGACGTGGGACGAGCTGCAGCCTTTGTCAGTGGAGGATAGAATAAGAATGGTGGTAGTCATTACTGAGAAGCAGACGCTGTTATGAGGTTAAGTGGAGGACGGATAGGCAATACAAGAGTATGGCACAAAGGAGTGGTTGTTTAATGTTAAGGCCAGGTGCTTCCCTAGACTGAGCACCAGTTGATGTCCAATTTCGGAATCTCTTAGAGCAAGAAGGTGGGGAAATGGTGTTAATGTCTAATGACTTAAATGAGACAGTAATCTAACGGGATTTGATGGACCCAAGTGTGAGTGGCGACAGGGGAATCCATCTTATGAGTTTCGTTGGCACTGCGGTGGTCACATATCTGTTTGGCTGGAGTGTTAGTAGTTAATCCAATGTAGAAAGCTGGGCAGAATTCACATTGAAACTAATAGATGATGTTGGTTGAAGTGCAGTCATGACAACCTTGTATGGAGAAGACTTATTGGTAATGCTACAGGTGGAAATGGTGCTGGGTAGAGAGGAGGTTATTTCTATTTTGTAATCTGGCATAATCTAGTTGATTTTAGAAATACGATTTTTAATCATCAATACAAATAGGCCTTTCCTTTTTTGTGAAGGCACAAAATAACTCATATCTATCAAAATAAAAGATGGATTTGTAGAGTTTCTGTAAACATTGTATGGAACTCAGATACACATTGCTACAATACAAGAGGAAAAGACTTTCTGATCCTAGGCCACAAGCTTAGACTTTTCAAAACAAAACCTAGCTAAGTTATAGGAGTTTAAAAATGTTAAATCCTTGCCAGGAAATATCAAAGCTGGTGAGGAATATTCGGAAAAGTAAAACTTTTACTCCACCCAGCCATTTATGTTTTTGCAATTTTATCCAAGCTGTTATATGCATTACAGATTATCTCTGCTTATTATGTTATGAATATATATATGTATGTATTATCACTAAGTATAATCCTTACAAAATATCTTGTATAAATACTATAGGTTGAACATAGAAATATTTGACATTTGTTGTATGAAGATACTGTAAGTTACTGAACAATCAAGTTTACTTTAATTTACTTGTATGCCTCAAAATCATCTAGTGTTCTCTTCATTTAAGGTAGAGTATAAGTAATTACAGTATAGTCTCTGTGATTTGAGGTGTGGACGGGACTGAGACTACCTTGAACTATAGAGAAACTCAGACTTAAGAAATTAACATTAAAAATCCTGTTAAACATGACAACATTACAACACAGTAGTTTAGAAAGAAAATAACAAAGAAAGAAAGAAAGAAAGAAAGAAAGAAAGAAAGAAAGAAACAGATTTCCTTACACTAAAAGAAAATTTCAATTGTCTTTTCAAAATAAAAAGCCTGTTTAAATTAAACATTGTAGGGCCTATTTCAGTAGTGATGAAAACAAAAACATATTTTATCAATTTTTTTGAAAATTGAGAAGCGTATTATTATATTTAGATTCACAATTAAGTATTTATTTATTTTCCACCTATTTATTTGTTTGTTTTAATGTTGTCAATCTTATGTTAATTTAAAACCCCTGGGCTGTTGTTCAACATAACACATAGCTGCCTGTAGTTTAGCATGCCGTTCGCTATGACTCATCAGCGGTACAGTAACTATCACATCCTCGTCACTTTCACACCGTATTGGTGCACTCATCATTTCTATGATAGTAGTATATGTAATTTCCAGCTGTTCATCATCTTTTAGCCACTCCACAATGTCTGTCTTGTTGATGCTTTCATAATCTGGAAGTCTTAAGGAGGTTAGACAATGGCTGGTTATCTTCATAGTTGTTCTCCTCCTTACTTTCTTCCAATTTTGTTTCCATGACTTAATTAGTGTTTCTGTCTGTATTTCAGTCCATAACTCAGCCACCCTGTACATAATATACTTCACTGTTATTTTTTTAAAGCTCCAAGAATGCTATCCTCATCTTCTGTCCCTCATAGAAGACATCATAGCAACCAGCACCAATAAATTTTCTTCAGGCGTTTCTAAACATCATGAAAGTTTGCTTTTTCATGATAAACCAGGTGGACAGAGCCTCATTCGTTTTCTTGTACTTTTCAATGTCTTTTGTCGAAAGATTCATCAGAACACTTGTTGGATGAAAATGTATCAAGTTTATTTCTTTTCTGTCGCCACCAAAACCATATTCGCAGCGAGCTCTTAAATAGTCTCATCCTTTTCAAGTCTTCTTAATGCCTCCAACTTCACTTTCAAGGTAACAAATTTCCTAGTGAGTTTTGTACTTTTGTCAGCACTCATAGTGAGTAAAAACAAAACATTACCTACTTCGAGAAATGTAATGAACTACAACCATGTGCACAAACCATAGGGTCAAAAACCAACTGATTAATTTTTAGAATGTGGTGCAATGTAGGTGACTGGGAGTAGTGGAAAGGGTTAGGAGTTAGAGGAACAGCCAGACGGTGTTCAAGTTCAATCTCCCATGTGTTGTGTTCAACTTTTGACTTATATAAGGTACTCACGCTCCAAAAATTCATTCAAATTCTTCAGTGCAGGTTCATGGGAATATTGAACAATAGAGACTCGAAATACTGAGACTCTACTGTATAGGATAAGTTATAATCATGAAATATATACTCCCAGAAATATTTGGAAGGGGATTACTTTGCTCACATCGCTAGTTTAATAGGAAGAATGTAACACAGAAAAGAATGACCTACATAGACAAGTACACAAAAGCAAAACAAACAGAACACAAAGAAGAATATTTTGAGTTGATTGTTTCTCTTTTCAATATTGATCACTTAATTTTTAAGTCATTCAATGACTGTTGAAGAAAGTAACAACAATAATATTGTTTTTCCCCTTTAAATAAGAGTCACCATTACCATTATCACTGATAAAAAAATCTTGATTGTAACTATTGGATTTCAGACACTTCAGTGAGAACAATCGGCGAGCTATTGATGAGGTGTGGTACAAACGAGCTGTAGATCAGTACAACATTGAGCCTGACAGCTTTGTTTTCTCGGTCCCTTTTGATGCTGGAGCTAATCCCAAGACCCTTGTGACTGCCACTCATGCAATTTTTGTTGAAAGCAAAGGTCATAAAGCCCCTGCTGCTGTAGTTGGTCTCCAGTTTCAGCATGCAACTCTCGCTGCGCATTTTCTGAACATTACCTCGGCTGTAAGTAGAACATACATAATATAATTTTACTTTAAAGTCATTATCTGTAGTTATTCTCATCTTAAATCTAAAGTAGTATAGAAATGTCAAGATTCCACAGTCTGTTAAATTACTGTTTAGTTCATTTTCCAGGCTGAACCATGTTGGTGTTTTATGTGCCATAATTCCAGGTTGCCAGTGTTTGAATACATTGCAATACATAAAACAACAATACTGTTCAATTTCAAAAAAATAACTAGATAGTAGTATAGAAATGTTTTCTGATTGATTACTGCAGTGGGAAGTCTTTAAACTCTTGCAGTAGCATGTACTGTATTTCTCCGAATCCCAGGTGACCCTGAATGCAAGACGACCTCCGCTTTTACCTTTAAAAAACATCAGTCAGGCTTAAAAAGTTATTTGTGAAATCATAATCTTATGTATAATGAATTACACATTTAATTTGAGAAAAATAATAAACACACACAAGTATCAT
Organism: Anabrus simplex; assembly: GCF_040414725.1. NCBI lineage: Eukaryota > Metazoa > Arthropoda > Insecta > Orthoptera > Tettigoniidae > Anabrus > Anabrus simplex. Next base: position 377,688,452 of record NC_090268.1, on the reverse strand, counting down.
ATAAATTTTACCTACTTTCCTAATCATTTTCATTAGAGCCATCTGACATTGCCTTTGAAAGTTCCAGGAATTACTCTCTTGCGCCACTTCGTGAGTCTGCATTATATCACATCTCATGTTACCGCACACATAACTCACAATTTCATCTTCTACTTCTTTAAAGCGTCCTTGTTGCCTGCCACCGAATGCCTTTCTTGTGGAGTACACATTTTAAATATATCTTTGTCTTTATGCCAACACCGAACAATGGCTTTAATTATGGCATATTTTCTTGCGTCTGAACCATTATTCATTATTTCTGTGTATTTAATAACCATTAACTTAAAACTGGCATCATAATATCCATGAAAACCCATTGAAAACTTGCCTTTAATACCTATTCTATACATCTCTACAATACGATGATCTGTCATGAAAATATTCCTGCTGTCTATAGAAATGTTACTTCTACTTAGCATTCTAGAATTATTGGTTGCTGCTAGACACACATCTCACTTGCCAGCTTCGGCCAGCTTCAGCAGATAGCGATGTATAACAAAGGCACACACGTTGAAGGTCGATGAGTTTCATGCACGAGCAAGGGATAAAGGGAAGCAGTGTGGTTGCCGTGGTAAATGCCAGTAGCTGCCAGTCATGTTCATTACTGTTAGGTCATGAATGCAAGTCAACCTTGATTTTTCACATTAAAAGAAAGCCTTAGATATGGAGAAATACAGTAAATAGTCAGTGGGATTGTCAGTGGCAGTGTACTTGTTAACCAAACTTAAGGAAAGAAATCTGTTATTTACCATTCTTTCATTCCATCATTATGCATATTCCTGTGTTTTGTTCAAAGTGTTGAACTTGAAGTTGCTGTTGTTTTATATCAAAAATGTATTGACCTTACAGGCAAGTTATTACACAAGATAAACCGTTGAAAACCCCACTAAGTGAGGTTTTATGCGAGAGCCCAAATTGTTGGTGCTCATATTGTTTAAACAACAAACCTTTGTTACTACTTCACATTTCAGAGAAGTAACAATTTATAGAAATAAAAAAATAGACCAAAAAGTATCAAAATTGTCTAGAAGCTTTCTTTAACAATCACTCATTGGCACAACAGTTTAATTCAGTACTAAAACTTAGCAGATGTAATAAAAAAGATTTGGAAATAAAACTTATATTAAACTCCACCCATTGTTTGTTCCAATCAAATCATACACTTTGACTAATTTTTTTACTTCTTTTGAAACTCAAAATAATAAGGAACAAATTAATATCAACCTAAAAAGTAAAAACTTCCATTTTGAAAGTTGAATAAAATCATATTTTGAACTATCCTTCCATACAGAGTAGATCCAAGGTCTATGTTATTAAAAATAAAAATCTCTCTCTCTCATATCAAGGGGTCTGCTCAAGGCTTAACAGCTCCATTCAATGGACGAATCTCCATCATCAGCATCATATGCTCTTGCTGCATATTATGAACACTGCAGAGAGGTTTGGAATTGAATCCAGGTTTTTGGCATGCAATGTAGTGATATATTGTTAACCACCACCTCTTCTACCCTGCTGGTGTCAACATTTTGATGATTTTTTTTTTTTTTTTTTTTTTTTTTTTCATCAACAGGACTCATACTAGCTAACCATGGTGTCAGGCCATACAGACTTCACACCTTAAAGTGTTCATCAGGATGCATTCAACTAATATGTATTTTAACTCCTCTTACAGAATTACAGGACTTTCCACTGTACAAACACTTTTGGGTTTATCAGTTGATCAAATCACTGGATTTGTCAGGTCCACAGATGAGCAGACTCTATGCTACATATATAGCCTCACATAGGAATACTAGTTATGGTACATTGTGATTTATTGACTGACCAAGATTCCATAGGAACAGCACCAATGTATAATTTTGAGGTATTTAGTAAAAAAAAAAAAAATGCTGAGTTGACTGTAACTCACTGTATAGCAATAAAAGTAAGGTTAAGGAAACACAGTCCATGCACAGATAGGTTAACATAAATGTTTATATACCGGTATAATGAAGTCTGTCACCAGTAATCTCTTAAATGCTGACATCATACAACATGAAGTGTCGAACAGATTTCTTTTCTGCCCATTAAAAATCTTACTGCTACTGTCTCTGCTGCTTGTGCTTGGATTGCAGAGGTTGACACGTTACCGCTGATCCACACATGGAGCTATTTTTTTCAGTAGTTTACTGAGATGAAATTTTGAAGTTAATTCTCTTCCTCATCAGATTTGACAAGAGTGATCACTCTGTTCTTTTACCACACCTTGGGAATTTGACATCTATTCACATGGTTGGTGAAGAACTGTACAACTCTTACCTTGAGCATTAGTCCAAAATTCTTAATATCCTTCTCCTGAATGTCATCCAAACCTGCTGATTTTCCACATCTGTATTAAGTAACATTGTGGCCATGATTGCTAAGGTGTTAAGTCTGACCCTGTGGTTAGCTGGTTCAGTCCCACTGGTAAAAATTATTTCACCATCAGAATGTTCTTTCCATTAAAATTAGGAAAGAATTTGCCAAAATGTTTGTGTGGAGTGTTTTGTTGTATGATTGCAAAACATGGGTCTTTGGAAAACAGGATATAAAATGCCTGGAAGCAATGGAAATGTGGATATGGAGGAGGATGCTGAAAATTAGTTGGACAGAGGAAAAGTCAAACAATAGGGTCCTTAAGGAAATAGACAAAACAAGGGAATTGATTAACACTGTAGAAAAGAGGAAAATCAAAATCCTTGGCCACACACTTCGACATAACACATTCCTCACGACAATGCTGGAAGGAAAAGTTCTGAGTAAGAAGGGAAGGGGAAGATCAACGAAGAAGTATCTGGATTCTGTGATGGACAGGCTGAATTTGAAAAAATATGTTGACCTGAAATGCTCAGCAGAGACAAATGTGGTTGCAGCAACAAGGCCTTACCCTTAGGATATGAATGAATAAATCAGAATGTTGGCCGGCAGGGAAGGAGAGGTGGTGGTACACAATTTCTAATTACTAGATTGAATGCCAAAAACCTGGGTTCAATTCCAAACCTCTCTACATTGTTCATGTGGTGTGAGAGCATATGACGCTGTTGGTGGTGTTTCATCTATCGGATGGCAACATTAACTGTTGAGCAGACGCCTTGGTGTTATTCGTCAGGAGTAGGCTATATATCAACACCAGGTTTTACCCTCTTCCTACCTTATCACCACCACCACCACCACCACCACCACATCCAGATGCACAGGTCACTTATGGGCATCAAATAGAAAGGCACACATCACACAATATCAAAATTTAAAAAAAAATTTAAAAAAATAAAAAAAAAAAAACTAAGGTTTCAGTAAAGTCATTCCTTCCTTCTTAATCCTCTCATCAAATATTAGACATTGTAAATTATTTATCTTCTCATTCAAGAGTAATGCTGTCTGGTTTTCAGTGATGTTTAAGTGTTCAATAGTCCTTGTCAGGTTGTGTTAAGGCTCCATGCTTTGCGGCTGATTCTTGTCGAATTTAGGTCTGGTTCTAATATACCTTCCACTGTCGTTCCCTCCAGAGGATTTCTAAGGTGGCCAGCTATGACTGCAGTAAAACCAGGGATATACAGTGGAACCTTGATTCATCATTTTCAGTGGGATAATGAATAAAAAGAAAAAGTTACAGACATGGGAAATGATGGATGTGGGAAACACCAGTTATAAAGCAATAGCAAACATAATACTTAAAAATAAAGCACATATAGGAGCACATAATGATAAATAATTGATTAAATTATTACAGTACACATTTTATACCTTCACACTTCTTGCAAACAAATTATCATGATATTTTCTTTTAATATCTTTTGGAAAAGTTCTTAATAGTCATCCCACACGTGTTCGATTGGTGAGAGATCCGGAGAGTACGCTGGCCACGGAAGCATCTGTACACCTCGTAGAGCCTGTTGGGAGATGCGAGCAGTGTGTGGGCAGGCATTATCCTGCTGAAACAGAGCATTGGGCAGTCCCTGAAGGTACGGGAGTGCCACCGGCCGCAGCACATGCTGCACGTAGCGGTGGGCATTTAACGTGCCTTGAATACGCACTAGAGGTGACGTGGAATCATACGCAATAGCGCCCCAAACCACGATGCTGCGTTGTCTAGCGGTAGGGCGCTCCACAGTTACTGCCGGATTTGACCTTTCTCCACGCCGACGCCGCACTCGTCTGCGGTGACTATCACCGACAGAACAGAAGCGTGACTCATCGGAGAACACGACATTCCGCCATTCCCTCATCCATGTCGCTCTAGCCCGGCACCATGCCAGGCGTGCACGTCTATGCTGTGGAGTCAATGGTAGTCTTCTGAGCGGACGCCGGGAGTGCAGGCCTCCTTCAACCAATCGACGGGAAATTGTTCTGGTCGATATTGGAACAGCACATGCTGAAGAATGGCGGTTGACGTGGCGTCTGTCTGTCTGCTGGAAATGCCTCCGTTGACGGCGGCCTGGCATTCTTAGCTATACACGTGTCCTGTGGCACACGACAACACGTTCTACAATGACTGTCGGCTGAGAAATCACGGTACGAAGTGGGCCATTCGCCAACGCCGTGTCCCATTTATCGTTTGCTACGTGCGCAGCACAGCGGCGCATTTCACATCATGAGCATACCTCAGTGACGTCAGTCTACCCTGCAATTGGCATAAAGTTCTGACCACTCGTTCTTGTTGTTGCATTTGCTCTGTCAGTCAGTGTACATCAGATTACCCAGGAGCAAAATGAAACAGGCAAGTGTGTATATCAGTATAAAATCGATTAGGGTTCAAAATTCATTAGGACCAAAATTAATGAATGATACCGGGGAAAACAATACACCGAAGAACAATAAAGCAACTTTTTAAAACCCAGATTTTATTGGATATGTTCTCAGGAATTAAAATTATGAACAGTAGATACAGGTAAATGATAGTTCCGGAAACTATTGATCAAGGGTCCATTGTATTATGTCCCACAATCACAAGGTATGGACATTCTGAAAGTTTTCTTTTCAAGTGCAATATTCATGCCCTGATTATTAATAATCTGCTTGTGAAAGGAGGAGATAAGGTTACCTAAAGCAATAATGGACTCAGCCATGGAAGCTAAGAAAAGTAGAGGGAGATAAAGGTGACAGTGGTAACTTGGGTTTTTATGATTTCATTATAAGAAGTTTGGAGCTAAATGAGGCCACAGAGCTATTTCAAATAGAAGATTTTGGAGGCTTAGTTAATCCACAGAGGCTTGCAGATTGAATGCTGAAAGGCATAACAGTCTCTAATGAAGATGTACAATGCATGATTATTAATAGGAAAATTAAAAAAAAAGAAATTATCATCCTCTACACAAAATCATTAAACAACTAGATGTTCTGATTCAGGAATTTGGTTGAAGAAGATGGTTGCAAAATAAAAAGGTGCAGTATCTAAATTTTATTGATGTCATATCTCCCACATACCTCTTACTCTCCCTGACTAACTCACTCTACTTTGATTTCATTCTTGCAGTGCAATGGATGCAAGAAGAATTGTGCCTCTGAAGATTTAGACTGTTACGTGCTAGACAATAATGGATTTATAATAATATCCGAAAATGCTGAAAATACAGGAAAGTTCTTTGGACAGATAGATGGAACAATCATGGATTCCCTTGTTCAAGATAGAATTTACAAGAAAGTTCCTGTGTATGACTACCAAGGTGCTTGCCTTGATCAGAAATCACCATACAGTGATGCTGGGACCACACTAACGGTAGGTATTTCTTCCTTTGTTGGTATTTAATTATATTGGTATGAGATTATTTTATGTTCTTTTTCACAAACAGAGTAAATGACATACTAATTATTTGAGACTCTATACCCAACTTATTCTGTATCTTTTATATTTGTGCAGAGTACACGTGAAGAGCACAGAAGGTAAATTAAACTGCACATTTAGGGCTATAACAAATGGCAAAATTATGTTAAATTAGGCTAGCAACTTGCCCACTTACCTTCTGTGCTCTTTACTTCTTAATATGTGTTATATGAAATAAATTTCATTTTGAATCCACATTGACAATTATGCTTTATCAGTTGAAAAACTAGTATATTGGTTCAACCTAGTCAATACCTATAAGTTTATTTTCAATTCAAAGTTGTAAAAACATCATATTAAAACAACAGGACATGTTACAGTCGCATTAGGCCATCTTCACCTGTCTAAAAGTACCGGAATTTGAAATAAATATTTTACCATAACTTAAATTAATATATTATAAGTTACAAAACATTAATAAAATTTACATTTATCTATATATATAAAATAACTTGTCCTGACTGACTGATTGACTGACTGATTTATCATCACCGAGCCAAAACTACTGGACATAATTAAAGAAATGAAATTTTGGGGATATATTCATATTAAGATGTAGGTGCTCGCTAAGAGAGGATTTTTGGATATTCCATTGCTAAGGGGGTGAAAAGGGGGGTGAAATTTTAAAATGAGTGTATCTATATCTCAAAACATTAAAAGTTTACAGATGTAAAAATTGGTATTTAGAATCTTCTTTAAAAATAAGGAAATACATCTTTTTTTGTTTTCAGAAAATCCCAATAGGAGGGGTGAAAAAGGGGTTGAATGCCTTTAATCAGGATACTGGTACTTATATCTCAGAAACTGAAGATATTACAGACCTGAAAATTGGTGTTTGGGATCTCCTTTAAAATATAGAAACATGTATTTTTTGTTTTTGGAAAACCCAATTAATGGGGGCCGGGGTGAAAAGGGGATGAATTTTAAAAATGAGTGTATCTATATCTCAAAACTTTTAATGTTTATAGATGTAAAAATTGGTTTTTAGAATCTCCTTTAAAAATAAAGAAACAGTATTTTTTTATTTTAGGAAAATCCCAATAGGAAGGGCAGAAAAGGGTGAAAAAGTGTTGAATGCCTTTAATGAGGCTACTTATATTTCAGAACCTGAAGATATTACAGACCTGAAAATTGGTATTTGGGATCTACTTTAAAAGTAAAGAAACAGGTATTTTTTTGTTTTTGGAAAATCCAAATAATGGGGGGTGAAAAGGGGGGTGAATTTTTAAAATGAGTGTGTCTACATCTTAAAACATTAAAAGTTTACATATGTAAAAATTGGTATTTAGAATCTCCTTTAAAATTAAAGGAACATATATTTTTTGTTTTCTGTAAATCCCAATAGGAGGGATATAAAAGGGTGAAGAATGGGTTGAATACCTTCAATGAGGATACAGATATCTCAGAAACTGAAGATATTACAGAACTGAAAATTTGTATATGGGACCTCCTTTAACAATAAAGAAACACTTTTGTTTTGGAAAATTCAATTAATGGCGGTTAAACAGGAGTGAAAAATTAGGGTGAATTTTTTGAAAGACTATATCTACAGAATATCTGAGAAACGTAAAATGTTACAGACGTAAAAAGTGGGTATTTGGAATCTCCTGTAAATGTAAAGAAACATAGGTGATTGGTTTTTGGAAACTCCACTGAAGGGGAACTAAAAAGGGGTGAAATTTTAAAATGAGAATTTCTCCAGTATATCTCAAAAAACTTAACATGTTACAGAAGTGAAAAATGGTATTTTTTATCTCTATTAAAAATAAAGAAATGTGTATTTTTAGTTTTCGGAAATTCCACTTGGGTGGAAGGGGGGGAGTAAAAGTGACTGAAAATGGTGTTGAATTCTTTTAATAAGGCTACTGATATCTCAAAAATGAAAATGTTACAGACGTGAAATTTGATATTTGGAATCTGCCTTAAAAGTAAAGAAACACGTATTCTCGGAAAATCCAATGAAGTGTGTGGCGGGGGGGGGGGGGGGAGGGTGTGAAAGAATTGAAAAATTGACTTAATTGTATGAGAATACATTCATCTAATAAAAACTAAAGTTGTTACAGACGTGAAAATTGGTATTTGGATCTCCTTTAAAAACAAAGAAAAGCGCGTTTTGGGGGGGGAACCATCTTGGGGGCGGGAGTGAAAAGGAATTGAATTCCTTTCATGAGGACACATAAATCAAAAACTGAAGAAGTAGAGTCATGATAATTGGTATTTAGAAGATCCTTTACTATTAAAGAAACAAGTATTTTTTGCCAGAAAATTCACTTGGGTGAGGAGGGGGAGGAGTGTGAAAGGAATTGAAAAAGAGTGAATTATTTTTATGGGGATAATTATACCTCAAAACTGAAGGTAATAGACGTGAACATTGGTGTTTGGAATCTCTTTTAAACATAAAGAAACATGCCTTCTTTAAATTTTTTTGGGGGGGGAGGTTAAATAAACTTAACGGCGGTGGGGTGTAAAAGGAGGTGAGACCAATTGATTTTACTGTTCATAATATACTTATAAGGAGCCTCCGTTGTTCAGGCGGCAGCGCGCCGGCCTCTCACAGCTGGGTTCCGTGGTTCAAATCCTGGTCACTGCATGTGACATTCATGCTGGACAAAACGGAGGCGGGACAGGTTTTTCTCCAGATACTCCAGTTTTCCCTGTTATCATTCATTCCAGCAACACTGTCCAATATTTCATTTCATTTGTCATTCATCGATCATTGCCCCAGAGGAGTGCTTGGCAGCCGGCACAATTCCTATTGTCGCCGCTAGATGGGGCTTTATTCATTCCATTCCTGACTTTGTCGAATGACTGGAAACAGGCTGTAGATTTTCGATGTACTTATTCTGATCATAAACCGATCATTTTTAATCTTTCCTAGGTTTGTTTTCAACAGCCATCTTTTCCTTCGAAGAATGTTCTTAGATTACAGTAGACTCTCCTGGCATATAAATAAAAATTTAAACACATTTGAAATAAACGATAGGAATGAGATTGACCATCAAATTGTTCACCTCTATAATAAGGTCAATAATGCACAGAAGTATGTCATTCGTATCGCCAGAAATCCCGCACACTTGCCTACGCGCGACAATGGTGCTGGTCACATTGTCAACAAAGACAATGACAGCAGATGTAATTTACCGCCAAGTAGCGGTCTTGCATCTCGCTGTGAGGTCGAGATCATCTAATAATAATAATAATAATAATAATGTTCTGGACCATCGTCAAATTATGCAGACCACGCTGGAAACGGGTCCTGGCCTGGTAACGACTACGAATACAGTCTGGCCGCGGATTCAGTACTGCCAAGGCACCCTAGACGACACCACGCCGGATCTCCTTCAGGATTTGATTCATACTAAAAATGCTTATAGGAAAAGATGGCAAAGATTTAGGGACCCAACTGACCGCATGGAATACCTGGACCTAGCCTGGGAAGTACGAAATCGATTGCTGGAAAGAAATATTGAAAAATGTGAGGAACTTTGCCGTAATCTCTCAGAAAACGAGTCAGATTGCGAATTACAGAGGATTATATATAAAACGTTAAGCATTCAATTATAAATTTCAGTATAATACCGTAGCGAAGTACGGGTATCTTGCTAGTATGATATAAATGAAAATAAGTGCATGTTGAAACATCACCAGATAAAAGAGTCACTTGATGTAGTGTGATAAAGGCAGAATGAGTCTGACATTGGACAGTTCTATGTAATAAATGATGATGATGTAATTAAAAGTTTCTTCTGATCCTTAAAATTTGTTTCACGTAAAAATATTGACAGTTGATTTATTAAAATTGTTGTTCCACTTCATATAAAAACTTCTAAAATGTTACGAATTTACAAATGTAGATTAAATTTATTTAATTTAATATCATATGAATATCATATTAATGTGAATTTTATTCATGTTTTGTAATGTGAAATTATTTCTATACAGGGGACTGCCTGACCGAGGCAGGAAATGCATGCTTGGTTCACCCGGAAGGACATAGGAAGTCAAAAAATTTAAGAACAGATATCCACTTCTGGAGGTGCACATGACCATGAGGTTCACTCAGCCTGCACCAAAAATGAGTACCAGGTTAATTCCTGGGGGCAAAGGCGGCTGGGTGTAGAGCTAACCACTCTATTCTACCAAGTGCCGAGGTTACAGATAGTGGAACCGTTTACCCCTCCAAGGTTCTTCATGGCCTGTATAGAGATGACTTTGCTTTTCTCTTTCTATACATCTGAAGATGGCCTAATGTGACTGAAAAATGTCCTGTTGTTCTAATATGATTTGAACTTTGAATTGTAAACAAACTTATAGGTGTTGACTAGGTGGAACCAATATACTAGTTTTTCAACTTATGTAATATACGTTGTACCTTTCTTTTGTTTAACCGTTTTGGCTTGAGTATCTTATTTTCAACTTCTTTTAACCCTTTGAAAGATTATGATCAAAATATGAACTTGAACCTCAAAATAATGATATTTTAAATACAAGTGAGTTGAAAGTGTTGTATACTTCCAAAATATTTAGTTGAATCTGCATGGTTTCTAGAGGGACAGAATAGACATTTCATTAGAAATTATTCATCAACATCATCATCATCATCATTTTCTCATTTCCAGCTGACACCAGGTGGGAGCAAATATGATTCCTCTCCACTTTGTTCTATCATTCCACCATTCTTATTCTGACACAGTGTTCCAATCCCTGTTTCATTTTCTAATGCTCCTCTTCACTAAGTCCATCCACCGCATTCTTGGTCTTCCTCGTCCTCTCTTCCCTGTCATCTGCTCTTCCAGTGCTCGTCTTGGTAGTCTCACTTCATTCATGCGCTTGACATGTCCAAACCATTTCAGTCTGTTTTGCTAATGAAATGTCTGTTCATTATGGCCTTAGTTACCAAGTTGCAGACCTTGTGAAGTGGTGGCCTGCCTACCAATTTCTACATTCTCATTGCACTGCTGTCTAGTAACACAAGTGAAATTCTACTGGACAGATATTCAAGTTACACTGAGTGAGCCACCAGAGATCTTGACCATGAAACATACAATGACATATCAGTGCCAAGATGTTTGACTGCCCTTCAAATATAGACTAATTCAGCGGGGATGGAGCCCGTGAACTAGGAATCTGAGGCGGACACTCTGCCACTGATCCACCGAGGCAAAGAACTATGAAAATGATTCACATTTCCAACACAGATGCCAACACTCTTTCCTTACATAATGCAAAAGTAACTTGCTTGTCTCAGAGCATGTGCTCTGTCAACCTATATCAGAGCCCTGTCTGTATTTCTAATCATTGTATTTTTAAGTTGGTATCAGGCCCTCTTGGTATGGTGGCTATTTCAGCAAAGTAGCTATCACATTTATCTAATAATCTGAAGCTGTTAGTTTGGAATACTAAGAGCATGCAGCATTCTTAGCTCTGTTATAGGTACTGAGCATGTATCATTAGAACAGCAACTATTTCCACATTTAGATTCCATTCCACTTAAATCTTGTAAGAATATATGCAATTAAATTTCTTTTTTGTTTTTTAATTTCCAGCCACTGGATTCTATTAGATGGTTCATGACGTGGCTTCTTGGAAAGATTGCGTGGATCATAGTTGAAACAAGTATATATCAATTATGGGACCCTAACTGGACATATGCTAATGATGATAGTAAGTACTGGAATTTATGTAATTAATGTTGTAGGTGAAAATATTTGCTCTACAGTATTCTAGACTTATAATCTAAAATCACATTGATATGGATGTTGGGATCCTGTAGGGGAAGATCATTATTCTCTTTTCCCTTTATCCAGGTCCTGCCGGGTCAGGGGGTTTATGGCACTTCTTCACCTTCCTTTCTCCTTCCATCATGCCTCTTCCATCATTTTGTCCCAGTCTTCTTTTTGCACTCCTCTTTATTGAATCGATACACCTTGTTCTAGGTCTCCTTCTCTTTCCCTCAAACTTCCCTCCTTCACCTGTTTTTGTATTCTTTTTTTCCTCCATCTTTACATGTCCAAACCATCCTAGTTATTCCTCTCAATTAGGTTTTCTATTCTGACTTCCTTTCTAACATCTTCATTCCTCACTCTGTCTTTCCTTCTCTCTCCCATCATACTTCTCAGGTATTTCATGTCACTGACTTGAATTCTACTCTCATCTCTGCTTGTCATTGTCCAGTTCTCAGCCGCATAAGTCAATATGCATGTATAATGTATGTTCTAAATTATGTCTCTACACTTCCTTATCCCAGACAAGGTTTCTTACACTCTAGTAGAATGCATTAACCTGCTGCCATGGGTGCCCATAGGATAGTTTGTAGAGGGGGGCTAAACCTGGGGGTATGTAGTATTTTTAATATTTTGGAAGATGAATGGCGACTGGTATTCCATGGTAGAATGCCACACACGGTATCCTGTACTGCTTCTATGTAATACCGATTTTTAAATCATTTTCTTGAAAGAAAAACACCTGACTATATTAGAATTTTTCCTTTCCCTGGGAGCTGGGGGGGGGGGGGGCTGCGTCCCCACCTTGCCCCCGGGCTTGGGCACCCATGCCTGCTGCACCCTCTTGCTATCTCCATGTCCAGCCTTGTATTCTGCATTAATTCACTCCTTCGATACTTAAAACTGTCCACAATTTCAAGGCTTTGACCACCAATTTTCACAATACCTTCCCATGTATTTCTGCTCTTGATATCATCATGCTCTTGCTTTTCTCTGTGCTGATTTTCATACCATACGTTTCAATTTTCTCATTCAGTGCATCAGGTTGTTCTTGTACTTCTTTGCTGTTCATTCCCCAGATCACACTGTCATCTGAAAACAGTAATAACTTCACCTACCTATTTCCGTATGCATCCTTTGTCTCCTTTACACACCGGGCAAGTTGTTCGGGCAGTTAGAGGTATGTATCTGTGAGCTTGCATCCGAGAGATAGTGGGTTCGAACCCCACTATCGGCAGCCCCGAAGATGGTTTTCCCATGGTTTTCCATTTTCACACCAGGAAAATCCTAGGGCTGTACTTTAACTAAGGCCACAGCCGTTTCCTTCCCACTCCTAGACCTTTCCTATCCCATCACCACCATAAATCCTATCTGTGTTGATGCGACGAAAAGCAAGTTGTAAAAAAATATCTCCTTTACAATTTCATCTGTTACCATTAGAAACAAAAGAGGTGGTAGCACACTCCCCTTTCCTAGCCAGTTTCATTTCTAAACCATTCCTTCTTTCCAACAGAGTCTGTATATTGCTGATGCAGTTATTGTACATTGCGTGCACCCTTTCTACAGTTTATTTACCCAGTCTCTTCTAGAACTGATTTCCCAAACCTTCTCCCTGGGAGCACTATCGTATACCTTTGTTAAATCTATGAATGTCATGATCTCCATATTCCCAATTCTTTTCCATTAATTGCCTCATGCTGAAGATTGGGTCCACTGTAGATCTTCCACCTCTCAACCATACTGCTCCTCTTGCAACTATCTTTCTACCTATCTTCTCATTCTCCTCTCTAATATCCTTTCCAGTATTTTTTTCCCCTTGTAATAAGAGTGTGATTCCTCTGTGGTTATCACACAATTTTTGTCCCCCTGTAAAGGAAGATTCCATTGTAATTTATTCAAGAAAAGGTGCAGAATTTAAATGTATGACCTGGTGAGGCTTTTGTTGCAGTCATATACATCAGGCATAACTTGCAGATACAGTACAAATGGATTAACTATTCCTTTCTTTCTGTTCACAAGTTTGTTCATCTCTTAGTTGGTATTTGTTCTCTGAAAACAATAATCATCATTCATCTCTTATTTGTTCTTTTCCATTACTTACCTATGAATGATAATGACTTGACTGCAGTAAGCACTCCAACAAAATAAATTAAATCTGTAAGTAAAGCAAATCTGTAGGGAAGTAATTTAGAGCACTTCATTGTTTTTCCTCTAAAATTTTGTGTCTGTGAATGAAAATGAAAACCTCCAACCTGTGTTCCAGTCATTGATCGGGTCAGGGAATGAATGAATGAATCATATATAGGCTATTAGTATGATGGGGTCGCCACTCCCAAAGTGATTTATTAATGACTGATAAATGCTATGAAATGAGAATGGAGAGTGTTGCTGGAATGAAAGATGACAGGGAAAACCGGAGTACCCGGAGAAAAACCTGTCCCGCCTCTGCTTTGTCCAGCACAAATCTCACATGGAGTGACCGGGATTTGAACCACGGTATCCAGCAGTGAGAGGCCGACGCGCTGTTGTCTGAGCCAAATTCATCTTTGATATTTACCAAAGTGTGGTGCTAGTTTTGGTTGCCTACATTTTATACTTCAATCTATAATGAGCATGTAACAAAAATGAGTGGCCTATTATACAATGAAACCTAGTGTTCACACTCCACTATATCTTCTGGTATGGGCTACGACAAATTTGTTACTGTCACTGACCTCTCTTAGTCTTATCTTTTGCTTTGACAATTCGAAAGTGACCAGTTGTCAGTAGCGACATTCCTTATGTAGCCAGTCCTTGTTATGAATGGTATGAAAATATTGCTCATATTACCAATATGAAGCCACCTACAGTATGGTATGGGCTAGGACAAATTTGTTACTGTCACTGACCTCTCTTAGTCTTATCTTTTGCTTTGACAATTCGAAAGTGACCAGTTGTCAGTAGCGACATTCCTTATGTAGCCAGTCCTTGTTATGAATGGTATGAAAATATTGCTCATATTACCAATATGAAGCCACCTACAGTATTTTTTAGGGATAGTTAATTTCATAGGAAAATTTATCCCTAACTGCTCCCAATTGCTAAAGCCTCTCCATGATTTGTTCAGAGTGGTTTTGGGGAAAATCCCAACAAGTCACATTGGACAGCATTAAAAACTTCTGATCGAAGCTCCACAATTAGCATTCTACATCACTGAAAAACCTACCATGACATTAGCATATTCTTCATCTTTCGAAATTGGTGGTGTCATTCTCCAGCAACAAGATGATCCTATGTGGTGTCCTGTCTCCTACATATTGAGAGTATTGACATCCAGTGAGCAGCAATTCCAACATAGAACACAAGGCACTGGCCCTGATCTGCTGCTGCGACAAATTAAAAGAATACAGTAGAACCTGATAATTTGAAATCTGTTAATTCAAAACCTTGCCTAATTCAGAGAAGCTCTCATTCCCGGAAACATGAGGTACGGTTTTGCATGTTATTTAAATTGTTTAATTAAAAATATGGATAATTCGTAATTCGAAGAACAATGTCTGTCCCATTACCAAAATTCAGACTTTTAATTCAAAACTGCCTTTACATTTTAAAAAATAATCTTTTACAAAGTAATTTAAATTCAAAATTTCTCCGCATCATGAAAGAACACGTCTTCTGGAACGTGCAGGGGTAGCTTTCTGCACTTTCACTTACATTGGTGTGTCTACAGTGTGCTTAAAATTTGCTAAGTTCGAGTGAAATTCTGTTGTATTTGGCATTTTAAGGAAAGCTGCAATATCACGTAGCAGGCAGTGTGCGGACAAGCAGAATCCGCAACCACTGGCAATGCCGACAGGTGGCAAAAAAGCGTGGCTCATATACTGTAATCAATTTGTACACACCGATGCTGAGCCCAAATGGACTTATGATTTTAAAGGAGAGAAGGGCCTGCTGGGAAACCGTACAAAGGTGGGGGTCCCTGTACTGTGTTGCAATGGACACGGAAGCGAGAGACTTCCTTCCCTCGTCATAAGAAAGTTCGATAAGCTATGATGTTTTAAGGGCGTTAGGCACTTTCTGTGCAAGTAAAGGCATCTAAAAATGCAAACAGGACAGTAATCCAAGAGATAAAGTCTTTGCACCAGGAAGCCAGCATAATTTGTCCTCGACTTTGAATCGTGTTTTTTCTTTCGTTGTGTGAGGTTATGTTTGCCAGTGTTTTATCCAAGTGCATTATTTGAACGATGTAAATGCATTGTTGGATACATTTTGTAAATAGTTTTTTCCATGGCATTTGAAAGGTTTAAACTGATAATCAAAGTGATTGCATGCATTAATGGGTCTTAGAATACTTTGTGATGCAGCAAGGGTTGACATTTCTGAATTACTAGAGAGGTGTTATGGTGGGATATCATACAATCATACTGTGTTGTAATGCAGATGGAAGCGAGAGTCTTTCTCCCCTCATCATAGGGAAGTTCAATAAACCACGATGTTTTAAGGGCATCAGGTACTTTCCGTGCAAGTAGAGGGCATCTAAAATGCATAAAGTTCAGTAATCCAATAAATAAAGTACTTGCACAGGGGAGACAGTATAGATTTCTCCTCATCTTGGAATCATGTTTTCCTTTTTTGTTTCCATTGCATGAGGTTATGTTTGCCAGTGAATTGTCCAAGTGTATTATTTGTATACTGTAAATGCACTTTGTTGGATACATTTTGGAAATAGTTATTTTCCGTAGCATTTGAAAGGTTTAAACTGTGAATCAAGGTTAATTGCATGCAATAACGGATCTTAGAATACTTTGTGACACCGCAAGGGTTGGCATTTCTGAATTACGAGTTGGTGGGTAATTCGAAATTACGTAATTCAAAGTCCGATTTTTGCATCCCAACAACTTCAAATTAACAAGGTTTTACTGTATATCCTAAGCAAAGACATAATTTTGGAAACTGATCACTAGCCACTTTTGAAAATTTTGCAGGCAAAATATTTGGACAACTTGACTCCACATCTTCACCGACTACAAATAAGGTTAATGCCTTACTCATCCAAAATAGTTTACACACTGGGAAAGCACCTGATTCCTGTGAACTGTTTGTCCAGGAACCCTTTGGACAATATAGAGCAGTACAACTTGGAAGAAGATATAGGTGCATATGTAAAAAAAAAGGTTGCCTCGTAAATCCAAACAACGGAAAACAACATACAACCAATTGTAACAGCTCAACATAAAGATAATGATTGTAAGTCCTTATTCAATATCTCCATCATGGGTAGGCCCGAGCGTTCAAAGCTCCCTGCGGAACTGCTGCCATATTACTGTGTGAGAGATGAAATCACAGTCATCGATGAAATGTTGTTAAGGGGGTAAACGGCTTACAGTACCAGCCGTGCTGCGGGAGGAATTCTTAAAAATAATCCACATCAGTCACATGTGCTTGACAAAATGCCGTCTTTGCGCCTGTGACAGTGTTTGGTGCCCAACATATCTTAAGACATAAAGGAGACTGGTAGACCTCTGCTCTCAGTGACCCCAATACAGAGTCCAGAAAAATGAACCCCTTCTATCAGACAAGATGCACTTGAGTCCATGGGAGCAGGTGGCAATCGATCTCTTCAAGACTGATGGAAAATGGTCCATCACTATTAAGGATTGCTATGCTTGCTATTTTGAGGTAGCAATGCTGAAAAGACTATGTGCTCTGGAATTGATAACAAAATGCATATCATTTTGCGGGTGGCTCACAGTTCAGCCTTAGAGAAAACTCAAAATTCCAGCAATTTGCTTGAGATTATAATTTTACATTGAAGACTAGCAGTCCATACCATTACCAGAGAAATGGCTCTGTGGAAGCTGCCATCAAAACATCAAAAGCTCTTCTTGCTCCAAAAACATAGCAATAGAAAATGGATATAGTCCAGCCCAACATATGATGTCATAGCCCAATTACCTGCCAACTGGATGACCGTCTGGACTACGGGCAAGTTGAAGAGAAGGAAAACAACTACAGAGTGAAGTATAAGTTTGACTATGACAGGAAACATGGTGCAACGAGCCTTCCACTTCTGAACGTAGCCAAGTCTGTCTGGGTTCAGGACCTAAAGCGGCCTGCTACAGTGCTACAAAAGGCTGAAGAGCCATGGTTGTACTTTATCAAGACAGACAGATTTGGCAGAACAGAGGGCATCTGTTACCTTACGCGGGATATGCGATGATGGAACAGAGGTCTTCCACAGACCTTCTTATGATGCCTTTTAATCTAGAGCCCTTGGGGCAAGCACAGTCGCACCCTAGCTCAACCTCATTAGGTGGTGTGACCCTCCAGCCTCTCTCCAGATGCCTTCTCAGAGGCATTCACACCTTCAGCCCCACAAAGAAATGAAAGATGCAACTGATCAGATGCCTGCTGCGGAGGCTACCTCAGCCTCAGGAGCCTGAACTAAGGAGATCCGGACGTCAAATGAGACCTCCCCAGCGGTTTAATCTTTCAGGGGAGGATGTTGTAAGGTTGACATCACTTCAATGCTCAACTTATGGCTATATCTGTGACCTTCTTTGTGGTATCGATATTCTATGGCGGTTAGCTGGATTATTAGTGTTATTTAGGATTATTAGTTATTCTTGTTGTGAATAAATGTGAAATTGTGACTCTATGTTATGTTTATTATTATAGCAATAATATCCCACTAAGGACATACATATATGTGATAGAACAATTCTCAGTAAGATTTTCCCCACATATTTTAAGTGTTAATTAAACCCGTATATCCCAGCAGTGAGATAAAAGTATGATTTTCTTCTTACACAGGTACGTTGTATGGAGATTATGAAAACAGCTTTGATCAATATGTCACAAGGGAAGAGGGTAGCCTATTCCCAAGTCCAGGTATTCTGTCAGAAACTCCAGTAAAATCTCCTACGTATACCAGCTCTTCAAGTACCAGCACCTCCAGCTCACAGACTACAAATAAGACACAGCCAAGGCCTTGTGATAAAAGGGTGGATCTTTATATCCTCCAACCTGATCGCTTAAATACTAGTGGCCTGTTTAATCCCCTAAAAGGCAAACTAACAAACTGTCATTCAACAGGATGTGAAAGGTATGTACTAGTATTTGATAAGTGTGGCATTTCTCTAATAGCATTTTCAATGAACAGGTTAAAGAGATATGGTGACAGTAGGCAGCCTTGTCATACTCTTCTTCTAATCTTTTGCTTCTCTGGTAAACTATTAATACTGGTATTAACTTCACTGGTTTGAGCTTTATATACATTAAGAATAAGGTGCCTGTCTTTCCAGTCAATTCCCATATTCCCCATTACTTCAAAAAGCAATTTCCACTAAACATTATATATTGCAAAGTCATCTGCATACAGGCTATGAAGGCCCTTGGAAGGGTGGAAGGTAAATATATATATATATGTATATAGCTAGCATATAGCGTGCTATTTAAACAGTTGTGGGATAAAGCATGTATTGTCATCATCATCCTGAAATACTTTCCCAATTTCAGACAACGGGGCAACTGTAGAAGATAAACCAAAGTAGGGCATATGTATTCATTGATTATTGCAAATTTCTGGTCAGTTTTTAATAGAACTGAACTACTTAAATTTGAAATATTCTTATGGACTTTTGAAGTAATTGATATTTTATCAAGGATAATGTCATCACAGAAGCTTACACCAAGATATTTAAGGGTACTTACTGTATGATCTGTGAAAGAATGTTAAATGATATACTGAGTTATTTGCAGATCTCATACAGAGAGAACTGAGGCTGCCTTTCTCCACAAAAATTAATTTATTCTTTGATGGATTTACTCTAAGGCCAATGGAGGCAAGTTGATTTTATGCTAAATCAATAAGAGTCCTGATGCTAATTTCATTTCTGGTAACTAAATATAACTCATCACCAAATGCCACTGAAGATAAGTTATCCAAGTCATTAGACAAGGAAAAGCCATAATTCTTTGCCACTCACAAAAAGTGAGTTTTTTGAGCAACCTATCAATGTTTAAGAGTGTGGGTAAGTAAGCTTGTATCAACAAAGTAGTGTCTTGGCAGATACAATCTGTATGGCAGTGCAGATAATTTTGCTGATAATTTCTAAATAATTACGTTCATTGATTTTCACTCAGGTATCCTCTTATTTTTGCATGTGGTTAGGCGACCCTTGACAGTGGTATGGGAGAATGGTTATATATAAAGAACCATGAGACAATAAAGCCGTAAATCCGACCTAAGCTTAACTGGCTCCTGCCCGCAATTAATGGAGCGAACAAAGTCAATACGTCGGTAGTTGTCGCAAAAGAAAATCCCTCATAAACCTATGACTGTGGGGGTTCTGGTGCCAGGTGTCAGGCCTGTTGTATTATGTTAACAGATCTATCCATTTCAATACCTTGGGTGTAATATACTGTAGTTAAATATTTACAATATCTATGGATAACCATTCACAGATGCGGGTGTGGATGAAGGAAGTGCGGATGCAAAACGGATGCGGATATTATTTTGTATATCCACGCAGGGCTCTAATTACAATCAGTCAATGGATAGGGCAGTCAAATGCAATCATTTACAGAGAACTGTAACCTACTTTATTAAAGTGATTCATGACTGTTACAAACATGCACATGAAGATTATGATAGGGCACTTGTAAAGGTTCAAAAATTTCATATTTATAGTTACAACAGAATTATAAGTTTAAAAGCAAATAAATGGTCTTCTGGAATTCAGTATATTTTCTGTTACATTTCTCACACCTTTGTCATCAGTTTCCTTTTTAGTTTTTGTTTGTAACTATTGCTGCGACAGGCCACTAGTGAGTATATAAACAAAGAAAGATATCCTTGCATTAAGACACTATTATAAAGTGTTAAAAACTATGCAGACATGACTATAAAATCACTTTAAGACACCTTCTAAAATATCAAAGTATTGCAAGCTTAGTGAAATCAGACTCACTCAGCTTGGCCTCCAATAATTTCAGCATTTTCAAAACATTCTATTAACAACTTTGTACTTTTAAATAATAAACAATAACTTCTGTATGCTTTTATAAACTGAATTATTCATTTGTTCCTCTTTAAATGTCTAAAATTGCAGAGTTTTTAAAAAATCACGTGTGAATCTCTAACATTTCATTTTAAAAGTATTTTCATCAAAGTGTAACAGATTTGAATTACATATCACAGTCTTTCATTGGTGATCTGAACTTGTTCTTTTTTATTGGCACCTATATTGGAAGAAGTAATGAAAAGGAATAAGCAAGTGTCAAATCACGTCATATATGAAACAAAAATAGGAAAAACATACTATGATACTATAACTGTGAGTGTAGGAAGAGGGAATCACAGAAAGAAAAAAAGAGACAAAGACAAACATGAAAACACAAAAGAACCAGGACAGTCTTCACATCTTCATACACTTCCACTTTTACAATGAAGGGCTCTCTTCTCGTCAATTCAACACTCATTGAGAAACCATCTTGTCGATCTTATTTTGATTTGGAAAGTGTAGGATAAGAAAGAATCCTATGTTTATACGCTACACTTCTCACATTAAGACTCAAGATGTCAAGATCTCACCGGGCTGAGTGGCTTGATTGGTTGAGGTGTGGCCTCCTGATCCTAAGTTGGCAGGTTTCATCCTAGCTCAGTCTGTTGCTATTTGAAGGTGCTTAAATACATCAGCCTCATATTGGTAGATTTAATGACACATAAAGGTACTCCTATGGGACTAAATTCTGGCACCTCAGCATATCTGAAAGCCATAAAAGTATTTATTGTGACTTAAGGTAAATAACATTATAAAGCTAAGGGTGTATTCTACCTGAAGGCAGGTCCAACCTCCACAGAGGTGTTCCTAGGCCGGAGTTTACATACGGTAGGGTGGCAAGTTCCTTTCCACTCCTCCATTCCCTTACCCCCACCAACAGCGCACGACAACCCATCCAAGTCTTGACCACGCCCAATGTTACTTAACTTCGGAAATCTCACGGGATCCGGTGTTTCAACACAGCTACGGCCATTGGCAATAACATTATTATCATCATCATCATCATCATCATCTCAAGATCTCAAGTTCTTAAGTTAGCCCCTAGATGAGTGTTGAAGCCTGCCTTCCTGATGAGGCTGGGTAGCAGAAACAAGCTCTTCAGGTGCTGAGAAGATAGTGATGTAGAAGAACTCTGATTGATGAGGAGAGACCTCGTCTGCATAGAAATGTCAGTGGATAAAAATAGAAAGATACCAGTAATTCTTGTCCTTTTCTAATCTCATGTTTGCATCTCTAGTTTTCAAGTACATCCTTATGAAAAGGCTATAAAGCATCCTAATTATCAAGTTCATGAGAGATATCAACAGTTGTGCATAAAACTACAAACATGCTAGCTTTGCTTGCATTACAAACCCAAAATATAGTCGAGTGTAAGAGGACTTTAAAAACTGAATATTAAGTTCCCATGAAGAATTCAACATTTCTTTTTCACTGATTGAGAGTATCAGCATTAAAGAATACAGAATTTTCTGTCTAAATTCCAGCAGTTCACCGCAATGTGCCAGTGGGTTCATCAGTTGGTATACCATTAAGTGATCGATACAAGCTCCTATTTGAAGAATAGTAAAGTGATAACCTATTGTACCAAAGAAGATCCCCACTTATAGAACATGCCTGGCTTGGCATTTGAAAATAATTAAAAATTAAATTCTCATGAGGAAATTATTTCCTTTTTACCAATTGAGAATATTAATACCAGCATATGAGTCCACCAGCACAATGGGCCAAAATGCTGATCTAAGATGTTAAAAACCTCAGGCACTCTCATAAAATTAATACTAGCTTCATAATGCTTACTTTGAAACTATGAATGCTTTTTCTATGTATCTAGAAATCCTCAGTTTAGTCATAACACAGACATTCAATGCAATTGTACTGAATTATTAACTTTTTATCTCTGTTTCTTTTCAGACCATTTAGTGTTCAGAAAATTCCTCAAAGTAATTTAATCCTTTTAGTAGTGGACACTTTATGTCCTTGTGGTAGCAAACAATTGAGTATTACACCTCAAGAAGTTAGTTATGAAGCAGCACCAGGGGTTTCATCGGTGCAGTGTCGAGTGAAACCTCAAGAGGCAATGTACAGGCGAAGACCACCAAAATGTATGAATTATCACCCAGAGGTAAATTTTATATTTTATAGTAATGTGTTACCTTCCATTTTATGTTATTTTGTATGAATACAGAAGTTGAACCAATACCAATATAAATGGTCCATTATTGGACATTACTCATTACTCATTCGGAACAAATATTTCTGATTTCCTATGGGAATCATCATCTATATCAGAAGTTGAACCAGTTTTAAAGTAACTGATTAGGTCACTAGAGATGTAATTAGTGATATTTGAATACATGAACCTGATTTTTATTTAAATGGGGTCTACTTTGGGTGTGATATTTGTAACCACAATGAGCCTAGGTGGCTCCAGTAACCCCAGAAATAACTGGGATACGTCTAAAAAATGTTTTATAATGGTTGATTGGCAGTGTGTTTCTATGGTAAATTCACTATGGATGTAACAAACTCTAGAAAATTTTTGCTTGCTTGTTATTTAAAGGGGCCTAACATCGAAGGTCATAGGCCCACAATTTTTTTTTTTTTTTTTTTATTTTTTTTTTAACACAGACAAGTATGCATAGAATGGGTTTCCATAGGTGAACCTGATATTCACCCCAGCTGGGAGTCCAGTTGGTTGATGACTCTAGTTTACAGGAGAGGATCTTGTATGTGGCAGATATTAAAGAGATGCCTCTGTAATTGTTAAGGTCAGTCCTATTACATTTCTTGTGTAAAGGATGGATCACAGCTGAGGTCCATCCCTGGTATCTGTTACCCATATATCCTGTATGGTCTGATAGATGCTCTGTAGAGACTGTTCATCTGCATGTTTCCACATCTCTGCTACTATGTTATCTACCAGGCTGAGTAGCTCAGACGGTTGAGACACTGGCCTTCTGACCCCAACTTGGCAGGTTCAATCCTGGCTCAGTTTGGTGGTATTTGAAGGTGCTAAAATATGTCAGCCTCATGTTGGTAGATTTACTGGCAAGTAAAAGAACTCCTGTGGGACTAAATTCTGCCACCTCTGCATCTCCAAAAACTGTAAATACTTAGTGGAATGTAAAATCAATATCATTATTATTATTGCTAAGCTGTCTCCTCTTGAGACCTTGTTCTTCCTGAGGTTCTAGATAATATCCTCTATTTCTTACCTGGTTGCTAATATGGAGTCTAGATTCCTAGCAGGGGGCTCATGGCAAGTGAGTCTCTCTTTAGGTTCTTCTGCATTAAGGAGCTTTTGGAAGTACCTTAAAATGGTACTGCTGCAGTCCCTATTGTTGAATTGATCTCTTCCTTGAGGTCCATAAAGTTGAAGGTGGAGGGAGGCGGGTGCTGCATCGTCTGCTTCTTTAGCTCCCTGTATAAGTCCCTTGAGTTGTTCCTCTTGAAGTTTTCCTCTGCCTGTTGCATTAGGGTCCTATTGTACTTCCTCTTGGTTTTGCAGATAGTTTTGTCAGTTACCTATTTTTCTTTGCATAAGAAAGGCCTGGTAATTGGACTCATTTTTGTCTGGTTCTACCTGACACAGGCTCTGCAACTTTTTTTCTATAGACTGGTCACATTTTGAGGTCCACCAGGAATGCTTGCATTGTTGGATGCAGCAGGGACAGTTTCTTGTGTGACAACCAATAGAGCCCTTTGTATGGTGAGCCACCCATGCTTCTGCAGGTTTTTCCTTAGGGCAGTCCCAAAGTCACAGTCCTCATCAAGTAGTCGTAAGATGTTGAACTTGGGTATCTTCGAGCTCTTTGTGGTATTAGGTGATCTCAATGGTTGTAAGTTGGTTTTTACTAGGGTAGTGGTCAGGCTCTTAAGTTAGTTACCCTTATTACTTTGACATTCTGTATTTCTAATTGTTAACTCTTGTCTATAGCCACACGATCTTTCCAGAATTCACGCAGTATGGGATTTGGACTCTTCCAGGTCTTGGACTTCCTATGTAAGTGTTTGAAGGCTGTTGATTTTAGGACCAAGTCATATTTGGTGCAAAGGTGTATGAGGTGTTCTCCAATCCAATTTGTTCTCTTATGGATTGGGTAGTGTTGGGAGTTCACTATTGTATATGCTCTATTGCAGAGCCTGAAGCATAACAAGGAGGTCCTACCATTAGGTGAAGTGAATTCTATCATGTGATCAACCATCCTATGAAGTACAGAAAAACCACTGCCCAGGTGTGGCATCATCTTCATCACCCTAATGCCTGGCTTCCCCTTGTAGATCCTGTATCCTTGGTGTTTCATCGCATTTTAATCTGTAAACCGAGTCTCTTTTAATGCTGCTACCTTGATGGTATACTTGTCCAACATGTCTAGAATATGTTTGAGTTTTCCTACCTTTAGCAAGGAGATGATTTTGAATGTAGCTAGGTATGTGACATTTCTGTTGTCCTGTTGTTGTATATATGGAGGAATACATGAAAGTGCAGGTACCCCAGAGTCTATGACCTGCTTGCCCCACCACATGTGGGGGTAGACTGGTTACCACGTGGGGTCTCCTCTTTATATTTTTTAAAAATTTCCCTTCGTGATGAATCCAATAAGTATATATGTATGACCACCCTAGTGAATGACAGGTTCTTAACCTTCAAGGTTGTTAGTCCTGAAGTTTCATTTTACTCAAGTCCACTGAAAAGCCAGGTAGGAACCCACTATGTGCCACATGGGAGTATAACCTCTCCCCTTGCTACAACAGCATAGTAGGTTCATGTTATCCTTGTTGTTTTTAAAAGGAGCTCATTTTTCCATTTATCCTGAAATGACCTGTTTTCTTCACAAATCTTACATTTCTTATTCATAGTATACAAAGGTTCAAGTAACTGACCAGCAAATGCAAACTACAGAGCTATCCATATAAACCTGAACTACTTTAATGAGTCATAACTAGGGCTCGGATGTTTAGGAAAAGTCATATTTTTTTCTTTGTCTCTATTTTCTTGCCTGGTTGGATTTGGGTGCAAATCAGGTGAATATGGTCACAACTAAGTGATCTTTATTTGTCATATAAATGCATGTTTTGGCTATTTTTCATCATAAGGTCATATTTTGAACTATTTTTGTAGAAACGTCGTATTTTGGTCATATTTCAGTGGTTTGATGACAGCTGTAGCTGTGCAAAATCATCTTCAACTTAAAGAATGCGAACAAGTGTTCACAAAACATGAATTTTGTCATACACTTCAATACCACCCGCGGAGAAGAATGAAAAACGTATGTGAGTTTGCACCATAGACTCTGCCGCCTTACCGTAATGTATTGAAAGACATCTACTTAATTCGTTTCGTGGTATTCAAATTAAACTTTAACGCATTTGAATAATATTAATGAACTCTGGGCTTAAACGTTCCAGAATATTTTAAAACATAGAAAATTTCTACTTTATAACTGCTAAAGATGTATATTCAGAAAATCAATATGAAAGTAAGAATAAATACAAATATGTATCAAAGGAATTGCCGTTTTGATTTATAATTTAATTTCAAATGGCCATATTTAGAGTTATCATTTTTGGGCCATATTTTGTAATTTTTGCATCATATTTCATCACTTTTGAGGTCATATTTGCTTGCTTATTTGGGCTATTGTTAGTCATAACATTTGAATCAATAATAAGACACTTGTGCAATTTCGGGAGATGATAATATTACATACATACATACATACATACATACATACATACATACATACATACATACATACATACATACATACATACATACATACATACATACATACATGCATGCATGCATAAGATAAAGTCTGGTGAGTTCAGCAGTTGTCTGAGGTCTATTCTTGTACACTTTGCTTTTAAGACATCCCCATAAGAAAAAGTCCGGCGAGGTTAGGTCAGGTGATCGGAGGACCACAAATTTTTTGAGATTTTTCAGTCATCAAAGAAAATGGTGACAAGTTGTATGGAAATGTTATGAATGACATGTTGCTTCATCTTGTTGGAAATAACCTTCTGTAAGTTCAACATCATCCAGCTGCTCTACAAATGTATTGAAGATACCTCTATAAAGTGCAGTGTCTACATTCGTATCAAAGAAAATGCGGCCAACAATCCTGGAAGCTGACACCCCGCACCATACTCCAAACTTTTCATCATGCAGTGGTGTTTTGTGGATGATATAGGGGTTTACAGCAGCCCAATATCTGCTGTTTTGTGTGTTGATATAACCTGACAGAAGAAAACTTGCCTCATCTGTAAACCAAGTTATGAAGAGAATATCTGGACATTAAAAAATAAACCCCTGAAACCATCGACAATAACGCATTCGTTTCTCATGGTCTGCTTCTTTCAATGCTTGCATCATATGCACTCTGTATGGTCGCAACCCCGATTTCTTTGCAACTCTCTGACATGTGCCATATGAAATGCCTCCCTCCCTCCATCGACACAATGATTTCTTGGGAGAGTTCTCGAAGCATCTTTGAACATTCAAAACAGTTGTTACTCTACAAATTTTTAAATGTTTTAAGGAACTGACTTGAAAGTGCCTGATTTATAGTAATTTGGCCATACTGATTTCGAATCTGTCATCCTTTCTTTTCCCATCACCCTCAGTTCTTTGTTATTACTATAAATGTCAAAATATTTTTTTAATTTTATATTTTATATTTTTAATTTTATTAAATTTGTATCGTCAAAACAAACTGGCACATCAGAAATAATGGTTAAACATCCTGTAAAAATATCAGATCCCTATATCTATATATATAAAATAACTTGTCCTGACTGACTGACTGACTGACTGATTCATCATCGCCGAGCCAAAACTACTGGACATAAAGAAATGAAACTTTGGGGATACATTTATATTCAGATGTAGTAGGTGCTCACTAAGAAAGGATTTTTGGATATTCCGTCGCTAAGGGGGTGAAAAAGGGGGGTGAAAATTTAAAATGAGTGTATCTATACCTCAAAACTTTAAAAGTTTACAGATGTAAAAATTGGTATTTAGAATCTTCTTTAAAAATAAGGAAACACGTATTTTTTTGTTTTCGGAAAATCCCAATAGGAGGGGTAAAGGAGGGTGAAAAAGTGGTTGAATGCTTTTAATCAGGATACCGGTACTCATATCTCAGAAACGGAAGATATTACAGACCTGAAAATTGGTACTTTTGATCTCTTTTAAAAATAAAGAAACACGTATTTTTTTGTTTTTGGAAAATCCAATTAATGGGAGGGTGAAAAGGGAGTGAATTTTTAAAATGAGTGCATCTGTATCTCAACACCTTTAAAGTTTTCAGATGTAAAAATTGGTATTTAGAATCTTCATTAAAAATAAAGAATCACGTATTTTTTGTTTTCGGAAAATCCCAATAGGAGGGGTGAAAAGGGGTGAAAAATGGGTTGAATGCCTTTAATGAGGAAACATATCTCAGAAACTGAAGATATTACAGACCTGAAAATTGGTGTTTTGGATCTCCGTCAAAAATTAGGAAACACGTATTTTTTTGTCTTGGAAAATCCAATTAATGGGGAGGGGGTGAAATGGGGGTGAATTTTTAAAATGAGTGTATCTATATCTCAAAACTTTTAAAGTTTATAGATGTAAAATATAGTATTTAGAATCTCCTTTAAAAATAAAGAAACACATCTTTTTGGTTTTCGGAAAATCCCGATAGGAAGGGTGGAAAAGGGTGAAAAAGGGGTTGAATGCCTTTAATGAGGCTACTTATATTTCAGAACCTGAAGATATTACAGACCTGAAAATTGGTATTGGGGATCCACTTTAAAAATAAGGAAACACGTATTTTTTCGTTTTTGGAAAATTCAAATAATGGGGGGTGAAAAGGGGGTGATTTTTTTAAATGGGTGTGTCTATATCCTAAAACTTTAAAAGTTTACAGATGTAAAAATTGGTATTTAGAATCTCCTTTAAAAATAAAGGAACACGTATATTTTCGTTTTATGTAAATCCCAATAGGAGGGGTGTAAAAGGGTGAAAAGTGGGTTGAATGCCTTTAATGAGAATACATATATCTCAGAAACTGAATATATTACAGAACTGATAATTTGTATATGGGATCTCCTTTAAAAATAAAGAAAAGCGAATTGTCGGAAAATCCAATGAAAGTGGCAGGGGGGGGGGTGAAAGAATTCAAAAATTAATTGACTTAATTGTATGAGAATACATACATCTAATAAAAACTAAAGATGTAACGGACGTGAAAATTGGCATTTTGATCGCCTTTAAAAACAAAGAAAAACGCATTTTGTGGGGGAAACCATCTTGGGGGGCGGGAGTGGAAAGGACTTGAATTCCTTTCATGAGGACATATAAATCAAAAACTTAAGAAGTTAGAGTCGTAATAATTGCTATTTAAAAGATCCTTTACTATTAAAGAAACAAGTATTTTTTGCCGGAAAATTCACTTAAGGACGGGGGGGGGGGGGGAGAATTGTGAAAGGAAATGTAAAAAGTGAATTATTTTTATGGGGATACTTATATCTCAAAACTGAAGGTAATAGACGTGAACATTGGGGTTTGGAATCTCCTTTAAACATAAAGAAACACTCCTTCTTTTAATTTTTCTTTGGGGGGGGGGGCTAAATAAACTTAACGGCGGTGAGGTGTAAAAGGAGGTGAGACCAATTGATTTTGCTGTTCATAATGTGCTTATAAGGAGCCTCCGTTGCTCAGGTGGCAGCGCGCCGGCCTCTCACAGCTGGGTTCCGTGGTTCAAATCCCGGTCACTCCATGTGAGATTCGTTCTGGACAAAACGGAGGCGGCACAGGTTTTTCTCCGTTCACTCCGGTATTCCCTGTCATCATTCGTTCCAGCAACACTGTCCAATATTTCATTTCATTTGTCATCCATCGATCATTGCCCCAGAGGAGTGCTTCAGCAGCCGGCACAATTCCTACTGTCACCGCTGGATGGGGCTTTATTCATTCCATTCCTGACTATATATTTTCGATGTACTTATTCTGATCATAAACCGATCTTTTTTAATCTTTCCTGGGTTCGTTTTCAAGAGCCAACTTTTCCTTCGGAGAACGTTCTTAGATTATAGTAGATTCTCCTGGCATATGAATAAAAATTTAAACACATTTGAAATAAACGATAGGAATGAGTTTGACCATGCAATTGTTCACCTCTATAATAAGGTCAATAATGCACGGAAGTATGTCATTCGTATTGCCAGAAATCCCGCACATTTGCCTACGCACGACAATGGTGCTGGTCACATTCTCAACAATGACAAAGGCAGCAGATGTAATTTACCGCCAAGTAGCGGTCTTGCATCTTGCTGTGGGGTCCAGAACATCTATAATAATAATAATAATAATGTTAATGTTCTGGACTGTCGTCAAATGTGCGGACCGCGGTGGAAACGGGTCCTGGACGGGTAATGATTAAGAATGCAGTCCGGCCGCGGGTTCAGTACCGCCAAGGCACCCAAGACGACACCATGCCGGATCTCCCGAAGGATTTGATCCATATTAAGAATGCTTATAAGAAAAGATGGCAAAGATTTAGGGACTCAACAGACCGGGTGGAGTACCTGGACCTAGCCCGGGAAGTACGAAATCGACTGCTGGAAAGAAAGATTGAAAAATGGGAGGAAACTTGCCGTAATCTATTAGAAAACGAGTCAGATCGCGAATTTTGGCGGATTCTAGCAGGAAACGATTCAGATCGCGAATTTCGGCTGATTATATATCTAAAACAACATTCAATTATAAATTTCGATATAATACCGTAGCGAAGCATGGGTATCTTGCTAGTCTCGTATATTCTGAAATAATGGCTCATTAGTGAGGTAGGTCTTGACAAATTCCCTAATTTTATTACATCATGGATGTGGTTGGATGTACCTCACAGGATTCAAGCAAAATTTGGAAATTTGAAGTTCTTATTCATCTGTCATACAAAAAATAAACATTACATGCAGAATTTACTAGTAAGTTACCAGTACCCTTAGACTCTGGATCCTGAAGCAGTTGGGGAGCTTTTTCTATAGGATTTTCTTTTATGTGAAGATGGATCTTCCTGCTGACGAAACCAACAACAGTCACTCATCATGGAGGGATCCCATCTAACTTGATATCTGCATTCCATTTGTAGTATATCTCGGTGAAAACGTTCCCCTTGCTCATTGCTAACTGCACCCAAATTCTCAGGAAAGAAGTCTAAGTGTGAATGTAAAAAATATGCATTTTCAATGACATCCTACATCCTGAGTTTCTGTAGTTATTTAAAAGATCATTGATAAGTGTATCACTATTTCGTCCTTTTTTGTTACCTAACAGGTCCACAACAGACCTAATCTTCAGTGTTCGTATGTTGATGGAAAAATATTGGAAAAAAGGCAAAGATCTGTTTATAGTTTTCCTTGACATTGAGAAGGCATATGACAGCATTGCAAGAGAGAAGATATGAGAATGCCTGGGAAAAAGGAATGTGCCAGAGGGACTGGTGGGGAAAGTTCAGATGCTGTATGAGAACTGTACCAGTTGTGTGCGATTGGGTGACGGACATTCATCCTGGTTCAAGAGCGAAAGTGGAGTCCAGCAAGGCAGTGCGCTATCCCCATTATTGTTTATCACCATCATGGATGACATAATGAAGAACATAAAAAAACTCTGGTGAACTAAATGCAATGGCCTTTGCTGATGATGTTATGATCTGGGGAAAAACTGAGGAACAAGTACAGTTGAGACTCAATGAATGGAAGGTTAAGTTCCAGGAGTTCAATCTCAAGATAAGTGAACTCAAAACAGTAGTGATGGCAATAAACAGAGAGGGACAACCAGCAAACATCATGCTAGGAAACCATTCACTAGAAAGTGTGGAAAGCTTTACATACCCCGGCAGTGTAATATCTCGAGATACACTAGCCACAAAGGAGGTAACAAATAGAGTGTAGAAGAGCTCTCACTTTTACCAGCAAGTACAAACACTCCTCTGGGATCCCAAAGTACCAACAAAATCAAAGCTGGTGATGTTTTACCAGTACTCCATACAGTACCAATCTTAACGTATGTTATTGAAACCTGCACCCTCACTAAGAAAGACTCATCAAGGTTGCAGGCATCCGAGATGAAGTTCCTTAGGTCCACAATTCAAAAAACCAAACTGGACAAGTTGAGGAATAATGTGATTAGGAAGGAAGCTGGGATTGTTACATCATTGATACATCAGATCAACATGTCCAGACTGAGGTGGTTTGGGCATGTAATGGGGATGGAGCCAACAAGGACAGCATATGCTAACTTGGAGCGACATGTGGCAGGGAAATGGATGATGGGAAAACCAAGAACCCACTGGATGGACATCATAAAGATGGGCATTGCAGATCGGGGAAGGACACTGGAGGACGTCATTAACAACAGAACGTATCTCAATAAGACAGAATGGAAGAGGTTCGCCAACTGTGCCCGGGAAACTGGAACTGTAAAATGATGATGATGATTTGTTACCCAGAACCCATTAACCACTTTTGAATGACAACCATGCAGCAAGTTCAACAGGATTCAGCTTAGCACCAAATTGTGAATTCTTAAGCATTTGTCTTATCTGAGGACCGATGAAAATTCCTTCTTTTATCTTGGTTGCACTTATACTGGGAAACAGTTCTGTCAGGTATTTGAAACCTTCCCCTGTTTTGTCCATTCTCTTCACAAATTTTTTCATGAGCCCCAGTTTTATATGTAAAGGTGGAAGATAGACATTTACAGGGTTCACTAATGGCCCATGTTTTATATTCTGGTTCCGTGGTTTGAATTCAATTCAATTCAATTCAATTCAAATCAAATCAAATCAAAATCTCTTTATTTGCAAATGAGGTGTCTACCTCGGTGGCACTAAATATTAAATTAACAAGAGAAGAAAATTTTCCTATAATACAATATTATATAATTTACGCTAACAATTTTTTCTATTAAACACACAGCTCATCCTTAATAAATTTATATTGTTTACAAAATTCTACTTATAATATCTCCTGTACTACTTACAAATATAGTCAACTGGTATACAGTATGTGGAATTACTTCAAATGATACTGTACAACTGGTATAAGATTAAACTTTATATTGCATTTATTTACTTATTTTTTATTATTTTTTTACACATTCTGGAACCTAAGTAGAATAATGACCTGCTGCGTCTTAACCAGAGCCCCTTTTACCACCACTTTTCAGAGTTCCTGAAGGGCCTTCACAGCTACCGTAGCAGTCCCAGGGCCCTTGAAGTCCCCACTGTACTTCACCCCTACAGGCAGTCCCCTACTTTGGCTGTCCAAACTCCATGGACCAGGGGATGGAATTAATTTTTTTTTTTTAACACACATTTTTTATTTACAATAACCTGCACTGGTCGAATGCCCTCGAACACTTCATTTATTTTCTCTGTACGCAGAAAGTGCAGGGAAGCCCGAGAATTATGGATGACAGACAGATGTAAAGAAATTGAGATCCTTCAAGAGAAGCACGACTATTTTAACTTGCATAAGAAAGTGAAAGAACTTGCAGGTTTGAAACGGAGATGGTATGGTCAAATTTTGAAAGATGCTATCGTTCTACGTTGCGATTTTATTTGATGTAAATAAATATCACACGAGAACACGTTCACTTCCTTATACAAATTACTTTATTTACACTGTACGTCACAACACACAATTATACACAGTTGCGAATGACACTATATACACACTCAGTAGAGGAGTACCCTGAAGAAGTGCAGATATCAACGACACTGACGCGCGCACTATAACACACTCTCTTGAATCTGCCGCCTGACTCACTTGAGTCCAGTACTCAGACTCCACCTTGGAGCCCAATAGTCACTCCCAGACCATCACTTGCCTGAGTCCCAAGAACCAAGATCTGCGAACTTAGAACTGAGAACTGCCTTCACTGACTGACAGCACGATATTTATACTATTCGATCAACCATCTAGAATGATCGACTTCTGGAAGGGTTCTTACAACACTCTAATGAAACACACTCGAAACATCGATCGAACAGCTAGTCGAATGGATACTCGAATGTTCTTTCTATATTTAAAAATATATATGGAAATATCTACAACATTTGTAATGTCTCTACATGTATCTGGATAATAAAACCTTATTGTAAGTTTCCAGAACCCTTCAGATATACCAAATATAGTTCAATAAGTCTAATATACGAACATTATGGAATTTTCTACAGCTTTTGACTCTGTAGATTTTTAGGTTATACAATACGTATTTGAGGTTATACAATTTTATACTATATATTTACAGAGAAACCATATACTGGTCATGTTTAACACTTAATAAAAGATAATTTAGCCTTAAATAAACTCTAATTAAAATATATTAAACATGATTGTTACCCAGATATCCGTGGTAGGTAGAGGTGAAAGAAGGTGCGGGTGTGAATGGGTTTCAAGCTACGAAATTAACGTGCAATGTAAAATTAATTTAAAATTTAACTAGGTTATATTTTCTTTTCAAAAACAAGAGATAACAATCATAACAGGTGCAGAGTAGCAAAAATGTAGGTACAATATTACTGGATTCGGGCTCAGTGCCCTTACTTCATAACTCTTGGGCAATCAACCCCGCCTTACTCCAAAAAAAATTTTAGCCAAGGGGCAGAAAACCCCATTCATGCCCAGGAGCACTGGCTCCAAACATTACACATAAAGCCTGCACGAGGCATACAGAAACAAATTTCAAAGAGCGATCTGCTCTCAAAATTGTAAGCCTATCACAAGGCCACACCAAACTCTACCTTCAAGCTGTCCTTCTAAGGACGTATTCACAGGGGTAAAATACCCAACCTACGGAGGTCTATTACATGAAAAGAAGGTTGATTACATGACCTCTAAAATAACAATTTGAGAGGAGGCGATCTTGCACTCCTAATACACTTTGTTTTTAAAACCTAATCTGGCTCTGGGCCGCCAACGCAAGGGCTAATCCCATACTACAGAGGTGACTTAGAGAAGAACACTTTACATTACATAAACGAAGAATAGTTTGAAAAAAAATAAGTTCACCTCAAAACAAATGTGAGTGGGAGCTCGAGAGGGTAGCACTCTCTATCCCAATATGTAGCTTTACAAGAAAAAGATGAAAAGAGTAATTACATTTTAGGAAAAGGTTACATGATGGAAATGCTTCGAACCCGCCGCGAGTGTTAAACTGCCAACCTAGCAAGAAAAGAAGTTATTAATAGGCCATTACCTGGTGTTGAACGGCTGAAGAAGAAAGAGGCGCTTCCCGCCTCCTGCTATGTACTTAATACACTGAAAGATGGAACAGAAGTGGCCCGGAGACCCTAAAATCAGCAGTTTATATACTCTCGCGGAAGTTTCTAGGCGTTAGGGGAATGAAAACACCCGCCCACAATGTTTTTATTGGATAGGACCCCGCAACAGATACAAGTTGGGGGAAGATACACCAGATTGGTCAGAAATTACTAAAAGAAATTCGGGATTGGATAAATCTAAAACAAGGGGAAAAAGAGGGGTATACAGCCAACTTAAACAATAACAGAAAGAAATTTAACAAGAAACAAACTTTTGAAATAAAGATTTCTCCAACAAAATAGTTCTTTGACTCCGCACTAGGGTGCGCTATTGTTGATCTTCAGTAGTGTCCTCTAGAAGAGAAAGTTCACACTTCTTACTTCAAGCGAAACAAAAACACATCAAAAGTGACACAGTTCAAAAACTCAAAATTTTCCACGTGGTGACATCTTCTGAGAAAGTAGAGAATTAATAGAATAGATAAAGTTCAACCTTCCTCCAGAAGAGGAGTTTCAACTGGCGCAACTTTTAAATAAACGGTGTAGAGGTGTACCGCCCGGTACAGACCTCCCCCCCCCCAAAAGTTCCTCCAGGGGTGACACATGAAATCAGTTTGAAACAAAGTCCAAGTAATGATGTTGATACGAAGATAGATAGCAGAAGCATTTACAAGATTTCTTAATTCAGTTTCAAAATATTGTTTGTTGCAGGTGAATGAAAGTCTTTATGTTTGTAGAATTTGAATTTCTGAAGATAAACTTTTAATACTTCAAGGTGAAGAAAAATTTTGCAATGTCCACCAAATATTGTTGTTGAATTCCCAAGTGTAGTTATTGCTTATGGTGACTGTCCATGTAGTTGATGTAGATTGAGTCGGATGGCCAGACCGGCCGTTGCAGCTTGCGTCCAACGGAGGCCGCTCGGACCCCTCAAGTACCCTGAGATACCGCTCGCCCGCACTATGAGGGGAGCAGAGGTGTTGAAGTACGCCGCGCCCGCGGTGAACAGATACAGGCTGCGGGCATGTAGCAGGTCGTGCGCCGCACATCAGCCTTGGCCGGGAGGAGAGCTCCGGCTCGCCGTTCACATGTCGTCCTCGCTGGAGAGGAGGGGGCCCATCCCCCTCCCCAGTCGCTGCACGGCGCTGCGCGGCTGCGGGGGCGCTGAAACATTAAAGCTAGGCGGCAGAATTGTGTTGGACTATCATCTTCTTTGAGGGTACAGGCTTGTGGAGAGGTTGAGGGGCCAGCGGCGTGTAGATATCCATGGCATTTACTATTATGAAGCCACAGTGTAAGGAGGAGCAGGAGACGGGAGCGTGGTAATGGCCGTGGCAAGAACAGGATGGCAGTTTAACGGGTCGGGGCAGGTTTTACACAAGGCTTACATCTAGAACCAAAATATTACAGAAGGGGCAGAATGCCTTAAAAGTGAAACTCAAAAAAATATAACCTTCATATCCTTTCAAAATAATATGAAGCAAGTTAACACAGAAATTACACCGGTTTCACCTGGGACAGGTGAACTCTAAATATCCTCTCGGTGGCTGGATTACTTAGCAATAAGGTAACCGGCGTAAGAAAATCGAGAATGATACAAGGCCCATGAAATCTGGGGGCAAGCTTGCCCGCGGGAACAAAATTTTTGACCATAACCTGGTCACCTACCTTCAAAGTGGTGGGTCTCCGTCCACGATCATACCTTTCCCTAACCTTTTCATGAGACACTTTAAGATTGGCTTTAGCCTTCTTCCAAAGATCTTTAATGTTATCCGGATCTATTGTCTCGGGTAGAATGTCATTCAAAGACCAGAGGTTAGAGAGCGGCGAGTTGGGAACAAACTTGAACATCAAAGAAGCTGGAGTAAATTTGTGTGATTCATGGACCGCCGAATTCAAAGCAAAAGCTAACCAATGCAGGGACGTGTCCCACCTAGAATGATCTTCATGATGATAGGCAATAAGTGCGGACCTGAGATTACGGTTAACCCGTTCAGCCAGAGATGGTTGAGGGTAATAAGCGGAAGTAGTTACATGAGAGATGGACAAGTCAAAACAGAATTTACGAAATAAATTAGATGTAAAAGCCTTAGCATTATCAGATACAATGTATTGGCACGGACCAAAAGAAGCGAAAATAGAATTTAAGCAAGTAATGGTTGACTGAGCGGTAGCCAGCGTAGTCGGAAATAACCAGGAAAATCTTGTAAAACCATCTACACACACAAAGATGAACTTGTTGGCATTACCCTTTGACTGGGGGAAGGGTCCCACATAATCAATATACAGGCGTTCCATGGGGCGCGACGCTTGATGAGAAGACAAAAGGCCTACTTTAGTGGACATGGTGGGTTTACTGATCAAACAAGATTTACAAGCTTTTACAAGTTCCCGAATTTCACCGTCCATACCTTTCCATATGAACATTTCACGAATCTTTTCACGAGTTTTAAAGATTCCAAGATGCCCCCCCCAATGGGGTCTCATGATAGTATTTGAAGATCATAGGTACAAGAACCGCTGGAACAACAACTTTCATCAACTTATCATGCCTCGAAGGGCAACATAAAACACCATTCCTCAGAACATAAGGGACGACATGTTCCCCAGAAGAAAGGGTTTCCATTATCGGAGCCAGCGTAGGATCTTCACGTTGGTATTTCTCAATACCCCTAAAAAGCATGGGAGCATCTGTTAAGATGGCATTAACACCAGATAGTATGGACTCAGAAGGTGATGAACTGTCGACCGGTTCGTGGGTCTCTACGTCGTTATGAAACATACGGCTGAGTCCATCAGCAACAACATTTTCGGTACCTCTGATATGTCTAACATCAAACTGGAAGGCGGAAATACGAATAGCCCAGCGGGCTATACGACCAGTACGACGCGGCCTACCTAAGACCCAGCTTAAGGCTTGATTATCTGTCTCCAGGTCGAATTTAACGTGTTCCAGATAGAGACGGAACTTTTCTAAGGCAAATAAGACTGCCAAACCTTCGAGCTCATAGATGGAATACTTGGCTTCTTGAGCCGACAATGTCCTAGACGCATAGGCGATGGGTCGCCTCCCTAGTTCAGTCTCTTGAAGAAGGACTGCAGCTACAGCTGACGACGACGCATCCGTTTGGACGATGAATTTCTTCGAGAAATCAGGCATAGCAAGTACAGGGGCATTACAGAGAGCTAATTTAAGATCTTCGAAAGCGGCTTGTTGAGAAGGTCCCCACTCGAATTTGATGCCTTTCCTACGAAGAAGGTTTAAGGGCGCCGCTCTATTAGCGAAGTTAGGAATAAACTTCCTGAAGAAATTCACCATACCAATGAACCTGGCGATACCTTTAATGTCCTTGGGAGGTTTAAAATCACGGATGGCCTGTGTTCTAGAATGATCGACTGCTACACCATCAGGTGACACAATATGCCCTAGGAATGACATAGAGGGCTTAGCAAAGGCAACCTTGGACAACTTAACAGTTAACCCAGCCTTACGAAGGCGATTGAGAACTTCTCGCAGATGATCTAGATGTTCTTCAAAGGTTTCGGAAAATACGACGACATCATCCAAGTAGTGATATAAGTACTCAAATTTGATGTCGGAAAAGACCCTATCTAGTAGCCTAGTGAGCACAGCTGCCCCCGTGGGGAGCCCGAAAGGCACGCGGTTGTATTCGTATAAGTTCCAGTCCGTGGCAAACGCTGTAAGATGTTTAGACTCTTCGGCAAGGGGAATTTGGTTGTAGGCCTGATTCAAATCCAAGATCGTGAAGAACTTGGCCTTACGAAACCATGAAAAACAAGAATGAAGGTCGGGAAGGGGCACAGATTGCAACACCACCTTCCGATTGAGAGCCCTGTAATCAATGACAGGCCTGAAGCCTCCTTGGGGTTTCGGGACTAGAAAAATAGGCGAAGAATACGCTGACTTAGAGGGCCTAATAATACCATCCTTCAACATCTGATCGATGATTTCTTTCAGAGCCTTCATTTTAGGTGGAGATAGCCTATACGGTGGAAAACGGACAGGAATCGAATCCGTGACCTCAATTTTGTATTCAATAAGGTCAGTAACACCAAGAGTATCAGAGAACACCTCGGGAAACGACTGACACAGTTTCCGAATACTATCAGCCTGCTCCTCAGGTAGATGTCTAAGGTCTAACAA